>NW_026061731.1:0-368950 GCF_023897955.1 Schistocerca gregaria
CACTAGATCGCGTGCTCTCTCTCTCTCCCTATCTCTCTCTCTCTCTCCCTATCTCTCTCTCTCTCTCCCTATCTCTCTCTCTCTCTCCCTATCTCTCTCTCTCTCTCCCTATCTCTCTCTCTCTCTCTCTCTCTCCCTATCTCTCTCTCTCTCTCTCTCCCTATCTCTCTCTCTCTCTCTCTCCCTATCTCTCTCTCTCTCTCTCCCTATCTCTCTCTCTCTCTCTCCCTATCTCTCTCTCTCTCTCTCCCTATCTCTCTCTCTCTCTCTCCCTATCTCTCTCTCTCTCTCTCCCTATCTATCTCTCTCTCTCTCCCTATCTCTCTCTCTCTCCCTATCTCTCTCTCTCTCTCCCTATCTCTCTCTCTCTCTCCCTATCTCTCTCTCTCTCTCCCTATCTCTCTCTCTCTCTCCCTATCTCTCTCTCTCTCTCCCTATCTCTCTCTCTCTCTCTCTCTCCCTATCTCTCTCTCTCTCTCTCTCTCTCCCTATCTCTCTCTCTCTCTCTCTCCCTATCTCTCTCTCTCTCTCCCTATCTCTCTCTCTCTCTCTCCCTATCTCTCTCTCTCTCCCTATCTCTCTCTCTCTCCCTATCTCTCTCTCTCTCCCTATCTCTCTCTCTCTCCCTATCTCTCTCTCTCTCCCCTATCTCTCTCTCTCTTTCTCTTTCTCTCTCTCACTGGCCTTTATTATTTCCTCTGTCTTTGGCCCCCACTGCCATCGTCTTCATCCCTCTTCCTCCTTCACAGCTACTTTGTTCTCCCACTGTCACTCCCTCCTCTCTTTCTCTCTCCCACTGTTGTGGTCTCCTCTCCCTTCCTCGGTTACTGTCCCTCTGCTACTCTTTTTCAGCACAATAAAGGGCGGGTGTGTTCGCATAACAAAATTTTTGTGGGTGAAAGCAGAATGAGCATTGAGGCCTCTTGTCCCACACTTTTCTGTTGGACTCCTTTGAAAGAGAAACATATTGATCTTTTTTGTGCTCATAGAGGAACATTTTTCAGTTGGTTCCCTTCTTTTCGCTGCTACAGCAGGGTGTGCTGCTTATATAAAACGAATTATGTAGGACTGTAAAGTTCAAAATGGTACAAATGGCTCTGAGCACTATGGGACTCAACTGCTGTGGTCATCAGTCCCCTAGAACTTCGAACTACTTAAACCTAACCAACCTAAGGACATCACACACATCCATGCCCGAGGCAGGATTCGAACCTGCGACCGTAGCAGTCGCACGGTTCCGGACTGCGCGCCTAGAACCGCGAGACCACCGCGGCTGGCGGACTGTAAAGTCTTTATACACTCCTGGAAATTGAAATAAGAACACCGTGAATTCATTGTCCCAGGAAGGAGAAACTTTATTGACGCATTTCTGGGGTCAGATACATAACATGATCACACTGACAGAACCACAGGCAACAGAGCATGCACAATGTCGGCACTAGTACAGTGTATATCCACCTTTCGCAGCAATGCAGGCTGCTATTCTCCCATGGAGACGATCGTAGAGATGCTGGATATAGTCCTGTGGAACGGCTTGCCATGCCATTTCCACCTGGCGCCTCAGTTGGACCAGCTTTCGTGCTGGACGTGCAGACCGCGTGAGACGACGCTCAATGGGGGACAGATCCGGAGATCTTGCTGGCCAGGGTAGTTGATTTACACCTTCTAGAGCACGTTGGGTGGCACGGGATACATGCGGACGTGCATTGTCCTGTTGGAACAGCAAGTTCCCTTGCCGGTCTAGGAATCGTAGAACAATGGGTTCGATGACGGTTGGGATGTACCGTGCACTATTCAGTGTCCCCTCGACGATCACCAGAGGTGTACGGCCAGTGTAGGAGATCGCTCCCCACACCATGATGCCGGGTGTTGGCCCTGTGTGCCTCGGTCGTATGCAGTCCTCATTGTGGCGCTCACCTGCACGGCGCCAAACACTCATACGACCATCATTGGCACCAAGGCAGAAGCGACTCTCATAGCTGAAGACGACACGTCTCCATTCGTCCCTCCATTCACGCCTGTCGCGACACCGCTGGAGGCGGGCTGCACGATGTGGGGGCGTGAGCGGAAGACGTCCTAACGGTGTGCGGGACCGTAGCCCAGCTTCATGGAGACGGTTGCGAATGGTCCTCGCCTATACCCCAGGAGCAACAGTGTCCCTAATTTGCTGGGAAGTGGCGGTGCGGTCTCCTACGGCACTGCGTAGGATCCTACGGTCTTGGCGTGCATCCGTGCGTCGCTGCGGTCCGGTCCCAGGTCGACGGGCACGTGCACCTTCCGCCGACCACTGGCGACAACATCGATGTACTGTGGAGACCTCACGCCCCACGTGTTGAGCAATTCGGCGGTACGTCCACCCGGCCTCCCGCATGCCCACTATACGCCCTCGCTCAAAGTCCGTCAACTGCACATACAGTTCACGTCCACGCTGTCGCGGCATGCTACCAGTGTTAAAGACTGCGATGGAGCTCCGTATGCCACGGCAAACTGGCTGACACTGACGGCGGCGGTGCACGAATGCTGCGCAGCTAGCGCCATTCGACGGCCAACACGCCGTTCCTGGTGTGTCCGCTGTGCCGTGCGTGTGATCATTGCTTGTACAGCCCTCTCGCAGTGTCCGGAGCAAGTATGGTGGGTCTGACACACCGGTGTCAACGTGTTCTTTTTTCCATTTCCAGGAGTGTATGTATACACCTCGACGCATTTGTATACATTGACATACATAAACAAGAAATAAGTAAGCGTAATATAGTTAACACAAAATCGTTGACTTTACATTTTTTTCTGGATACTGTACTGATCGATCGCTATTTATCGATAACGTAAAACGTACTGTTTGTATCTTAAAAAACGAAAATTGTATTAGAAATGGTTCACGGAATTTACAGCTTTTTGATATTTACATAATTTTTTGTAGAAGTTTTAAGTCCTATTTAGGTACGTGAAGAAACTTTTTAGCGCATTTATCGTCACTGCAATACCACTTTGGGCTTATCTGTACCGGGTGAAGTGTCCATTATACAGATGCACAACTTCATAAATCGTTGATCATCTAAAAACCTTCGCGATGACGTAGAATGTTTCCGTGTGTTCACTACGTCAGTTAAAACTAGTAAACAACACATACAACATGCATATTTTAAGAAATATGGCTACGTAGCTACCCCTGTGCTCAATTTTGATGTTACTCCGTTCAGGCACAAATCCATTCATATTTGAATTGAGCTTCGTACTAGAAACTACGCTCTGAAATGCTAACTAATCAAGGGAGCCATGCATCTTCAGTAAGTTGCAACTACGTAGGTGGACTTACGAATGAATGGCAGAGACCTTCGCTGCTGTTAAATGCCTTAATGGATAATGTAACACTTATCCAATCTTTGCTTTGTGTTCTATAAAAGCAACACTCAGAGGAAAGCAATTTGTTGAAATTTAACAAGATAAGATGCAAAATGTTTGCTATGCATTATCTACCAGTTACTTTCAAGCAAAATACGAATGAGATCTATGCGGTTTTATAATGATGTTACCTCAATGTTAACTGATTCTAGATACACCTTCGGTTTAGTTAGTTTCCTTTCCTCGCAGTATTTTATAATGTGTAATGATACAGTTTGTCCTCATACTGTGAATAAATGCTGATCATTCAAAGAAAAACAAAAGAAATAATTAGACATTCATTCAACGATGCAATTTTTTTTCGACACCATTTCTCTCGGCTTCGTTTCATTGTAAAATAAATACTTTATTTATCTCCTCTTTAATACCTTTTTGCTCAAGATTCACTATTACGTCCTTTATTGGATATCAGTAACCAGTACTGATAACGTTTCCTTCTCCAGCTATTTCCATTTAACTATGAAACGTTATCATCAAGTCAGCAGTATGCTAAACTTGCGTAGTATCTGAACTGGTTTCTTTCTTTCTAGCTAACAGCGAACCAACAATATCTTTCCACTGCAGTTATGTTTTTCAACAAATCATTAAAAGTTTTTGTGTCTTTAAATTAATTTCAGTATATTTTCCTTCAAGAACTCAAATCGTTCTTGGGAGACCTTTAACTTTCTGTAAATACGAGTGATAGTCATTAAATATTTATTTATTTACTTTTGACGTTCATTGGCTTTACTTAAAGTTCTCCAGCACATCAGAAGTCGACGGTACTAAACGAGAGCCAGTAATTCTCTATTTCCGAATGTGACGATTTAAGATTAACGAAAAACGCTAACTAGACCCTGAAATATACAATTCAAACATAATTTCAGATTGTCCAGGTGTTGGAAAATCGTGACCCACTATTTTCACCTAATTCAGACCTAATCGTCACTCGCTACTTCATATTTCTAGGTACTGATATAACCGTGATGTGTTTGCAAAAAAAGGTTCCAATATCTATCCAAAAAAAAAAGGTTCAAATGGCTCTGAGCACTATGGGACTTAAGATCTATGGTCATCAGTCCCCTAGAACGTAGAACTACTTAAACCTAACTAACCTAAGGACATCACACAACACTCAGCCATCACGAGGCAGTGAAAATCCCAGACCCCGCCGGTAATCGAACCCGGGAACCGGGGCGTGGGAAGCGAGAACGCTACCGCACGACCACGAGATGCGGACCAATATCTATCACTATTTATAGTTAAGTCAAATAGCTTGGCAAGATACCGGTGATTAACACTGTACGACCAAATTATAGCGCCACGCTATGTTCTTATTGTGCACAAATCCAAAAGAACGCAGCTAATAGTCTACTCCCTCTCAGTGCGCTAATCATACACACAAAATTAAATCAATACTCAATTACCACTGAGTTTCCGGACAGGAATATAGCTACAAAATACGGAGCACTCGACATCAGCATCTGGTCATAAATTCAGTCACCTAAACAACTCAACTCTTGGTCTTAGGACTGTTCCCGCTAGGAAATATTCTAGTCATCTAACAAACTAATTAAGCCAACTCTTTACAATTACATAGCCCGACCTGCGTCACTAGTCATTCAACGACTCACTCTCGGAAATACTAAAGATTACTTCACCTGTGTAAACTCGTAGAGTTAGGTCAATCAGTCACATCGAGCCAGCAGTTAATAGCACATTTAATTACTCTACCACTGCAGATTCCTCTAACTCGCAGAGAGTATCCTCACTATAGCTTCTGGTTACTATCAACATGTCACTTAAGCTGAAAGGACCCCGGTGAGAACTTCACCCACAAACTGCTCCTTACGACAATTGCCTCTGGAAACTGCTTTTTACAAGTGCCCATGTTAAATCATTTTGGAATAACGTATCCAAACAAACGTAGAGCGATACCATTGTCAACAATTAAGTCAATATTTCATATGGCCGTTGACTGTTCTTGTCCAATCCTACTAGTACTATCGTAGGATCTTCGCTGTTCGAAGTGCTACCTCGTCCACCACTTATGTAATTACGATCTTCGTCTCTCGAAGTGTGACTACAGTTCTTTCTTCTTCGTGGGTTCTCTACACTGAGGTGACAAAATCCGCGCGACAGCGATATGCACATAAACAGATGTCACATATACTCAGGGTATAAAAGGCAGTGCATTGGCCAAGCTTTATTTTGCACTCAGCCGCCTCGTGTTGAAAAGGTATCCAACGTGACTATGGCCACACGACGGGAATAACAGACTTCGGAGTGATAGTTGAAGTTAGACGCATGGGACATTCGATTTCGGAAGTCGTTAGGGAATTCAATATTCCGAGATCCACAATATCGAGAGTGTTCTGAGAGTACCATATTTCACTCATTACCTCTCAGCACGTACAACGCAGTGGCCGACGGCCTTCACTTAACGACCGAGAACAGTGGCGTTTGCAAAGAGTTGTCAGTGCTAACACACAAGCAGCACTAAGTGAAATAACCGCACACATCAAATTGGAACATACAATGGACGTGCGACGAAATTTGGCATTAATGGTGCGCGGCAGCAGATGACAGACGCTATTCCTTTGCTGACAGGACGACGTCGCCTGTAGAGTCTCTTCAGGGCTGTTGACCATACGGAGTGCATCCTAGACGACTAGAGATCCGTGGCGGGGTGAGATAAGTCCCGAGTTCAGTTGGTAAGAGCTTATGGCAGGATTCGAGTGTGGCGCAGACCCAACGGAAACAGGACCCAAGTTGTCAATAAGGCACTGTCAAAACTGCTGGTGGCTCCATCATGGTGTGGCTTCTGTTTACATTTTTCAGTGGATCCAATCATTGACTGTAAATGGTTCTGTTCGGATACCTAGAGACTATTTGCAGCCATTCATGTTATGGATGACAATGCGCCATATCACAGTAGTCTGCGACTGCTTGAAGAACACACTGTAAAATTCGAACGAATTATTTGGGTTCCCACTTTGCCCGACATGATTCCCATCGAACTTTTGTGGGATATAATCAAGATATCAGTTCGTGCACAAAATTCTCGACTGGCAACACTTTCGCAGCTATGCACGGCAGATGGCAGCGTGGTTCGGTATTTCAGTAGGGGACTTGAGTCGATGCTACGTCGAGTTGCTGCCCTGATGGGCCAAAGTAGATCCTACACGATATTAGGAGGCGTGACTTATTTCACCTTCTAAGTTGACTGTTAAGGTTTTTATGTTGATAACGCCACATAGTGCTCTGCATGAAAATCGCAGATCGCTCTGTGTGCAGTCTGTGGCTGGTTGGACTCATTGTTGAATATTCGCTTGTGTAGTGTTGGGCAGGTGGATGTGAACAGCGCATAACGATGTGTAGTTGGAGGTGAGCCGCCAGCAGTGGTGGATGTGGGGAGAGAGGTTCCAGAGTTTTGAGACCGGACGATCTGGACGTGTGTTCGTCAGAAAAAGGAAAATTGTTGAATTGGATGTCACAAAAGTATGTATACATGATGACATATGAACGCTATTAAGGTAAATACATTGTTTGTTCTCTAAAAAAAAATCATTCATTTGCTAACTATGCCTATCAGAAGTTAGTGCCTTCAGTAGTTAGAACTCTTTATGTAGCTGGCAGTGTTGGCGCTCGCTGTGTTGCAGTAGTCCGAGTGACGAATATTTTTGTGAGGTAAGTGATTCATGAAAGGTATAGGTTATTGTTAGTCAGGGCCATTCTTTCGTAGGGATTATTGAAAGATTACGTTGCGCTAAAAGTATTGTGTGTCAGTTTAGTGATGATCAGAATAAGTAAAGAAAGAACTGTTTCAGTACGTTGAGTTTTGCTCAGCTGTTTGAAAATCAAATAACGTATAAGTTTACCAGCACAGTCATTCATAATTTTTCTAAAGAGACGATTCAACCTCAGTACACATGCACATTTAAGCAACATTACGGTAAACAACATTTAATATTCAACCCATATAAACGTAAAACTACCGTGACGATAACATAATTACATCAGTCTTTCACTGCGAAACGCACTGATTGAAGCATTAAGATATTGAGGGGGGAGGACGAGGACTCCTGTTCTCTACTTTCTCGAGAGAGTAAATGCGTTTGATCTTGTAAGAACACCATGAATAACAGCCCACCGGGTCATGACTTGCTGAGGAGACGAAATTGAGTACGAGATCATTTGTGGGATTCGAAACTGAAAAATACAGCAAAAGAGTTTTTCTTATAATACTGTTACTGAGTGTTACGTCCGTCCCCTTTAGCTGGATGGCCAGCGAGTCTGACTGCTATGCAGCACACCCGGGGTCGATCCGCTGCCTCATCGGAGATTTTTTTGGCACCGAGACTGGATGTTGTGTTGTCCTCATCATTTCCTCACTATCGACTCGCGATTCTTCCAATGTAGGGTCAACTGAGAAAACTTTCGGAGGAACTTCCCCATGTGGGAACTCCCGGCTATCAATGACATACTATCATTTCATTTCGAAGGTTACGCTAAAGTACGGTTCTTAGTTTTCGTGTAAATGGTGTTATTAGCAACGCAGTCGGCGGAGGTCCATCCAGCAGGGAGCCTCAAGCCGTCGCAAGCTGCCTCGTAAGCGGTATCCCACACCTCGCCGTAGCGTTCTCCCGCACCGCCCTGGCCCCATATTCCACACTAACGATATTAGCGCCACGTAATGGCCGCGGAAGAGCTTTCCCGAAAGCGCTGGTCTTTCTGGCACAGCTTTCACGTTAGTAAGCTCCTCCAGGATTCCATTTCCAGGCCGGGTGATAGCGTCGCCGCTCCAACCTTGCTGATGGCCCTCACATCCTCGTTTGACGCCCGCTTCATTATTCACGTCCATCACCACTTGTCTTTCCTTTTAAAACTGCATGCCCTCCTCAAAACACAATTTTCGATCTTTCATTTCTACGTTTCACTTAGTTGGCGCTTCAGTCGCATTGTATTTATCTAATCAGAACATTTTCGATCAACTAGTGCAGTGTTTGTCAGCAAACAACGATAGCGATTTCCATGGAAGTTCTTCTGTCGTTAAGTAGTATGCTTCGCATTTTTTGTCGTTTACTATTGATTCTAATTTACCGATGTGAAATATACTTTATAGGGTGATTCGAGAACAAAGAACTGATTTCATTTGCTTATTACAGACTATGAAGGACAGAAACAGATTGCGTGTGTCACTGGCTAGAGGAAAGTTCGAAGTTTCATGTTCTCACGGACACTATACCATACACTCAACATCAGCATGCTCAAGAAATATTCAACCGGTAGTCCGTTTTACTCAACACTCGAATCAACAGGTCCATGTTTATTGGATCGACAGCTTCAACACTTCGATTTCTCTGCTCTTGCAGAATAGTAGCCATAGGTGGCACAGAGACCATGTATTGTTTGCACCCAACAGAAAAAAGTCGCTAGTTGTCAGTTCTGGTGACACGTGAGGCTAAAAGGAATGACCAAGATCTTGTTGTGCACTTCTTCCAATCCAACGTTGTGCGATGGTGTCGTTAAGATAATGCCGCACCACAAACCGAAAGTAAGGCGGGGCGCCACGATGCATACAAATGAAATCATTGGAAATTTCTGGAGTTGTGGAAACGATCGATTTTGCCAAATGTCGATGTATGACATTCCTGTCACGGTTTCCTTCTTGGAAAAGAAATTAAATTTTGTGAACAAAAACGCCACGAAACACATTGTTTCGCTGAGTCTGTCATGTTCGAAGACGATGCCAGGAGTCTGTGGCTGCCAAGTTCTTACTTTATGGCTGTCTGTCAGCTGGATGAAATGTTGATTCGCCCAAAAAGATGAGTCGATGAGAAAAAGTGTCTTCTGTTGTTCCCTGGAGAACAGAAATTCAACATTCGTTCCGTCTGTTATGGTCGCCGGCACGCAATTGCTGCAGTAACTGCACCTCGTAAGGCTTCACATGTACCCGTCGTTTAACAACACACCACACCGTTGTTTGCGGAATTTGAAGCTCCTGGCGCGCCCGTCTTTTGTACCTCCGAGGGCTCCATGTGAAGGAATCTTGCATACGCTCGACATTCTCATCAGTCATGCGTGGCCGACCACTGCTTTTCCCATTGCATATGCAACCAACTTCCAAGGATTTTGTATGTCAGTCATAAATATGCTTGTACAGAGGCGGCTTCTCGCTGAATCGGCGTCGGGATGTATGTTGCACTTGAACAGTGGATTGACTTGACACAAATTAGACGCATAAATTGATTTCTCTTGTGTTGTAGTCGCCATGTTGCTCCAAACGTCAGTCTCCCCCTTCCTCCTCCTCCTCCTCCTCCTCCTCCTCCTCCTCCACCACTATCTTCATATTTCAATCAGTATCTTTCTCAGTATTATCGCCGAAGTAAACGGTGCGTTATTGCGGCTCTGAGACAGTGTAATGAGTGAAAGGGTGATGTAACCATGTTATCGTCACATTAGTTTTACTTTCATATGGGTTGAATATTAACCGTTATTTACCGTGATGTCTCTTATAAGTGTCGGTGTTCACTGTACTATACACGAAGGTGACACAAGCCACAGAAACCTCCTAATATCGTGCTGGACCTCCTTTTGTGCGCTAGTGAACCAAGTGAACAAGTCGTTGAAAGTCCCCTACTGAAATACTTAGTTCAAATGGTTCAAGTGGCTCTGAGCACTATGCGACTTAACATCTGAGGTCATCAGTCGCTAGAACTTAGAACTAATTAAACCTAACTAACCTAAGGACATCACACACATCCATGCCCGAGGCAGGATTCGAACCTCCGACCGTAGCGATCGCTCGGCTCCAGACTGTAGCGCCTAGAACCGCACGGCCACTCCGGCCAGCGAAATACTTAGTCATGCTGCCTTTATAGCCGTGCATAACAGCGAAACTGTTGCCAGTCGAGAATTTTGTGCACGAACTGGCCTCTAGATTGTATTCCTTAAATGTTCGTTGGAATTCATGTCGAGCAATGTTGGTGGCAAAATCATTCGCTCGAAGTATCCAATGTGTTCTCCAACCAATCGCAAATAACTGTGGCCCGGTGACATGGTGCATTGTCATCCATAACATGAAGTTCCTGAATGGCTGCAAGTGATCTCCAAGTAGCCGAACATTAATATTGACAGTCAATGATGGGATCAATTGGACCATATAAATACAGGCCAAACAATCATGGCGCCACCAGCAGTTTTGACAGTCCTTTATTGACAACTCGGTTCCATCGATTCGCGGGGTCTGCACCACACTCGAACCCAACCATCGGCTCTTACTAGTTGAACTCTGGACTCATCTGATCAGGCCACGGTTATCAAGTCGTCTAAGGTTGCGCGGCAGGAACGACGACTGTTGTTAAGCCTCCATGTGAGACAGAATCTTTCCCAAATATCCTCTCAGGATCGTTTCACGAAATGCAGAGTCTGATCAACAGTACCCCGACATCCCTTAGTGGACATTGATATAGGGTTCTAAACATTCATGGTGGTGTCTGTTTGTTCTATATCGTGTCTCCCTACCACTTTCGCGCAACGACCCTCTGAGCGTGTTTTTTAGGGAATTAACTAGTTTGAACCTGGGACCTGTTGCTGGTAAGGAGACGCCAGACCACACATGACATGTAGAATTCAGAAGAGTTCAGTGAGACTAGCGATGATATAACCAAATACTAAATGAACTCAGCGTCAGCTCCACTGCACTCCCTGTAAAAGAATCTTAATACTAACTAAATTTAGTGGAAAGGGTTCAAGGCTTTCCTATTTTTAGTTAGCTGGTAAAATAACATCGAAAAAGCAGTTAAGTTTACCATTGGAAATTTTACACTACTCACAAAACATCGTTTATAAATTGCACTATTGATAAAAGGAGATGTTTTAATACAGGATGGTAAAAACCAAATGCGTTCAACAAAAATGTGAACGAATATTCCCTGAATGGGTTTCAAAGTTCTACAATCCATCGAAGGATGACCTATGCAATATCACATCTATAATCTAGGTTTAATGTAAGTTTCACAAAAGAGAAAACTATCAAAATGGTCTACAGTGACCCACAATTATCTTTAATTAATTATCTAACTTGTCCTAAATTACAGTGGCTGATGTGGCTTCTCAATAACTATATAAAAGAAAAATCATCGCGTTTCAGATCTGTTCTTCAAGTGGCAAATGTGAACACCATGAGCAGTAATTAACGATCGACACTAGTATTACGCAAAAAGGGGGAGTAGCAGATGAGACTTCTGCAGTTCTGAGTGAAGCCTTATGCGCTCAAAAATGCGGCATCGCGTGCGTTCATTACCTTGTCGATGTTTAGGCAGCGTCAGGGGGACAGCGGCCGGCGCACCAGCCATCCAGCTCGCCGTCTCGGAACTAACTCTCCCCTAACTTCTTCTTACTACAATTTACCGAAGTTGGTTTAAAAAAACCATCTGGCTGTGTTTTCATCTGATCAATCAAGGTCTCAATGTTAACAATAATCTCTGCCTACAAAAATTCTGTCTATCCAATGAGAAACGTTATACTTCTCATGGTGGGGCAATGTTTTTAAAGTTTGCAACGTAACAGAGACGCTAAAAAGTCTCACGCTAAAACCTGCAGCTGGTGTGGTCCTTTTAGCGTTATCATAAGATCTATACTGTTCTTCTGGAGGGCTCTATCTTTTAACATGGGCTGGGGGGTGGTCCTTGACGTACCTGAGACGCAAAGAAGTCTCACACTAAAACGTGCGGGTGGAGAGCCCTAGTGGTTAGCTGGCGACGTGGGTGTCCAGTCCGTCCCTTATCGTAGGGCCTTCTAGCTTAACACGGTTCTGCTCTCGGCTTCTGTCCTCGTTTCTCCCCTCGGAACTGCGTCTGCCTCACGGTGGGAAGGTACGACATGCATTTAGGCATCCTTGTGTTAGTCTGTGGCATTCTATTTGCTCACTCGTTACTTGTATTACATTGGTTAATTTAATGTCACGATTTATTGGAAGCTACGTGACATACTAGTAGATTTGCTTATTATGTCAGGGTTTTCATGGAAGGTGTTGGATTTACCTGACACCTTACAGGGTGTGTCGGTCTTGCCGATTTATAACGTCTTGAACTCTTCTTGGGGCACTTTCAGAGAAGTCTGAATCTCTGTGGAAGAACAGGAGCTCATTTTTTCTCAAAAGCCACAGACCACAGACCACTCATCACTCTGAATCACTCGTTTGCAGTCAACCCTTGTCCAGTGGCGACGCTCTCTGCATCACCTCAACCGTCGCTTTGCATTGTCTTCAGGAATTCGTGGCTTATCTGGAGCTGCTCAACCAGTGTACCCTGTTTTTCGTAATTCCATACGCACGGTCACTGTGCTAGTGGAGTGTTATACTAACACTTTGAAACTTATGAGTGATTCCGTCCGCTGATTTCATGCAGTTTTTTACAGATACCGTCCGCTATGTTCGATGGTGCCCGTCTGTCAGTACATATGTCTGCCTGGTCTTGTTTCAGCTGTGGCTTTACCTCCGAGTTTCTACTTGACGATCACACCACCAACAGCAGCCGTGGACAGCTTTAGAAGGGTAGAAGTTTCCATAACAGATTTATCGCACAGGTGACATCCAATGACTAGGCCACGTTTAAAGTCACTCAGCTGTTGTGACCGATCCAATCTGTTGTTTCTGCCTCTCTCTACTGACAACACAATAATTTGCGCCTCCTTTTATAGTGACGGGTCCGCCTCTAGTGATATCTGTTACATACAGGCATCTCTGTACCTCCGATCAGATGGTGTATATAGGCTGTTACAAAATTCAATACAAGAAATCTTTTCGGTTAGACAAGTGATATCAGAATTGCATTTTCAGTAAGCACTAAGCATGCTGAAGTATGCCCGTGCCAGCTGAGATGAAGAGTACCTTTTCCAGACATCGGTGCCCTCAATTTGATTTGAGGTAGCTAGTGTTGTCACGTCCTCTTGTTCGCACCATTTTGATGTTCCCTGGTGCGTCTTGCAGAATCAAGATGAGCAGCATTAACTTTACTTTCAGCAATCTATGAATCAGCACGGGAGGGCATCTAGAGTGGCCTATAGCATTCATGGACCGTATCTCACGTATCCTTCACACTCTGCATCTACGGAAAAATCAAACCGTATTCTTACCTGTGCAGGAATTACTTGCAACAGTTCTTGCACAATGTAAGCACCTGCTGAAGACATGATACGTTTTTCGCCGAACACACATTACTCTGCTATGTCAACAAAGGTTCTGCACTGAAGCTACTCTGCTCATATTGAACATTTATTGTAACATGGATTTTAACATTAAAAGACTGAAAAACATTTACCATTGTTTTATTGTCAACCTCAGCCAGTGAACTCCTGCACCCTTGTTATTCAATATGCATTTTGAGCTCCAGATTACCTTAAAAAACGTTATTTGTCATGTTGATCGTTATATCTGTCAGCTTGGGCACTAAATTTTTTGAACACCCTGTGTATCGGAAAAAGCAAAGTATTGGTTTACGTACGACCGTGGAATTTCAAAACGAAACCAGGTAGTTAAGCACAACACCCCTCTTGCAGCGTCTTGTAGCAAAAGACAACGCAGCCAACTATATAACCTTTGCTACCCTCTAATTAGCGTCTCAGCGATGTTTCCGCACTTACTGCACGAATCGGGGACAAAATACGTTGTTGTTCTGGCGACCTTCTCTAGATACTGTTCAATCCTGTATGGTAAGCGTCTCACACTGACAGGCAATACTCTAATAACAGACGAATGAGAATTTTATAAGCTCCGTCCATTATGGATAGACCACTCTTCTTTGAGGATTCATCCAACGAATCTTACCCTTGAATCTGCTAGTTCTGTGATTAATCTGATGGTCACTTAGACATGAGGGAGTATTTCAGGAGGTATGCACATATTAATGGGATAGTGTCAAAACAGAAACTAAAGTTGTGCACATCTGCAAAACTAAAAGCAGAAATACCAAGGGACTATGTCCGTGAGAACACACATACAGCACACACACAAGCTAAAGGCCACCCCGTAATATGCCGCCCTAACCTCAATCGGCGGAGGTATGTATGTATGTATGTATGTATGGTCCCATTAAAGCGCACTGCCAAACCCTTACTGTACGTTTCTCGATGTAGGCTCTGTTTAGCACATGACTACACACATGACTGAACTGTATTTTCTGTTTGTTATGGGCGCACGTTGATGTAGTTTGCTTTGTAGGTCATTGTGAGTATTAATGGAAACTATTGTCCACTACCGCATAATTTTGCTGGGCCGACTTTTACATTCTATTTCTTCATATATAAAATTTATGAGAGATGATGATGTATCGAAACTTCGATGAATAAACTACCGTTCTAGCTTATTGAAGTCGATTGTAACCTTCTGTTCCAAACATTTCTAGCAATCGGCAGCAAATGTAAACAACGAAACTACAAATTTTTCAGCAGTTCACCGAAACTCAGTTGCAATGGTGGTATTAAAATAAGCAGTTGGTGTAGTTTAAATATACAATGAGAACGAGAACTACACCGAAATACTGTCAGTGGTCGTAGTATGGACGTAGGAAACCAAAAACGGTCTAGTAAACATGGACATTAAAAAGCATACGTTAGGAGCTATGAACACTTTCATCTTCAACGCTGAGAAACACTTCTGCTGCAAAGGTCTTTGTTTTCCACATTTTGGCAGGAGTTAGTGAGGACTAAATCAAGAAAAATGTCTAGTAAACGGGGGTTGGATTCGAAGATATGGATGTCAGTAGAAGTCATCGCAGTAATGTGAAGTAGGTGAAGCAGCTGTAAATCGAATGCTGAAGTAGCAGATACTGACCAAATTGTTCCTTTGAAAATGTCGAGAACGATGTAGAATGTTACAGAATCTTCCAGAAGGTTCCACCATTTCTTTAGAATGCTGCGGAATGTTCGGGAATGTGCTAGAATGTTCCGAAACGTTCAAATCTTCCTTTATCGTGTTGCGGTGAGGATAGCTTCCAGCTCAGAAGAGTACATGTAGACAATGGCGAGATTCATTTGTCACTACACATTGGGAAATCACTTATAGCGCATCAAGAAGGAGTGAAAGAAATAGAAAGTGACATAAATATATGTGAAAGTAAATTTCTGAAGTCACTGAACAACGCACTACGGGGAATTGTAGTCTATTGTGTAATATTGACGTTTAACAGGGTCATTAAACTTAAGAGGAGCAGATCTACAGAAGGAACCAGAAAGAAAAGCGAACAAATAAAACTGATGAGCAGCGAGAAGCACGTTAACTTCACAACCGAAGGAAATGAATATATTGAGTGGAAACTCAGGATATGAACAACGAGATGAAAGTAGAGGAGAGGAACCAGTGAGGCACGCAGCAAGCAGACACAGATAAACTGCCCAAGAACCTTGGTTACAGAATGAATGAAGTTCGTGAAAGATAATGGTCACAAGTGCACGAACAAAACCCGAAAAGTGCGAAGCATTACAGTCTGGCAGGTGAACCACTGCATTATGACCCCCGCCAATAAGTACAAGAAACGCAAACACGTTTTGATTGGGAAAATGGATCAAGTGTAACAATTATGCGGTGCCAAGAATCGCAGTAGACAAATTCTTGGACTAAAATTTGAGATTTATCTACTATGTTCTCGAGCTTCTACGAATATTCTTGAATGTTAACGAACGTTCCAGAGTGCTCTAAGTGTTTAATAAATGATCTAGAATATTTCATAGTGTTCTAGATAATCTCTGAGGGCTCTTCGGCATTTTACAATCTTCATGAATGTTTTAGAATGTTTGTTTAATGTTGTCGAACATATACGAATTTTTGGAATGTTTTTAGAATGTTTCCGTTGTTCTATAAAGAAAATAATGTTTAAGTGACTTAGGATATTATTTCATCTTTGTATATTGTTAAATAACTAAGCGTATTAAATAGTTCTTAACAATATTTACGAACATTCAAGAGTTTTCTTGATCACGAAACACTAAAATGTTTTACGATTTTCTGAACATTCATTTTTAAGACGTTCTCGGATGTTCCTGAGTGATCTGAACTGTTCTCAGAAAGGAAAAGAAGCTAAAGACTAAGCAAAGCCGGTCTTTCTTTAGTTGATTAAAAATAAAAATACTGTGCCCGTTGTATTACCTAACGTTCCAAATATTATTTCATAAGGCTTGACATATCAAGAATGTGGAACAGCACTCTCAATTTTCAGTGTATAAAATGAGATGAGCAGTTTCAAATTTTATGAGTGATTAAAACTCATTTTGAAACTGAGGTTAATGACCTAGTATCTTACTGTACGACTTCTGACATGTTACAACCCGTAACGATATTTTATGATCTGAAGAGGATTGCTAGCACAATGGAAACCGGTCATATTATTTTATAAAGTCGCGACGTAGATAAGTAAAGGTTAAGTTGAATATATTATCCCGTTAATCAAGATGGTTCTAGTATGGTGCCAGCAGTCCAGTCAGAATGTAAAGCAACTACTGACTTTATTACAGTACAATGTAAACTATCATTCTTCCAAAAAAAGGTGCTGGCTGTGGATGGTGTGTCATCACATTCTGTGTCCCTTTTCCACGGCCTTCCTCCCAAACTCGTTAGTTTTCTGGGTACAGAGATCCCGGTACGCGATGCCAGGTGACTGCTCAGATGTTTCTGGCCAGCCAGTGATATGAAGCATATTTTAACAAAGATTAATAATAGAATTTCCCTGCTTGATTCCCTGTCTCTGCTGTCTTTCTTTATACACCTATTACTTTGCTTTGCTGTAATTCACGCGATCGGGCCCAGAGGTCCATCCGACGACACAGTTAAGGCTGTGCATCTGCGTGTGTTTTCCGCCATGTGTCTCCAATTCTCAAAGTCTCCCACCTGCAGCAAATCTTGTCCTACCCCATCCATCCAACTCTTCCTAATTCTTCTCAGTGGTCTGCTGCCTGATGGTGTCCTGTACAGTGCGTTTTTGAGCTGTCTCGTTCCTTGCTTTGTCATTACGTGTCCAGCCCACTGAAGTCTTTTGTTTTCCGTCACTCCAACGGTGGTATGCCCCAATGTGTTACACGTGTAGCTCTGTATTGTGGCACCTTCTCCGTTCTTTAGTACATGGATCCAAAATTTCTCAAAGTTCTCTTTTACAAAAATTTCTAGGTTTGACAACCATATAATATAGCTAGTATTATAAATTTTGAATTACCTTAGTTTTAGTTGTTGATAAGTTTCTGTATTTTGATACAGGGTTTATAAAGTAATAGAATTTGTTTCCCGTCTGCAGTCATGCACTAATTTCTGCTTCAGTTTGTTAGTTCAGCAAAAACTGATCCAAAATATTTGTGCTTTTTCACGTGCTTATACTGTTCAAAATGGTTCTGAGCATTACGGGACTTAACTTCTGAGGTCATCAGTCCCCTAGAACTTAGAACTACTTAAACCTAACCAACCTAAGAACATCACACACATCCATGGCCGAAGCAGGATTCGAACCTGTGGCTGTAGCGGTCGCACGCCTCCAAACTGTAGCTCCTAGGACCGCTCGGCCACTCCGACCGGCGCTTATACTGTTAGATCTCGGTCGTTCTACAACTTCCTCATTAGCATGCAACCCAGCTTGTGGCGTGTGGTGGAACGTCTGATACATCAAATGCCCTCTTTCCTGTTCCGGTCGCGAACGGCCCGTGGAAAGAATGATGAACGTTAAACCTGTGCATTATCTCAAATTTCTCGCACTGTCTTGTTGCTGTCACTTCGCCAGATGTGTACAGGAGGAAGTAATATGTTGCTCGATTCTTCCTGGAAAGTACTCGTACTCTCACGAAATTTCAGTAATAAACATCTCCATGATGCACAGCGCCTCTCCTGTAGCGTCTATCACCGGACATTGTTGAGCATTTCTGTAACGCCCTCGTACCGTTGAAGCGATCCTGTGACCAAATGCGCCATTGTTCTTTCGATTTTCTTTATCTGCTCTCTCCGTCCTACCTGATATGGGACCCACATTGATGAACAGTACTCAATAATCGACCGAACAAGTACATTTTAACCCACTTCTTTAACTGAACGATTTTTTTTTTTTAATTCCTGCTACGAATCTGTCTCGCATCAACTTTTCCTGTTATTCTTCTATGTAGGTATTCCACTTCAAGTTCGCTACGAATAGATACTCCTAGATATTTTGTGGTAGTTATGGAGCTTTCTTCCTACGGTCCTGCGTTCAGCTACTTCATTACTTACAGCAGCCCGGATCTTACTGCCACCAATTCCTGGAACTGAATACTACTTTCAAATTTTTTGCGTGCATGCTATTAGGACAATGTCATTTGCAAAGCCGGCCGAAGTGGCCGAGCGGTTTTAAGCGCTACAGTCTGGAGCCGCGCGACCGCTGCGGTTGCAGGTTCGAATTCTCCTTCGGGCATGGTTGTGTGTGATGTCCTTAGGTTAGTTAGGTTTAAGTAATTCTAAGTTCTAGGTGACTGATGACCAAAGTAGTTAAGTGCCATAGTGCTCAGAG
Source organism: Schistocerca gregaria (assembly GCF_023897955.1). NCBI lineage: Eukaryota > Metazoa > Arthropoda > Insecta > Orthoptera > Acrididae > Schistocerca > Schistocerca gregaria. Next base: position 18,897 of record NW_026061731.1, read on the forward strand.
CTATTTGAACCATTTGAATCATCTGCAAAGGCCAGATATTTCCTATCTCGGGATGATAAACCTGAAAGTGCTCCCTGTTGAGCATACTTTTTCGAGTGATTAATATCTTATGGTGAACAGAAGATGTTAATGTAACTGGACCGTTACAACCTCCAGGTCATAATTCTCTTTTTCTCGGTATTATTTCAGCAGCGACTTGTGCTTCAATAAACGTTTCGTTGGTTAACTTTCGAACGTAGATTATACCCAAATGCGAAATTTTACAGGCAAGTGGCCCTGATTTGTGGTAGGACATACACAGCCTCGTGTCTGTAAATCATTTTTAGTCGATTGTAGTCTTTAGAGCTGGAGTAGTTCCCAGTTGCCTGTAGCACATCCGTTCTCCTTTCGTGTAAGTAAAGAACATATATGTCTGGCACTTTGTACACCATTCTCTTCAGAAAATGTCTTTAAGCGCAGTTGTAGTGCCGTAAATCGAGAATGTTAAATTTTGTTACCTGGCTTTCCTGTATTTCCTGAACCACCGTAGTAATGGACATGAAACTTTTACAAGAGATTTCATTTTATTTTCTTGGTGCACTGAACTAAAATTACTACATTTCAGCCATTGGTTTGGGTATTATAATTTGTATATTTTTTGTACACTCAACAAAAACTTTAATTTTACTTCGCAAAAATTTTTATTTTAATTCGGTAGACGCAGTATATCTCTGTTGCAAGTCCTTGAAATATGAATGCTCTATTTCTATTGGTTCCTGATATTTAGGGAATAATGCAGCTGAAAATGTAAATTTTCAGAAACAGCTTCTAAAATAAGAAATGACGAAAACTTATTTGACGCGTGTCTACTTTTCTTTTTCACTCACATGGAAGCACGCTGTGCCATAGTATCATCCCCACGATCATTCTTCCTGCCTTCTTCTGCTGCACATTGTGCTGTATGGTTACATATCTTTCCCATCCATTGCTCTCTGGTGCAGTTTACTCCAGGAAAAATTTCCATATGCTGCAGCAGTTTCTGCCTACTGATGTTGTTATGAAAAGCAATAACAAGATAACAGACCCAACATTTTAGTGTCCTTTTCCCAATATAAACATTTTTTCGTATACGATGATATGTGAGATTGTTAAAAGAAACGTTTGGATTCTCAGTATGTCAGGATGCTCAAGGACTCTGTAAACGGCTTTGATGGCTTCCATGATATGCTGAGATGGAATCTTTTGGTCTGTACGAAACTTTAGAGTATTGGATATCGCGTTACTTTCACCATTAATATTATTTAGGAGGACAAAGCTGATGTATTGCTTTCTCATCTGTTCACAATTTGTGGAAGAAAGTAACCCATACTCTTGCCTCATTCTGAGCAAATCGTATGCCATATTCCTAATGGCCGTCCAATAGTACTGTTGTAATTCAATAATATTGTCTGCCAAGCTACCGCTTATTGTTAAATTATCGGAAGGGTTCTTATTTCTCAAACTTAATTTAGAATTCCCTAGCCTGGTGCCCAACCGTTTCCGGACGTGGTCTGCTCATTCCTGTTTTGTGATGATTTTTTCACCGCTAGAGCCAGCTGCTACTACGATGTATGCTTCTGAAACCCTCATCACTTAAGAGCTTGGAATTATAAACACCACTTTAATTGGCGGCCAGTGTGGCCGAGCGGTTCTAGGCGCTACAGTCTGCAAGCGCGCGACCGCTACGGTCTCAGGTTCGAATCTTGCCTCGGGCATGGATGTGTGTGATGTCCTTAGGTTAGTTAGGTTTAAGTAGTTCTACGTTCTGGGAGACTGATGACCTCAGATGTTACGTCCCATAGTGCTCAAAGCCATTTGAACCATTTTTGAACCGCTTTAACTCAAGTATCTTCTTAAAATTTCCGTAGCTGCAGGGAACTGTATTCCACCATTTCTTACTTAATAGAACCTCTGACGGATAGGTTCTGCTTGTTTCGCTGATTTACCAGGGCCATTGAGTAAGTAATGCAACACATTATTTTTCTTGGGCGATTGCGGTTGGAAAACAAGGAACTTGTTGCGGGACGTCGTGGAACATCTCAGATTCAGCCTGAATAGTTTCATGAAGTTCCGATAGGTGGTGGCGCTATACGTAGCCCTTTAAAATGGCGTCTGTAGCATACGTGCGTTTCAACCAAAGATACTTTGGCGGGAAGCCAGCAAAGCAAATATTCGAAGACACTTACAGAATGCCTACGGAAACCTGGTAGTAAACAAAACCATAGTGAGTCTTTGGACGAGGCATCTTTCATCATCGCACCCAAGTCGCTCAAACTTATCCAATCTCACGCGTGCCGGCCAGCCGCACGCAGCTGAGTGTCCTGTAATGTTGGATGGTGCGGACACACTCTTACGAGGTGACTGACGTATCAGACACCTCGCTGCTCAAGTGGACGTCTCTGTTGGTACTGCTGACATACTCGTCCACCAGTTGTGGTACTCAAAGCTGTGGGCTCGCTGTGTTCCTCGCCGCCTAACAGGAGACCATAAAGAGCGAAGGAGTACCATCGAGGCTGATCATAACACTTTTTGTCGAACATTGTCGCAGATGATGAAACATGGATTCATCACTTCGAACCGGAAACAAAACAGCAGTCCGTCGAGTGATGCTACATCACCTCTCCTCCGAAGAAAAAGTTCAAAGCTGCACCGTCAGGCAGTAAAGGGTCATGGCGATGGTCATCTGGGAGTCCGAGGGACAATCCTGTTTTAATTTTAATTTTTTTTAGTTTTAATAATAAACAACCACAGTTGCACCGTTTACCTAGAATTTACCTAGGTTTCAGTCGGGATAACCCAACCTTCTTCAGAATAACGCTATGGACAAACATTAGTTACTGTTATTCTGAAGAAGGTTGGGTTATCCCGACTGAAACCTAGGTAAATTCTAGGTAAACGGTGCAACTGAGACTGTTGATAATTAAAATTAATATTTATGCCGCTGATGACAGGGCCGCGAAATGTTGAAGGTACAATTCTGTTTGATGTCTTCCCTCATGGTGCAACAATCAACTCTGAAGTGTATTCTTCTACCTCCAGGGTACTGAATAAACGATTTCAGCAAACGTGCTTCCCTTTCTCTATAACAACGCGAGGCCCTATGCACGTCTGCGCAGCCAAGAGGAGCTCACAAAGCTTCCTTGGACTGTTCCTAATCGTGTACCGTATAGCCCGGACCTCGCACCTTGCGACTTCCATCTGTTTGGCCCAATGAAGATTGAAGTCCGCGGGAATCAGTACGTGGACCATGTGGAGGTTGTTGATGGAACCAGACATTGGATCCGACGGTGACCAATAGATGTACCATGCGAACATGCCGGCCCTTTCAGTAAGGTGACGCAACACCGTGGCAGTGAACTGAAATTATGTTAAAAATAGGGTTTTGTAGCCAAAAGAATGGAGAATAACATGGTGTATTGGAATCCTGAATCAAACCAATCTGCTTTCAGAAAACAGTATGTTGCATTACACATTCAGCGTCCCTCACACACTTAAAACAATGTTTTGTCGGAATCTAAAGGTCGATAACCTCTCCAGTAGCCAAAAAGATCAGCGTAGCAACAGTATGCTATATGGTTCATGGTTTTATGTTTTGAAATGCTACTCTATTGCTATCGACAGTGCTACAAATACTGAAGAAAGATACGTAAAATTTTATCATTTTAAACAGGTATAGAAGATATCAAAAAACTTATAAAATGCGTTCCATTCCAGTTTAGAAGTAATTTTATATCGGTTTGTTTATTTTGTAAATTTTATAGTGATAAAAAATCCTAAAATGTAATTTTTGTGCATGTCAACTCCCCGTAAATCAAAAAGCTGTGTTGCTCAATACACCCATTGGCGACGATTTAGAACACGAGAATGCGACGAGGCACATCACTGAAAGGTTCAAGTGAAAAATCTGCCCCGTATAAAATAATTTTGAAGGTAATAGTGGCACCCTTTAAGGTGACGTAATTCATCCAAACCTCCAGATAGAATAGAGAGCCACCAAAACGTTTTTCCGTAGTACAATTAAACTCGCGAGAGTCAGACCTTCGCTATTCAGAACTCGCAGCCGACTCGTGTCATAAAGGATTCGCCGACGCGCCGGAGGAACAGAATTGAATTTTGGGCAGAATGAGTAACGACGACGAGCGGAAACTTTGGCGGAGGTAGAGACACCTCCCGCAGCGAAAGCCGAACGCTAAATCACTGTCAGCGGCCGCCTTTGGGAGCTCCCGGGGCTCATTTCCTGTGAATCAGCCACGTCGCGGGCGGATGGCCGCTGCCTTCTCAACTGCAGAGCGTACTGGCCGTGTCTGGCACCGGGCAGCACTGATGGTGCTGTGACACATCGGAGAGCCGACTCGGCTGACGCACTGCCGCCACACGTCAGCACGGCATGCATCGCTGTCCCCGCCTGCGGCGCTCTTGTATCGCAGAGCACCCGATCCACTCAGGATGCCCCAAGCGGAGGTGCAGCTGATACGTAACTAGTGGGGAACCGAGAGCATCGATCGGGTGGTTATAATCAAAGTGCAGCTACTTACACAGGTTCACAGCGATCTGTAATTATCGTAGGACTGCAAACTTGGTAGATATTCTAATGAGCTAATGCGGAACAGATTTACGCTGATATATACACTACTGGCCATTACAATTGCTACACCAAGGAGAAATGCAGATGATAAACTGGTATTCCATGGACGAATATATTATCCTAGAACTGACACGTGATTACATTTCCACGCAGTTTGGGTGCATAGATGCTGAGAAATCAGTGCCCAGAACAACCACCTCTCACCGTAATAACGGCCTTGATACGCCTGCGCATTAAGTCAAACAGAGCTCGGATGGCGTGTACAGGTACAGCTGCCCATGCAGCTTAAACACGATACCACAGTTCATCAAGAGTACTGACTGGCGTATTGTGACAAGCCAGTTGCTCTGCCACAATTGACCAGACGTTTTCAATTGGTGAGAGATGTGCAGAACGCGCTGGCCAGGGCATCAGTCGAACATTTTCTATATCGAAGAAGGCCCGTACAGGACCTGCAACATGCAGTCGTGTATTATCCTGCAAAAATGTAGGGTTTCGCACGAATCGAATGAGGTGTAGAGACACGGGTCGTAACACATCTGAAATGTAACGTCCACTGTTCAAAGTGCCGTCAATGACAACTAGAGGTGACCGAGACGTGTAACCAATGGCACCCCATACCATCTTTTTTTTGTCATCAGTCTACTGACTGGTTTGATGCGGCCCACCACGAATTCCTTTCCTGTGCTAACCTCTTCATCTCAGAATAGCACTTGAAACCTACGTCCTCAATTATTTGCTTGACATATTCCAATCTCAGTCTTCCTCTACAGTTTTTGCCCTCTACAGCTCCTTCTAATACCATGGAAGTCATTCCCTCATGTCTTAGCAAATGTCCTATCACCCTGTCCCTTCTCCCTATCAGTGTTTTCCACATATTCCTTTCCTCTCCGATTCTGCGTAGAACCTCCTCATTCCTTACCTTATCAGTCCACCTAATTTTAAACATTCATCTATAGCACCACATCTCAAATGCTTCGATTCTCTTCTGTTCCGGTTTTACCACAGTCCATGTTTCACTACCATACAATGCTGTACTCCAGACCTACATCCTCAGAAATTTCTTCCTCAAATTAAGACCGGTATTTGATATTAGTAGACTTCTCTTGGGCAGAAATGCCTTTTTTGCCATAGCAAGTCTGCTTTTGATGTCCTCCTTGCCCCGTCCGTCTTTGGTTATTTTACTGCCTAGGTAGCAGAATACCTTAACATCATTGACTTCGTGACCATCAATCCCGATGTTAAGTTCCTCACTGTTATCATTTCTACTACTTCTCATTACCTTCGCCTTTCTCCGATTTACTCTCAAACCATACTGTGTACTCATTACTGTTCATTCCGTTCAGCAGATCATTTAATTCTTCTTCACTTTCACTCAGGATAGCAATGTCATCAGCGAATCGTATCATTGATATCCTTTCACCTTGTATTTTAATTTCACTCCTGAACCTTTCTTTTATTTCCATCATTGCTTCCTCGATGTACAGATTGTGAAGAGTAGGGGCGAAAGGCTATAGCCTTGTCTTACACCCTTTTTAATACGAGCACTTCGTTCTTGATCGTCCACTGTTATTATTCCCTCTTAGTTGTTGTACATTTTGTATATGACCCGTCTCTCCCTATAGCTTACCGCAACTTTTTTCACAATCTCGAACAGCTTGCACCGTTTTATATTGTCGAACGCTTTTTCCAGGTCGACAAATCCTATGAACGTGTCTTGATTTTTCTTTAGCCTTGCTTCCATTATTAGCCGTAACGTCAGAATTGCCTCTCTCGTGGCTTTACTTTTCCTAAAGCCAAACTGGTCGTCACCTAGCGCATTTTCAATTTTATTTTCCATTCTTCTGTATATTATTCTTGTAAGCAGCTTCGATGCATGAACTGTTAAGCTGATTGTGCGATAATTCTCGCACTTGTCAGCTCTTGCCGTCTTCGGAATTGTGTGGATGATGCTTTTCCGAAAGTCAGATGGTATGTCGCCAGACTCGTATATTCTACACACCAACGTGAATAGTCGTTTTGTTGCCACTTCCCCTAATGATTTTAGAAATTCTGATGGAATGTTATCTATCCCTTCTGCCTTATTTGACCGTAAGTCCTCCAAAGCTCTTTTAAATTCCGATTCTAATACTAGATCCCCAATCTCTTCTAAATCGACTCCTGTTTCTTCTTCTATCACATCAGACAAATCTTCACCCTTATAGAGGCTTTCAATGTATTCTTTCCACCTATCTGCTCTCTCCTCTGCATTTAACAGTGGAATTCCAGTTGCACTCTTAATGTTACCGCCGTTGCTTTTACTGTCACCAAAGGTTGTTTTGACTTTCCTGAATGCTGAGTCTGTCCTTCCGACAATCATATATTTTTCGATGTCTTCACATTTTTCCTGCAGCCATTTCGTCTTAGCTTCCCTGCACTCCCTATTTATTTCATTCCTCAGCGACTTGTATTTCTGTATTCCTGATTTTCCCGGAACTTGTTTGTACTTCCTCCTTTCATCAATCAACTGAAGTATTTCTTCTGTTACCCATGGTTTCTTCGCAGCTACCTTCTTTGTAACTATGTTTTCCTTGCCAACTTCTGTGATGGCCCATTTTAGAGACGTCCATTCCTCTTCAACTGTGTTGCCAACTGCGCTATTCCTTATTGCTGTATCTATAGCACTAGAGAACTTCAAACGTATCTCGTCATTCCTTAGTACTTCCGTATCCCACTTCTTTGCGTATTGTTTCTTCCTGACTAATGCCTTGAACTTCAGCCTACTCTTCATCACTACTATATTGTGATCTGAGTCTATATCTGCTCCTGGGTACGCCTTACAATCCATTATCTGATTTCGGAGTCTCTGACCTTCCATGATGTAATCTAATTGAAATCGTCCCGTATCTCCCGGCCTTATCCAACTATACCTCCTCCTCTTGTGATTCTTGAACACGGTATTCGCTATTACTAGCTGAAACTTGTTACACAACTCAATTAATCTTTCTCCTCTTTCATTCCTTGTCCCAAGCCCATATTCTCCTGAAATTTTTTCTTCTACTTCTTCCCCTACAACTGCATTCCAGTCACCCATGACTATTAGATTTTCGTCCCCCTTTACATACTGCATTACCCTTTCAATATCCTCATACACTTTCTCTATCTGTTCATCTTCAGCTTACGACGTCGGCATGTATACCTGAACTATCGTTGTCGGTGTTGGTCTGCTGTCGATTCTGATTAGAACAACCCGGTCACTGAACTGTTCACAGTAACACACCCTCTGCCCTACCTTCCTATTCATAACGAATGCTACACCTGTTATACCATTTTCTGCTGCTGTTGATATTACCCGATACTCATCTGACCAGAAATCGTTGTCTTGCTTCCACTTCACTTCACTGACCCCTGCTACATCTAGATTGAGCCTTTGTATTTCCCTTTTCAGATTTTCTAGTTTCCCTACCACGTTCAAGCTTCTGACATTCCACGCCCCGACTTCTAGAACATTATCTTTTCATTGATTATTCAATCTTTTTCTCATGGTAACCTCCCTCTTGGCAGTCTCCTCCCGGAGATCCGAATGGGGGACTATTCCGGAATCTTTTGCTAATGGAGAGATCATCATGACACTTCTTCAACTACAGGCCACATGTCCTGTGGATACACGTTACGTGTCTTCAATGCAGTGGTTTCCATTGCCTTCTGTATCCTCATGTCGTTGATCATTGCTGATTCTTCCGCCTTTAGGGGCAATTTCCCACCCCTAGGGCAAGAGAGTTCCCTGAACCTCTATCCACTCCTCTGCCCTCTTTGACAAGGCCGTTGGCAGAATGAGGCTGACTTCTTATGCCGGAAGTCTTCGGCCGCCAATTCTGATTATTTATCAAAATTTAGGTAGTGGCGGGGATCGAACCCGGGACTGAAGACGTCTTGATTATGAATCAAAGACGCTACCCCTAGACCACAGGTACAGATACCAGTGTAAAATAGACTGCAAATCCCTCTGTACTCTTCATCATGGGATAGACAATTCTTGTGACACAGCGATACACAGTGCATATGCTACAATGTCAGTTAGAGCAACACCTTTTCAGCAACCTCGTCAATAACTTAGGATAGAACGCCTTCTTCCTCCAGGTGTCACTACAAGCTTATCGTTGTTTTTAGATTTAATTATCATCTTCTTCAAACCACTTAATGACATCTGGCATCTATTCAGAGCTTTGAGCTGGCCACACTGTCTCAATACAGTAATGTAAATGCTGCTTTCCTATAAAACAGTGTCTTTAACAGCCCACGGCCCTCCTCTCTACTGGCATACTGTTCACTCACTTTGTCGCTTATCAAATATCAACGTGGATGTCATACTGTCGTATAAACAGTGTACAGCGCCAGATTTGCACCTGGAACCAATTTGGTATCAAGAGTACATCGATTCTGCATTAACGCATTAGAAAATTCACCAAGATTCCGTCTCATGTGATAATTATAGTCCACATAGGACCACTCTGAATAGCTGCACTTTATTGATAACCACCCAGCATTAGTAAACGGCTAATATCCTCACCTAAGCTCAGCTGCATCCTTCGTTTGCTGGGTACGGCCTGATTACCCTGGGGCCCTGAGTTGGGGACTGATAAGTGCCGCTAGTCTTCTCTCTCTGTAAGCTCTGTGCATGCTTTAGCGACAACTGTGCAGTGCACTTGTGTAACGTTGCGTCTCAGGGAATGAGGAGCTTGACTTGATCACCCAGATGACAAGGATGATAAAAAACCCTGTAAAACAAAAACTCTCATAACTCGCATCACTCGTCTACTCTCCCCGTAGCTACTGACCTGAAAACGGTTGCAGAAGCGTCATAATGTCTCACGAGCTGTGCATCGTCAACATACTCAACAAAAGCACTGCCCTTCATTTCAGTAGTGTTGCTGAGCCTTTCTCAGCCATCGAACTCTTTCTGTTCTCTGCCGTAGCAGACTCTATTCAGTACGAAGTCACTGAGGACCTTCATTCCAGTGACCACTTACCAGTTCCATTCACGTACTGGATGGAGCTCTCCCTGAAAGGATACAAGCATGATGTATGATTAGCAGAGCCAACTGGGCGCTGTTACATCAGCAATCAGACACGATCTGCTCAGTCACGACCAAGCCGATACAGTATTCTGTCGAACTTGAAGTCAATGTCAAAGGAAACGCTGTTGCAATGTTTTTATTCGATATCGCAGGCAACTGTCACAACTCACTGGGGGCGGGGGGTGAGATGGAGAGGATGGAAGACAGTTTTAATATCTGAAACCAGAAAAGGACCAAGCGTGACCCAGTAGTTACCAGAGCGTCGCCTTACAGGGCTGTGTAGAAAAGACCTTCGGATAAGTGGTTAACCGTCATCTGGTGTGGATGTTGGAGACCAAGCAGCTCAATGTGAATTCAGGTGTTTCGATCCACCAACGAAAACCTGATCTTGCTGAGGCGGCTCTTCAGCAGGCTTTCCTACTTCAACATCATTAAGTAGGTACATTTTTTATATCAGTAAGATGTACAATATTATTTGGAGGTACTATATTCTAGGGAAGCTACACCAACGGAGTTTCTGCAGTCAGCTCTCCATCTTTATTCGGCCATTGTTACAATATTACTTATTTCGGTACCGAGTTGGTGGCTTGCTGTCTGATAGTTTTAAGCAGGGTAATTATGTTCCTTACGGAAGTTTTTTAAGTGTTACTCTCCTTGCAATGGTCATAAACAGTATCACATCTAGAGTAATGAGTCCCATACAGAGCTCCTTATGTGTCGACGATTTTGAAGATGTCTGATCTTCCTCCAGTATGCAACATCGCGTCAGCTGCAAATTGTAGTGAAGAGGGTGTGTGTGTGTGTGTGTGTTTGTGTGTGTGTGTCTGTGTGTGAGTGAATGTGTGAGTGAGTGAGTGAGTGAGTATTACTTTACCTGAATTGGATATGCGCAGCAGCTTTTTCCCTTTTAAAGACTCAGTGCGGTTTGTGGACCTCACCTTTGATTCCAGGCTGTCGTGGTTGCCAGGTGTGAAGGACCTCAAGACAAGGGTCCGGGAAGCACTGAACTTCTGGAATTTGTTATCCATAGGTGCTTAGGAACGGACAGAGTGCGACTGCTACATTTTTATAGAACTTTCGTTAGATCGTGGCTGGATTACGGGTGCACAGTGTACGGGTGAGCAAGGTCCTCATACGTGAATATCATCGACGCTGTACACAATGAGGGGATCAGTTTGGCCATGGGCGCTAACAGAACCAGCTCTATACGCAGTGTTTGAGCTGAGGCTGATGGAATGCCACTTACCAGCAGGCGGCAGTTTCCCAAGGTGCGCCATGCTTGTCAGGGCGCAACTACTTCCACTTTCCCAACATACCATACCGTTGCTCGTCTAGCGTCAGTAATGGGATTTGTTTATTTATTTATTTATTTAACCTGGCAAGATTAGGGCCATCAGGCCCTCTCTTACATCTAACCAGGCATTCTACTTATTTTACAGTCATATGTTTCAGTAGGCATGTTAAACTACATCTAATACAAAAAGTGAGATAAACAATTAGAAAGGTACACCTCGAATAATACATTATTGAAGAGAAAGATTTAAGATAGGAGTGCTGGCAGCAGGGAGTATGAGGGAGACTCATGGTGAAGTGAGGAGAAGAATAGAGAGACATGATGAAACATAATTAAGGAAAATATAAAGGAAAAGGAGACTGCGTGTCTAATAGAGATAGATGAAGAGGAAGGCATCTCAGGAGCAAGATAGGAGACACTAGGTTTGCTATTTGACAGATGAGAGGATTTGCCTTGCACATTAATTTTGTGGAGAATTTTATGCGGATGATAGTAGGAAATGCTTCAACTTCTTCTTAAAAGCAACAGGAGATTGAATTTTCCTCAAGGTAAGGGGCAGTTTGTTCCAGAGGCGGACAGCGGCAACTGAGAAGGAGTTTGCAAAAGTTTTTGTTTTGTGAGTGGGATTATCGAACAAAGTGTAAACCTGTACTCCATTTGTGAAAAACTGTGTAGCGGATAGATACTAATTTTGACAAATTAGAAAATGCGTAATTTTTAAGGATCACCCAGCCATATTTTTTTAAATATAAAAACGAGTATCTGATACCTTAAAGTTAATTTACGCAAAATTCGTACGGCAATGTCGATGGTGCTGTACATAGAACCCAGTCATGCACGTATCCACTGCTTACCTGCCTGTAGTATATGACGTCATAGTTTGTGAATTCTAGCGTATACAGAGTGGTTTACAGAATCGTTCAGCTGCGCCTACCAATGTCGTTTTATACAACCCGCAATGTTGTAACTGGCCTTCATAAACCACGCGCGAGGTTTTCATGTTCTCTCTCTCGCTACGACCGAAGTATTTGCTCCCACAGGAAAAATGAACGGGATATTTTCGCAGGAAATTTAATGTACAGTAGTTAAATTTTGTACTGGGATATGTTTTCGTTGGACTACATAGTTTTCGAGTGATTCAAGAAAATTACACAAAAGTGACCTTCAAACGCACATTCTGCCCCATGCTCATCTCTCACTAGTCAGGTTTTCTACCTTGTTGTTCACCGCACTTTCTCCTTTCACTGTACATAACTATACAAACTATTCCCGATTTTCGACCTTTATTGGTCTCTATTGCTGGGCTCTTACGCCAACAGCATTAGTCCGCTATTACTTTAACATTATTAATTTAAACGTGCCATTGAGGACAGTGAAAGAGAAAAGGCAGACTTTTGTAGATGTTGCGCTAAAGATAATTGCATTGACAATTCCATCCAAACATAATATTTACAAACACCGCAGTTTCGTAGTCGGAAGGCCTGACGAATACAGTGTTGTATTTTATGCTGTTAAAATTTTAGGTGAAATTTACAGAAACATCGATTTTACAATTTGTAAGTGCTCCACTACGCCGGTGGCATGGTAGGAGAGAATTCTATGAACAACATCTTAGAGCTCCTGCCTGGTGGGGACTGAGTGTGGGAATGGGGATGCGTTTGAAGTTCACTTTTGTAGGTTTTCCTTGAATAGCGTATCCCGGTACAGAATTTGATTACTGTACATAAAATTTCCTGCAAAAAGGAACCCCCGTAGCAATCAAGGGAATATGAAAATCTCGTGCGTGGCTTTTGGAGGCCAGATAAGACATTCCGAGTTGCATAAAACGACATCCGCAGTAACTGCTGTATCATCCTGTATATTACAGTGAACAATGAGAATGCAAAGATGTTGAATTCCAAGATATCTAGCCACTACCCGACAGTCACTTATGAACTGGCCTCACGTTTCACGGCAAGATTTCACAAATTTCCTTCACAGTTAACGGCCATGAGATTGAAAGTTCTTACATCGCATTGCTATCGAGCCGTAGGTCAGTGATAAATAGATCCATAAGTTATGTGGTAAGGCAACAACCTTCGATAGTTACATATCGATTTTGCTCACGCCTGAGCAAAGACAGCGCAGACAGGAAACGTGAGGCCAAATATTACCACATTACCGTCCACCTGCTGAGTTGGGTGGTATGCCGGCACGGTAGCTAGACATGTTCGGTCAGAGGGTTAGCTACCTTCTGTAATAAAAATAATGAATGAACGGATCAACGCTGAACGTGAACGGGTGTCATAGGGCGTCCGCCCCGAACAAATGCCACGGACAATAAGGAACAAAATGAGATCAACAAAAAGTCGTAACGTGTTTGCCTATCATGCAGCGGTCCCCGGTTGATTCGCAGCTGGGTTCGAGATTTTCATCGCTTGTGAACTGGATGTTTTGTTGTCCTCGTCACCACTTCATCAACGAAGTGTAAGTCTCGCAGTGAGGCATCGCCTGAAATGAGACTTGCAATCCGACGGCCGAACTTCCTCGGCTGGGGCCTCCTGGCCATCAGTGCCACGTGATCATTTCTTTTTTACCACATTATCACACTGGTTTTGATAACTGATTTGGCTCCCATAGTACCATACTGCTCGAGGAAAAGAAATATGACAAATAGTTCATCCTACACAGTGTTCGTGATCTGCCTCCGCAGATCGTACTATCTGCCATGTTTTTGGCTAAGAAAATATAACAGTGTAACGTATAATAATTGATAAGAAGAAAAAAAATAATTTATTGTTTCAGTTTCAATAGACAAGGATATTACTCTAAGTTTTCGCCAGTTCGGCTCTAAATACAACGTGTAATAACCGCAACCTAGGAACTTAAAATGCAAGCCTTCTTTTATTACGAGGGGCGTTTAATAAGTAGTGCAACACATCTTTTCTAAAAAAAAAAAATGTTGGTTTTATTCAGGATTGCAATCCACTATATTATTACCCACGCATATGTCCGCACTCCTGCTCTAGCGGCTAGTGTTGCTGCCTCTGGATCACGGGGTCCCATGTTTGGTTCCCGGCAAGGTCAGGGATTTTATCCACCCTCGGACTAGGTGTTTGTGTTGATGTCGTCACATAATCATTCGGGAAGTGACGAGACTGGAAATGGGAAGATTTGGAACTTGTAATGGCGCTGATGACCACGATGCTGATGGCACCACAAACCGTCGTCGTCGTCGTCGCCCTCGTCGTCGCCGTCGTCGTCATCATCACCCATCCACCCATATTATTGCCCACTTAAGCCACCTAATTGTGAGGGCCTTGCGGGCTTTCAAATAAAAAAAATGTGGCACTCAACTACGTACCCTCAGAATCAGAGTTGAAATGTTAAGAGGTTTGGGATACATAGTTGCCGCATTACAAGTCAAATACTGCTAATCCTACAGTACACAACAAGAATATACACATGAATCGAATTGTTGAAGGTTGCTATCACTCAGAAAATGCGAATTTGGAATGTAACGTAGAAATTTATAAACGAAAGATTGCAATTAAATAAAATCTGCAGGTAATATTTTTAACGACTTTAAATGATGAGTAAGATAGTAGAAGTACAATTTGTCCATTTTATTTGGACTGTTGAGCTCCGTGGTCGTGGATAATGATATTTCACTGAAAAAATACGGCAACCAGCCACTTTTTAATGCGTTTTTTTTATTTATGCCAATATGCATTTCGTGTTTGCACCCATCTTCAGCTGGCAAATTACATGGATCTTCAGTTACTACAGTAGTACAATCTCGACAGCAGTTTGGATGCTGCAGCAGGCATTCTCCTCTCCTTGTTTTTTCCTGGCTTTTCTTCTTTTTTGCAACGACACAAACACTTTTTATCACGTATTTTGCACAGGCGCACTGCGTTATCCGCCATGTTGTCGATATGTGTCGTTGCAAAAAAGAAGAAAAGCCAGGAAAAAACAAGGAGAGGAGAATGCCTGCAGCAGCATCCAAACTGCTGTCGAGATTGTACTACTGTAGTAACTGAAGATCCATGTAATTTGCCAGCTGAAGATGGGTGCAAACCCGAAATGCATATTGGCATAAATAAAAAAAACGCATTAAAAAGTGGCTGGTTGCCGTATTTTTTCAGTGAAATATAGTAGAAGTACCTTTGAGAATGTCGTATATTACTGCAAAACACTTATTGTTGTCCAGCAATTAAATAAAATACAAGTTAAATAGCAGTGAAACAATAGATTCCTACCTCACGTAATTAATTATGAACAACAACATAGCTCGCGAGGTATCCACTTCTAAACTCATACTACGTCTTCACTGCAGAAGTCACGGAAATCTGACAAATGCACAAGTCGGTACTACGAAATATTTCTATCTCCCGCAACCGCGTGCAAACTTCTCAACAGTCCGCAAAGATTTCCTGCGCCTGTCCGTCGCACCTTCCCGTCCAGCACTCCCACGTGTCCAGTGCGACTCGATGCTCCTCCCCCACTTCCATACAGTCTGCCCATTGAATTTGGTAGTCGCCGACCGGTATGACTGGCCACAGCGTACCCGCCATGTCTCCAAGCCAACACACAATCGGAAACATATTGAAACAAATACGAAATATTGGATTTACATTTAAATAACTTGAAATTAAATAAATATTCCTACGGCTGGACCATAAACAAGCCCTAACACGCATTATTAACTTCATAAACAAATTGAATAAGCATAAATCGAAGGAATAGAAACAAAAGTAGGCCAGTAGCCTAATGTCTCTGTGCTTTCTGAAACACAGTAAACATTTGACAAATTTCTTCGTGCATGGTATATATCGGATACTAAGACATAGACCAATAAATATATTTATAAGCATGCTGCCACTTTTTTCGTGTAACTGTGGAGTACTTGTGACCTGACACGATCAATAGTAATCGGCCACTTCGACCTCCAATAACTCGTGTACTCTTAAAGTTACATGCCTGTAATTAAGTACAATTTAGGTTTACACTAATAGCTTTCTAAAAACATGTAGATCGACAAAATGGGACGAACCGTTTAGATTTTGGAAATTCGTTGCTGGGTGTTACTTGTATGATCTATAATCAGATACTAAACTTTAAACTAACAAAGATATTGAAATTCTGATTACACCATCAGAATCGTCGTCACAATAATGGTAATGTACATGTTTCTTTTTAAGGTACCATGATTCCTCTGGCTATTACTAATTTCTACAAGAACTGTGAAATGTCTGTCATTGTGGTTTCACAAAGCCCGCCATCTTTGGCACTCCCAACATACAAATCTGCTTCATTGACACAAAGCACAGTCCTCGACACAGTGTCAACATGGAATTCCCTGCACCACGCGCTCGGGCTACCCCTCTTGCCCTGGCTTACGTTCCGCACAACGCGGTTGCTGACGTGCCCCGGCTTGCCGAGCGGCCCGTGCGACTACGCCAGCTCCGAACTTGAGTATTCGACAATTCGGCCGTTAACTCAAAGCTCGTAGGCGGCGTGGTACCACCACACTGGTGGACGTCTGAGCCAGTGTCCTGCTGCATCAATAACCTACTCGCCACACATGTTCTGCTTCCTGTCGAGTGCATCCCCCATTACGCCAACCAGTTGGAAGTCGGAAAGTGCGAGATCTGGGCTGTAGAGTAGATGCAGAGCAGACAAATAGAATTTTATGACTTCGTCTCAGGTAGACATGTGTGAGGCGTAGCATTGTCATGGAAAAAGAGAAGTTCGTTTGCATCTTTATGGCGACGAATACGCTGCAGTCGTTTCTTCAATTTACTGAGGGTAGCGCAATACGGTTCATAGTTGATTCTTCAACCATGAGGGAGGACATGAAACAGAATAACCCACCAGAGTCCCAGAAGAACGTCACCTGAATTTAGCAGCTGAGGAAGGAGCTTTTAACCTTTTGTTTGGAAGAGAAGCGATGTGGCGCTACTCCATAGATGTCGCAGCTGTGTGCGACCGTTCGGCACGCAGGAGACTGGATAGGTTTGCACGTCCTAATTGCCTCGCCCAACAACTCACCGTGCTTTTGTTCACTGTCAGGTCTCCGTAGTCATTCTGCTAACACCTACGATTATCTGCGATGCTCTGGTTTTCCGCCAAAAGAAAATGACAGCTCTCTACTTGGAATGTACCTCCATTACAGACCACCATTTTGGAGGCTACATATAGCGCCGACATCTGTCAGGTCTTCATGAAACTATAGGTTGTGGTTGGTGGTTGATTTGGGGAAGGGGTCTCGTCATATTAGGCAAAGATGGGGAAGGATATCAGCCGTGTTCTTTCAAAGGAACCATCCCAGCATTTGCATGGAGCGATTTAGAGAAATCACGGAGAACCTAAATCAGGATGGGGGGACCGGGTTTGAACCGTCGTCCTCCGGAATGCGAGTCCAGTGTGGTAACCACTGCGCCACCTTACTCGATAAACTATAGGTGCTTACGCGAGAATATTCCACGATGTCCCGCAACAAATTCCGCAGTTTCTTGACCGAAATTGGCAAAGAAAAAAATGATTGTATTACTTATTGAACGGCCCTCGTATCTCCATATTTTGTCATACTTCTGTGGTATTTCTATGCAGAAAATAGATACACTTATTTCGTTGCAGTTGCTGGAAACTGTTATATATTTCACGTGCCTGGATAATGTTTAATAGACAAGTTACTAACGAGTATTGGTTGGAAAAATGTGATGTGGCGTATTGGAATAGAAACTGCGGACTTCAGTATCAACAAAGAAATGGTACAGAATACCAGAAGGAAAATACGCTGAAATATAAACTACAGTTCTTTTCCTTGCGCAATGCAAGAAGAAAGGTATGATCGCTCTCGACAATCAATAACGAGTTAGAAGTTTATAGATTGACATTTGCGTAAAAAAAAAAAAAAAAAAAAAAAAAACAAAGTCCCAACTGGGGAGTTGTGGAAAAGGAGAATAACTGCATTTAGTGTCATTAACTTCGCGGCTATCTCCACTATTAATTAATAACATGAGTAGTTATTCGACACGTTACCACACAAGAAATAGAATAAGCGTGCAGGTGCTACGCCTATGAACTTACACACTGCTTAGATACGGGGTACCACCTTGACTTTAACTGTTCCAGTGAAAATATGCCTCAGAAAACTATTCCACGCTTCGCCAATCTGTACATTGCAATGCCACTTACCACCGCTGGACTGATTTCATGTCGGGCAACAGTGTGGCTCCTAGCTCCAGTGGAATGTCGCGTTAGGCGTGGGCAGGATTGCCCGTACAGTGGCAATGCTTGCAGACTTTGCGCTCCATCGTTGCAGATCCAACTCCGAAAGAAAAACTTCAAAACGAACGGCAAAGTCACTTGGCGTCCTGGAATAAGACTGCCAGTCCCCCCTCTCTGGCTTCCCATCTACATGTCCAGCAGCGCTCTCATCTCAACGTTGCGGCCAATCATAGGGCAGCCAAGAAATGCTCTGTCAGTTACAGCAAATTATAATCAACTTATGCCTCCCTTCAGAATGGTAACTTTGCACCAGTCAATCAGCAACTTCTGCACGAACCAGCGACTGGCTTGCACGATTTCCACGCTATAGCGGTCTTTCGCCCTGATTTTTGTAAACACGATCGGCAGTTTTAGAGGTCTACGTTCGCACGGAAGACTCTGAGTCTGTATTCCCTGGAGTATTATCAAGACGATATTATTTTGACTACTGAGTGGTGTCACGCTGCCTTCACCAGAACGTTTGTACTTCAGATCAGCAGTTACTCACTTACCTTTCGCTCTGGCTAACGGCGATGGCTCGCCTCGCCGTGCATGATCTCTTCTTCCAGTACACTGTCGTGCGGACCGCATTTAGTCGAAACTAGGACCATAGGTCTACTTTTGGTTCCGCTATAAGCGACTTTGCCTTGTTTGAGTGAGCGGCGGACTCTCCATACCTCACAGCACAGGTAGTTCCAGTCTTCAAGAAGGGTCGTCGAGCAGATGCGCAAAACTATAGACCTATATCTCTGACGTCGATCTATTGTAGAATTTTAGAACATGTTTTTTGCTCGAGTATCATGTCGTTTTTGGAAACCCAGAATCTACTCTGTAGGAATCAACATGGATTCCGGGAACAGCGATCGTGTGAGACCCAACTCGCTTTATTTTTCATGAGGCCCAGAAAATATTAGATACAGGCTCCCAGGTAGATGCTATTTTCCTTGACTTCCGGAAGGCGTTCGATACAGTTCCGCACTGTCGCCTGATAAACAAAGTAAGAGCCTACGGAATATCAGACCAGCTGTGTGGCTGGATTAAAGAATTTTTAGCAAACAGAACACAGCATGCTGTTCTCAATGGAGAGACCGACTACAGACGTTAAAGTAACCTCTGGCGTGCCACAGGGGACTGTTATGGGACCATTGCTTTTCACAATATATGTAAATGTCCTAGTAGATAGTGTCGGAAGTTCCATGCGGATTTTCGCGGATGATGGTGTAGTATACAGAGAAGTTGCAACAATAGAAAATTGTAGCGAAATGCAGGAAGATCTGCAGCGGATAGGCACTTGGTGCAGGGAGTGGCAACTGACCCTTAACATAGATGTAATGCATTGCGAATACATAGAAAGAAGGATCCTTTGTTGTATGATTATATGATAGCGGAACAAACACTGGTGGCAGTTAATTCTATAAAATATCTGGGAGTAAGCGTACGGAACGATTTGAAGTGGAATGATCATATAAAATTGTTGGTTAGGCGGGTACCAGGTTGAGATTTATTGGGAGAGTCCTTAGAAAATGTAGTCCATCAACAAAGGAGGTGGCTTACAAAACACTCGTTCGACCTACACTTCAGCATTGCTCATCAGTGTGGGATCCGTACCAGATCGGATTGACGGAGAAGATAGAGAAAATCCTAAGAAGAGCGGCGCGTTTCGTCACAGGGTTGTTTGGTAACCGTGATAGCGTTACGGAGATGTTTAGCAAACTCAAGTGGCAGACTCTGCAAGAGAGGCGCTCTGCATCGCGGTGTAGCTTGCTCGCCAGTTTTCGAGAGGGTGCGTTTCTGGATGAGGTATCGAATATATTGCTTCCCCCTACTTATACCTCCCGAGGAGTTCACGAATGTAAAATTAGAGAGATTAGAGAGCGCACGGAGGCTTTCAGACAGTCGTTCTTCCCGCGAACCATACGCGACTGGAACAGAAAAAGGAGATAATGACAGTGGCACGTAAAGTGCCCTCCGTCACACACCGTTGGGTGGCTTGCGGACTATGAATGTAGATGTAGATGTAGACCCGGAGGTCGCTTGCCAGAACACTGTTATGAAGATCCACCTGTTTCGCCCCTGTGAGAAAAATGAGTTCAGGGACCCCACAGCTGGCTCCAGATACAGCTTCCACAATCAGAAATGTTAGACAGAAAAGAAGTTTGTATTCACGGTAAAACTAACCAACATGCGATGCCGTTCTACGTTGATTAAAAAACGTGTGAGGAAAAGGCCGGTACGAGGCGTACGCCTCGCAGTGTCACGTATCTGCCATCACAGCAGTCAAGAAGTAACGCATGTGCTATACTCTGGATGCTAGGGAAGAAAACTTACTTCGGAAGGACGGTAATAGTGATCAAATATTGGTAGTGCAGTAAACTGTGATGTAATTGTTAACTTTGATTGAAAAGACAGTATTACCGCATAATTTATTTAGACTGCCATGTATAAAAAGTGATTAAGTATGAAAACACCGTGAACAGTTTTTGTAAATAATTTTTTATCCACTGAGTTTCTCTCTGCCGCTCCCTTTTCACCTCCTCCATTTGACTTCGTTTACACGTCCACGAACTACAATATTTGAAAATTTTACCAGCTGAAGTTTGTAAGTGTCCTACATTGGTGCTGGGAGCGGCACAGCAGAGGATGCGTATCGATGGAATTTTCGAAAAAGTAAATTGCTCATGGCGATTTGATAACCGCTTTAAGCTATATGTTTTTTTTCCAAATCAGACTTCTTCTCTAAATGACTGCAGATTGTGATTTCACAATAAGGTAAAATGAATTTTGTATATTTGTAATGAAATCACGCCAGTGGCAGATCTGTGCCACATCGAACCATTGGGGCTTCTTGCTGAAAAAAGCTTTAAAGAGATAAACGTGTGATCTGATGGACTGGCAAAGAATCAACAGCCGGCCGGAGTGGCCGAGCGGTTCTAGGCGCTACAGTCTGGAACCGCGAGACCACTACGGTCGCAGGTTCGTATCCTGCCTCGGGCATGAATGTGTGTGTTTTCCTTAGGTTAGTTAGGTTTAAGTAGTTCTAAGTTCTAGGGGACTGATGACCTCAGATGTTTAGTCACATAGTGCTCAGAGCCATTTAAACCATTTGCACCAAAGAATCAACACATAAGTAACTCAAATTAAGTTCTTATATAAAGAATCGTTTACAATTCTAGCGCACGATGTATACGTTATGATAGCTGGAAGCAGAACGACAAAAGCGAACAGCCGGGCTTCTTCTAACTGCTCTCGAAAGTTATACACATGACTCACATATGAACATCGACTCTTTGGTCGCAAATCTTTACACAAAAGTAATTTTTAGAAAGGTGTATTGCATCCTCCCCCTTAAAAACTAAAGGTGTGGTACTGCCTGGCAAATTCTCAATAGAAACTGACAGATATAGCGTTGTGCTTAAAAGCTCGTCAGTTTTAAGTTTCAGTTGCTTTTCAACGCCGCAATAGTATGACACTTCAATTTGGCATCGCTGAGTGACGTTTGTCTGTGAAGCCATATTTGATGGGGCAGTTCAACATTCAAGCTTTTTGGGGTTTCAGAGTATTTTAGGGGTTCTAGAGCGTTTCAGAAACATTTTCCGCCGCGCTCGCCTGGCTGTCTGGTTACGGCCGGCCCCTGCTGGCGGCACGTGTGCGCGGCCGGGCACTTCAGCGCTGGCGGTCGTCGCTTCGCCTACGTGAGCGCGAGGCGGGCGAAATGTAGCCGGTTGGTGAGTTTTATTTTAAAGCCAGTCTGCCGGACAACTGGGGCAGGCGGCGATCAAAGGCGGCGGCGAGCGGCGGTTCCGGCCCAGTGGGTGCGCTGGGCAGCTACCGGCGTACAGCCATCGCTGCACTACACTCCACTCCCCTGCTGCTCTCCACAGTCGCCGCACGTAAACTGCAGCGACAAACCTAGTGCTAGTTTCCGCGTCTCTTATAACGCGCAGTTTATTCACATTTGCCTACTGCCCGTGAAGTGGAAAATCTTGACTGTGGGAACGGAATGAAAGAGGTCAAACGTATCTGTCTGAATAGAAGGGACACTAAAAGGAGCTACGTATCCTGACAGGCTGAGTCGAATGAAACACATCTACGAGGGACGTTCAATAAGAAGAATGCAGAAATTGTAGGATATCGTGGAATATTCTCGTTGCAGCCGCTGTAGGTCCATGAAGTTCCGATAGGTAGCAGCACGATACGTAGCCTTAAAAGTCGCATCTGAAACGGAGGTGTCTCCCAAGCAGCGGGCTGTCATTGAGTTTATTTTGGTGGGAAACAAGAGCGCGGCAGATATACACAGGTGCTTGCAGAACGTCTACGAAATCCTGGCAGTGAACAACAGTACGGAGACTCGTCGGGCGAGGGGTCAGTTATCACCGCAACAAGATCGCGCAAACCTGCCCGATCTTCCGCGAGCCGGCCGGCCGCCACACAGCCGTGACATCTGTAGTGTTGGAACGTGATGACACACTCCTTTGAGGTGATCGACGGACCACAGTCAAACACCTCGGTGCGCAGCTGGACGTCTCTGTTGGTAGTGCTGACACACTCATCCACTATCTGGCGTACTCAGAGGTGTGTGCCAGCTGGGTTCCTAACCCATCTAAGACCGCAAAGCGCAATGACGGACCATTTGTGCGGATTTGTTTGCAAACGAACTTCTCCTTCTCCATGACGACGTACAGCTTCCCAGAAGTTTGTGCAGCTGAGAGAAGCATTGTTCTTCCTTCTACACTACAGTCGGGAGTTCATACCTTCCGGAACGAAGAACGACGGGAGATCTGGTTTAAGGTCATGTCGACATCGGGGCGTTAGAGACGGAACGCATGCTCCCACTGTGTCAAGGACGGCGAAGGAAATTGCCCGTGCCATATCAAAGGGACCACTCCGGCATTTTCCTCGAGCAATTTAGGAAAATAATGGAAAACCTAAATCTGGATAGTAGGACGTGGATTTGAACCGTCGTCCTTCCGAATGCGAATCCAGCATGCTATCCACTGCACCATTTCGCTCGGTTGCACATTTTAGCTTCCATATGTATGGTCCAATAAAGGATACACTCCGCGGGAAGCAGAACGTGGATGATAGGGAGCTTATTGATGCAGCAAGACGAACGCTCCGACGCCGATCATTAGTGTGGTATCGTGCGGGCATAGAGGGGCCCCCCAGTAAGGTGGAATTAGGCCGTCGCTTGATCGGAGATAACGTTGGAAAATCACATTTTGTAGCCAAAAGAGTGAAGACTAATACGATGTATTGGAAACCGGAAGAAAACCAAACTTTTTTCCCTAGAAAAGTGTTGCATTGCCTACTGAACACCCATCTTCCCATTAACAAATGTGTGGGTATCTTGGCAGGTTGAGTTAAATGAAAGAATATACGACTGTCTGGGTAGGAACTAAATGAAAGTAAGCTGCTGCTACTGACTCTCCTAAAGTTTTAATACAAGGGTCGCTAGATGCCTGAGCGTCAATGAGTAATACAAAAAATAAAGGAATACATTCTATGGCCTGTAGGCTGGTCGGAAACAGTCTGATTTAAATGAAAATTTGCGCCACTGAATTGCTATGAGAAACAATCTCTCTCACATAGAAGTATGGCTCAAATGGCTCTGAGCACTATGGGACTTAACTTCTGAGGTCATCAGTCCCCGAGAACTTAGAACTACTAAAACCTAACTAACCTAAGGACATCACACACATCCATGCCCGAGGCAGGATTCGAACCTGCGACCGTAGCGCTCACGCGGTTTCAGACTGTAACGCCCAGAACCGCTTGAACACTACGGGCGGCACATATAAGTATGGCTGAGGTCTTGTTTAATCTATAAGATGTTCGGAAATTGCCGTTACAGACTTTTAGGACTTGTAGAGGGGAGGGAGTAGATAATTTATTGATTTGCAACACATATCCGGAAACGTACTGTTTCCGTGCTACAACCATTTGAAAACATGTTGGCAACGTCACCACTTTGAGAAGTAATTGATTATGTGTGACCCAGGGCGCCACTTTATTTACAATTCAGCCTATTAATAGCAAAATAAATTGCTCGTGTGCTCGTTGATGGCTTCTCGCCAACGTCATGCAGTACGACCTCTTCCAGTTGGAGCGTACGGCGTCTCCTGGAGCACCACAGTCACGCCATCTGACGCTGAAGGTACCTTTTTCTAGAAGCCGTTGCATAATAGTGGCGAAATGGATACGACATGGTCAGACGTTGTGGAGAACCATCTCGATGAAGGCGACGAGCAGCTCTTTCATTCTCTGAGTTTCGCCATTCACAAAGATCAAGTCGGTGTATTGAGCGAATATGTGCTGAACCATGTTTCTCTAACAATAACAGACAAGTGAATGAGGCTTTAACCAGCTCAAAAAAGTGGGATGGACGTCAAATGACATCAGCCGATTCAACGCAACCATCATGACAACCATTTAAGTCCTCTCTTATAGAAATTTGTAACGGCAATTTCCGAACACCCTGTATATTCAAGTGACATTGGGTTAACCAGTTACCGAAATCATATCCAGAGAAATTCGCTTACTGCACAGTTATTTTTTTTAAGATCCACTCACACAAAAAAGAGCATGGCGAAAGCTTTAGTTCATAAATAATAATAAGTACAATGATATTTCCCAAAGAGTTATTAAGTGATTCTCAGAAAATAGAGACTCTCCGTAAATTTTGAGAAAACACACTACATTCAGTTGTGTACAACAAACAGTCATCCCAACAGCTGATGTAACACTCGAGAAGGACTCAGTAAATGGGGTAGAACGCTCAAAATTTTTGGGTGTACGCAATGATGAAAATTTGAACTGCAACAAGCTTCTCAAGCAGTTAACTTCAGCTACTTTTGTTCTTCGTATAATTGTTAACCTTGGAAACACATGTATCAGCTTCCTGACATAATGAGCATATTTGCACTCAATAATGTCTTACGGAATGATTTTCAGGTATAGCTCATCACTGAGAAAGAAAGTTATAATTGCCCAAAAACGAGAAGTAAGAATAATGCGTGGTGCTCACCCATAGACGACGTGTAGGTACCTCTTCAAGGAGCTAGACATTTTGAGTGCGCCGTCACAATAAATATTTTCGTTAATGAAATTCGTCATAAATAACCCATCACAAATTTAGAGTAACATTTATGCCCGTTCCTACCACACTAGATGGGAAAATTACGTTTATTAACCATTGTTAAAGCTGTCAGTGGCTCAGAATGGAGTTCAGTATGCAGCAAGTTTTTATTATTATTTTCCCAATAACATAAAACTTCATACAGGTTTTAATTCTAATTTACAATATTTTCTTCTGTACAACTCCTTCTATTCCACTGACGAATTTCTACTTAAAAACTGGTGTCCAGACAAAAAAAAACCTTGTTTTCAAGTCTAATTGCATAAGTAGTAATGTGTACACGAACCATTCAGATGATCTACATCTTGAAACTAACTATCTAACTAACATGAAGTATAAAACTTCCCCAATTACAAGTAACGCACGTTAGTGGGTCTGCAGTGTACTGGGAAACACAGTGTACAAAAAATATTCGTTCTAGAGTCGTGACTGACTCGACTTGTAATCACGAGGCAAAAATAATTGCTTTACACAAGGTATAGAGAGTTCAGACATGCACCAGAATTAATTTGTGCACCAGTGAAGTCAGCGAGGAAGATTGTTGTAGTTAAAGATTCACTGTGGCAAACGTTGAGTCTCTAATAGCGAAAGACTGAAATGAAAATTAAAAAAATTGTGGTAACCCCTGTGGAACGACTCTAATTCGATTTTAGGGTTCCTAAGTCCAAACGAGGCTGTTCTCGTTTAAATAAAACACTGCGGCGTGAATACTCGCCTTTTTGGCAGTCACCTCGGATCTCGAACGAAGATCAGCAGATCCCCATCGACCTCATAAGCAGGCAGCCGGTGCCATCCACTGCTCTCTGACTCAGAATCTTACCTCTACCGCCCTCTAGAAGAGTACCTTCTCTACACCGCTCACAGAAACCGAATGTCTGCTATACTGTTTCGTTTCTCTAACTCTGGCGTCTCAACAAAATAATTCCACAAAAAAAGATAAATAAATAAATAAATAGAAAATAAATGCGTCAGCCAACCAGAGCTCGCGCTAATTTGTTTCACCCATCAGAAGATGCAAAATTTTCTACGGAACTCCCCTTCTCTCGTCTTAAGAGTCTCGGAAATATCCACGCCACACATTAAAGACCAATGAGGACTCCAGCCTTGGAATTAGGTTATGAGATGTGAGAAAATAGCCTTTTATTCCCCTACCATCCTGTATAATTTTGGAAAGCATACTAAGTCTTCCCACGTTTCTGTAAAAGCACTTAGCATCTGTATGTTTAACAGGTGCGTAACGTCCTACGTAATCAGCAAGCACTTAATCTTCGACCAGTGGCTGTATATCGCCTGGACACACAAAACATTCATTAGTTTCGAGCTGTCGTTTGGACTGGAGCTAGCGAGTGAGTCTGCAAGAGACGTTTCCCCGTCGTTCATCGGTGTCTTCCGTGTACGACGCCGCCGAGAACGATCCTTGACAAACCCCTGTCAGATTTGAAAGGAGACCGCGCCGGACAATGGCTCTGCTGAATACTTTATCTCAGTCTCCATTGTCTGCAAGGACAACGGGGCCTCCTTTCTAGAAAGGGAGTGCGACTTGTATGTGAAATTCGGTCATCCGAACATTACTTCATACGAAAGAGTCTGTTTTCGGTAACATCTGACTTGTGCTTGTTCCTTGACCTGCTAAGAGGAGTACAGATTCCATTTCTAAACCGTATTAACGTGAGCTAATTACTATGGAGACAACAACTGTCACTACAAAATTTTGAAAACACAGCCCTAGGTCGCAGTTGACTGTAGCAGAGGACACATGGCAGCCCCTAGTGGCTTGCACCGCTGTTGCATTTTATTTTAATTCTATCTGACGCTGTCAGGTATGACCGCAGCTTTCGAATTTTTTGGTAAGTTATGATGTAACATTTAGTTTTAATTTCGTCCGAAGAAGGTGTCCCTTGTGACACCGCAACCTGGGTTACAAATTAATTGTGTTCGCGACTGAGGGCTGTGTTTTTCAAAATTTTGTATTATACAACAGTCGCTGATTGACAGCCATGTTAAAACTTCAAAATTGTTACTGCTCCATTCATACTGCAAATAATGGTGGAAACCAATCTTAACTGACTTTGAATCACAGCAGACGGATGTCTTGTTCAAAATGCAGGCAGTGAGACACACATTAGCATTTTCTCCCGTTTCCTTTACCAACCTACTTCTTTGACGTCTGTGGTCGTGTTAAATTTTCGCACTAGTTGCATTAAGAAAGAAGTGAGAATTACGCATATCATTTAATGAACATGTAAACCTGTAGAAAACAGTGGCGCACTTCTTTCCAGGAGAACATTTAGGATGTGGCACAAGCCAATGGACAATTTAGAAAAGCAAAAAGACATGGGAGCCATCTGACGGATCTCTTCCGGAAGAAGCCGTGTGTTAGAGCTACGATCAGGGAATAATTTAATCATCACTGATACTTCGGTTTAAGAATCATGAAAGGACGGTGTATACGTGTCAGATACCTGGATACACTGAAAGGATTAAGGTTGATTATATAATGATAACACAGAGGTTTCCGAAACAGATTTTAAATTGTAACGCATTTAAAGGTGCAGATGTGGAGTCTGGCCATAATTTATTGGTTATGAGTTCCAGATTAAAACTGAAGGATTTGTAAAAAGGTAGGGGATTAATGAGATGGGACTGGGAAAGCTACAGGAACCAGAGGTTGTTGAAAGTTTCAAAGGAAGAATTAGACAATGATTAACGGAAACATATGAAATGAACACAGTAGAAGACAAATTGATAGCTTTAAAAGATGAAATAGTGAAAGCAGCTAAGGACTAAATAGTTAAAACCACAAGGCCACGTAGGAATGCTGGAATATCACAGGATATACTGAATTAATTGATTAATGGAAGAAACTTAAAAATGGAGCTAATGAAACGGGGGAAAGGGAATACAGATGCCTAAGAGAATAAGATGGATCGAAAGTGAAAAATGGCTAAGTAGTAACAAACGAAAGATCCTCAGTAGCGTTTATATCTACGGGAAAGATTGATACTGGCTATAGGAAAGTTAGAGACACCTTCAAAGAAAAGAGAACCAATTGTGTGAATAGTATGAACTAAGATAGAAAACTAGTACTAAACAAAGAAGGGAAAGTAGGAAGGTGGGAGGAATACACAAAGGGACAACACAGACGATGATGTGATGGAAGATATGGTACTTCGGAACAATTTCAGAGAGTACTGAACGGTGGAATTGAAAAATAAAAAAGAACCTGCAGAAGACGACATTCCCTTAACACTATTAATAATCTTGGGAGAACAAGCCACGACACAACTGTTTCACCTGGTGTAAAAGATGGATGAAACTGACTACAAACTCTAGCGCTGAAGATAAAGGTAAGATTTTCAATTCCAAGGTGAAGTCAGGTGCTGACAGATGTGAATGTTAACGAACTATTAGTGCAATAAGTCGTGGTTGCAAAATTCTGACACGAATCATTTACAGAAGAATGGAAAAACTGGTAGAATCCCAGCTCCGGGAAGATCAGCTTGGATTCGGAATAATGTAGCAACACGAGAGCCTATAGTGACCGTAGGACTTAATCTACATCTACATCCATACTCCACAATCCACCATACGGTGCGAGGCGGGGGGAACCTCGTATCACAACTAGCATCTTTTCTCCTTGTTCCACTCCCAAACCGAACGAGGGAAAAATGAATGCCTATATGCCTCTGTAAAAGCCCTAATCTCTCTTATCATTGTGGTCTTTCCGCGAAATGTAAGTTGGCGGCAGTAAAATTGTACTGCAGTCAGCCTCAAATGCTGGTTCTCCAAATTTCCTCAGTAGCGATTCACGAAAAGAACGCCTCCTTTCCTCTAGACACACCCACCCCAGTTCCTGAAGCATTTCCGTGACACTCACGTGATGATCAGACCTACCAGTAACAGATCTAGCAGCCCGCCTCTGAATTGCTTCTATGTCCTTCCTCAATCCGACCTGATAAGGATCCAAAACGATCGAGCAGTACGCAAGAACAGGTCGTATTAGTGTTTCATAATCGGTCTCATTTACAGATGAACCACATATTCCCAAAATTCTACCAATGAACCGAAGACGACTATCCGCCTTCCCCACAACTGCCATTACATGTTTGTCCCACTTCATATCGCTCTGCAATGTTACGCCCAAATACTTAATCGACGTGACTGTGTCAAGCGCTACACTACTGATGGAGTATTCAAACATTACAGGATTCTTTTTCGTACTCATCTGCATTAATTTACATTTATCTATATTCAGAGTTAACTGCCATTCCTTACACCAATCACAAATCCTGTCAAACTTATCTTGTATCCTCCTACAGTCACTCAAAGACGACATCTTCCCGTACACAGTAGCACCATCAGCAAACAGCCGCACATTGCTATCCACCCTATCCAAAAGATCATTTATGTAGATAGAAAACAATAGCGGACCTGTTCGAACCACTCACATATTTGGGAACCAATCCCATATGTTCGTACCTTAGTTACGAGTCTGTAGCGAAGCACCGAATCAAACGCTTTCCGGAAGTCAAGGACTATGACATCCGTCTGATACCCTTCATCCATGGTTCGCAAGATATCATGCAGAAAAAGGGTGAGTTGCGTTTCGCAGGAACGATGCTGATGCATGGACAGCAACTTCTCTGTCACAAGGAAATTACTTATATTCGAATTGAGACTATGTTCGATTATCCTGCAGCAAACCGATGTTAAGGATATTGGTCTGTAATTTTGAGGATCCGTCCTTCTACCCTTCTTACATACAGGCGTTACCTGCGCTTTTTTCCAGTCGCTCTGGACTTTACGTTGGGCAAGAGATTCACGATAAATGCTAGCTAAGTAAGGAGCCAATACAGTAGAGTACTATCTATAAAACCTAATTGGAATCCCATCAGGACCGGGCGATTTATTTCTTTTCAACCCATTCAGCTGCTTCACAACACCAGGGATTTCTATCACTGTATCCTCCATACGGGAATCTGTACGAGACTCAAACGGAAAGATTTCTCAAATGCTAAATTTAAAATTTCAGCATTCGTTTTGCTGTCTTCCGTTGCCAGGCCAGACTGATGAGTGAATGACTGGATGGAAGCCTTCGACCCGCTTACCGATTTTACGTAAGACCAAAATTTCCTTGGGTTTTCAAAGATGTTGGAAGATACGTTGAGGAATGGCAGAGAAAACTTTTGATAACATTGAGTGGAATATACACTGCAAAATTTGGAGCGTTGATGGTGTAAAATTCAAAAAGTGAAAATACAGAAACGAGATGGCAGGTATAAGATCTGAATGGCTTGAAAGAGGTGTGGTTGGGGAGAGAGTGAGATAGGTCTATCCCCAATGATGTTTAGTCTGCCCATTGTGAAACCTGAGAAAGAAAGCAGAAAGCTATTTTGAAAGCAAATTAAAGATCAGAGAGAACAACTTGGGGTCTGTTGATGACACCTTAATTCTGTCACAGACACTAAAGGACTTGGAAATGCAAATAAACGGAATGGACAGTAAGAAGAGGTAAGGTGAACATCAACAAAAGCCACACAGGGGTAATGGAATGTAGCCTAATTAAATCAGGCGATGCCGAGGAATAAGACTTCGAAGTGAGACAGAAAAATTATTAGGTGACATAGAACATACTTTCAGTGATACGCAGTCAGTCCTGATGGTGTTCGTCAGGAGCGTAGTGTTGTAAGAAAGTGAAACATGAACGACAATGGGTTCAATAAAAAAGGGAATACAAGCTTTTGAAATGTAATGCTACAGAACAGTGTTGAAGATTAGATGGGTAGGTCGTGTAATGAATGTGGAGGTATTGAATAGAATTGGGGAGATAAATTCGTGCCATACTAGACTAAAAGAAGGAATCGGTTGATGGGACACATTCTGAGACATCAAGGAATAGTCAATTTAGTATTGGATGGAAGTGTGGGGAGTAAAACTTCCAGAGGAAGACCAAGATAACAGTATAAAAAGCACGTTCAAATGGATGTGGGTAGCAGTAGTTGTCGTCGGTGAAAAGGTCGGGGCAGGATAGACTAGTTCAAAATGGTTCAAATAGCTCTGAGCACTATGGGACTTAACATCTAAGGTCATCAGTCCCCTAGAACTTAGAACTACTTAAACCTAACTAACCTATGGACATCACACACATCCATGCCCGAGCCAGGATTCGAACCTGCGACCGTAGCGGTCGCACGGTTCCAGACTGTAGCGCCTAGAACCGCTCGGCCGCCCCGGCCGGTCGATAGACTAGTGTGGAGAACTGTACCAAACTAGTCTTTGGCCTGAAGATTGATGTAATGCAGCTTTAGTCTATCAGACCAAGCCTCCCAGTCTCTACGTAACTACTCTAACTCACAGTGGTTTGAATGTACGTGCTTTAGTCAAGCCATGGCCGTCCTCATAATCCACACTCACTGCACTTCCCTCCAGTTCTAAACTGACTATGCGTGTTCAGTCAACCAGCCCTTCTTACAGACAGGCTACACCATACGTTGCTTTCCTCCGCAGTTTGATTCAGTACCACCTCATTAGCTCCCGAAGATGCCCATCAGATTCAAGGCATGCTTGTCTACCATCCCATTTAAAAAGCTTCTGTTCACTGCTTTTCTGCAACTTTTTATTTCGAGGTGGTTTACTTACGGATAAGGATACACTCCAGATAAATATCTTTAGAGTAGATACCAAAACATTTAAATTTAATTTCGATATTACCAAGATTGTCTTTTGGAGAACCTTTTCATTGCTATTGTCAGTGTTTTATTCCCTGGCGTTTAGTCTTAGACTGTGGAGACATCTTCGGTGATAAAAGAGCAACTGTAGTTTTGGGTGAATTCGACGTAATTCTGGCAACACTTTCTCCATTATTATGTTGGTAAAAGAGTTGCACAATAGTATGAAGAAACATAATACATTAGCATGCCTAATAAGGTGCAGGAAAACAGTTGGCATTCAAAACAGCTTCCAGTTGTCGGGGGATGGGTAAATAAGGGTTGTATATGTTCTACAGGAGTATCGTAGGCCATTTTTCATGCAAGACAGTGGCAAGTTCATTGTAACAATGATCGAGGTGGATAGCGATCGCGCATCTTTTTCCATTGTACAACACAGAGCTTCAATAATACTGAGGTCTGGCGAGTGTGGTCGCCACGGGAGACGGGGAATTTCACCTTCATGCCCACAAAACCAGTTGTGGACGATGCAAGTTGCGTACACATTTGCTCTGGCGTCATGGAACGATGCATCATCGCTGGGGAACAAACATTATGCTATGAGATGGACATGCCCAGTCAACATGGTCACATAATCCTTCGCGATAATGCTACCTTGAAGATTACCGCGATATGGCAGTCCAATTAACCACCAAACCTCATCCATGTTTCACTCGCAGGACATAAACACGTCCAGAAGTTAAATATAGTGTGTAACATCATTCGTCCCATCAAATGACTTACTTCCCTTGGTCCATAGCCCAGGTATTAGGTCTTCGGCACCACATTTTCCTGTTATAGACATTTTCATAACTAATGTGTGGCTGTAGAATTCCGGCTGACTCTGCAACACTCTGCTTCTGGTTCTCCCTTCGTGTCGTTTTGGTGCTGACAACGTTCGCGAGTGCGAAATTCAGTTCTGCAGCAGATTTTGCAGATATAGTCCTGTTACTTACAAACAGTCTTCATTGACTGTCTGTCGCGATCACTCAACAAACACTTCCGCCAGCGTTGTGACTTACCAGATGACGCTTCTCCATTTTCCCTGTATGCAACATAAATCATGATTCGATGCAGCTTTAAACAGCGAACTTTTGGCTGCCTTGGTTATGGAAGCGCCCACCGTATGAGCTCCAACGATTTGACGATGTTCAAATTCACTTACCTCCGACATAATGCACTCACTGCTACACAGAATGACGTTCTTACCACGACTGACACTTGCGAATATGGAGGACATTGCGTAGGTGCCGTACGTGGACATATAGGACAGAGCTACCTGCTGGCTTGGCTAGCATCTGCATTTATGTTCAAGTATGCATTTCTCGCAGTGTTTACATACTTTTTGTCCAACTCCTGTAAGTAGACTACGTACCAAATCTCTGTTGAACGCATTCTAGTTCTTGAAAGTCGAGACGAGGTGCCTTGTGGATTTTGCCTTGCATAAGCAAACTGTGCCTTAAAACTGCTTGTGCCACCGCCGTTTTCTTTGAGCTGTGGAGGGTGCAGTGGTGTAATCTCGGCGAAAATATGGCATACAGTTGTTAATGACTTGCACAAAGAATGCAAAACGCCTCTTGTTGCTCGACTCGACGAGCTGCAGCAGAGAGATCCTTTCCGATGACATTCATTTCCGCGGGTCAGAGACCAGTCAAAGCTATACATAGTTTACAAAGATTTCGTATACTGACAAGCCAAAATCTTATGACCACTGCCGACCGCGACAACGAATGGCACCTAGTGGCATTGAGGGCACGTCATGAAATAACAGTAGTATGTGAGCGGAGCAGAAACGGCCAGGGGATCACTGTAGCAAAGATATGGACTCCAAATGGGAAAATCCATTGAGACAAGCGACTCTGACAAATGATAGATTCTTATTACGCAGAGCCTCTGAATAATCACATCTAAAATGGCGATGCTGGCCGACTGTTCACGGCGTCCTATCGTCAGCATCTATAGAAAGAAGTAGGACAGTTAAACTACTACGAGGCTCTAAATGGTTGCACAGCCACGGCTCTTCACAGAACGTGGGGTTCACAAGCTCGTCTGGCCTATAAAGTAGGGTAGATGGTGATCTGTGGCGCCTGTGCCGTAGGACCACAATGCTGGTGCACGCAGAAGTGTTTCGCAGCACACCGTTCATCGTGCACTTCTGTCTGCAGCGGACAACCCCTATATGTTTACGTGTTGCCACAAGTACATCGTCAGTTACGATTGCAGTGGGCACGGGACCACCAGGATTCGAACGTTTGTCAGTGGGAACGTGTCAGCTCTTCGGGTGACTCACATTTTTTCTACGTTAAGTCGATGGTCGTCTCCACGAACGCTGTCATCGAGGAAACAGCGGCTCGGGACGTGCAGCGCGCCGCTGGCGCAATCTGGTTGGAGAAGTATTATGCTATGCAGACATTCTCCTTCACTTACATAGGACCATTGGCAGAAATCCAAGGCACGCTGACAACAGCGAACCGCCTGCGTGCTTCACGTCTTCCCCGACGGCGATGTCATCTTCCAGCAATACAACTGCCCGTGCTATGGTGGTTTGACGAGCGTTATAGTAATCTCATGCTGATGTCTCGGCGACCAGATTCGCCTTATGTAAATCCTATGGAACCCATTTAGGTCGCTATTGGGCGCAGTCACCGCATACGCAATTCTGTGGCCTGTTTTCTACGTGAATTACATGACCTCTGCATAGACATCTAATGCTACATTCCTCCACGAAGCTGCCAACAAACTGCCGGTTCCCTGATGCGCTGAATCAGTAAAGTATTTCGTTCCAAAGACGGACAAACAAACTATTAATCAGGTTTTGGATCATCGCTGTCTAAACAAAAGAGGAAAAAATAAATTAACAGGTTCATAGTTCATAGTTTGCAGTTTGGAACAAACGACACGAAATCTAAATGATATTCACCCAGAATTTCTTAACAGTAACTGCACCGCCGTCAGTCCTAATCAGCTCTTCATCACTGCGTGACTCAGGGCACCACAGGTGATGCATTGTCTGTTTTGCTCCGCAGTCAAAAGCTGTGGGTCTTTTGATTTTGCTGATTTGACAAGGTTGTCCCTGTATCTATCACCTCATCTTAGCCCTTCAGTGGTCTCCTTACGTTCCAGTCTAAGGTGCCTTCAGACGAAACAAACTCAGGAGCTTTCATCCATTTTTGAAGGTGGTCACATTTAGCTGTCGACAGCTGGTCTCTGGCAACCTGTCGAGACACAGTAAGTGCTGCCGTTGAAGTGAGGAAACTACTTTTGGATCCAAAGATACGCATAGATCTTGGTGAGTGATGGCCATGGAATGGGTGTAAGTGATTTATTTAGGTCTTTTATCTTTCAACGTATGTAGCTACTTTACGACGTATATCAGGTGGTGCAATACCTGCCAAGCAAGAAAGCTTGTATTTAGCTGTCACTTCCAAACTTCCAGTGATATTCATACAATTTCGTTCAGACCGACGTCCACTTGCTTTGCATGGGCATAGCTGTAACATGCAGGACGCTCATACCGCATCTGTCAAAAAGGTTCGAACACCAGATCATTAAAAAATACGAAAACTTGACATTTTTGTTTTAATCCTTGCGAAGTTCTTCATTCTCTTCCCCCGGTTGAGTACATCGCAGACAACTTTCATGTAACCATATGAGACTGTCAGAAAAGCTTTTCTTTGAGATGTTCAACTCACACGTAATATTGGCTGCAGTGTTGGTTATGTTATCAAAGTTTGACCGTCTATATGAATTTCTTTACTTTCTCATTTTGATGTACGTTCTTATTGATAACGAAAGTCTCGTTACCTGTGATATTTTTTTCCGAAAAAGAATTTTTCATTTCAAGTAAATCACGACAGGTGACCACTAGCCGTAGTTTTTGTTCCACATTTAGGTTGCGTGGAACGAACCATCTATACACTTTCCATTCTTCAAACGATGGGGAATGTATTGAAAGCCTGATGTAGAGCTACTACTCTATTACGATTTGCGACACAACGAATACACTGTGCTCTCGCACGACCACTACTTAACACTGCCTGCTCACAACTGACTGGTCGAATGCACGTCTACTGAGTTCGAGCTGCCTCTGTAGTTACAGCGCTGACGTCCGTCATATGCCGTAAATAAAATGAGCCTCGCAGCTTCTTGGTTGGAGCGCGTCCTTCCCTGTAAAAGACCCGCAGTGCCATAGCAGACGTTTCGATGACTTGACGTAGAGCTTCTCAGATACTGCCAGTGAGTTTCCGAATGATACTATTTCTGGCTGCCACTTTTAGCTGTGTTGAGACATTGTTTTCAGTATGTTAAAGAGCTATTTACAGGGTGACTATAATTAAAGCTAAACTTTCAGACTGCTGTAGAAATAACACCACTGGTCATAACGATGTCAAATTGCAACGGAAAATTATCAGAGAATGTGGGAAACGTATGGAGAAGATAGATAAATAGTTCCAAAATGTAGCAATAGATGGTGCTGTAAGCATCATAATTTAATAGTGGTCGACTACAAATGACTCATACAACATTGCCTAAGGTGAACGTTTGACGTTACACCAACTGTACTACTCAGTGTGCATGGGTATACAGGTGCGATACAGTCAGTTACATAAGCACATCCATCGCGGCAAGGTCCTATCATGTCGGATGGGAAAAATCGGTTTATATTTTTCCTGAGACCAAAAACCGCATAAAAAGCATTAATCACATCGGGTTTTAATTGCCCTGAGGCCACAAACCGCATAAAAATCGTCAATCAGAATGAAATCGGATTATTAATTTCCGTGAGACAGGCACAAAACATGTTCAGTACGCTGTCCACCATTTTCTGCAAATTGAAATCGAGAAACAGCATGTTACACAACTGATCGAAGTGTTTCCGTGGTCAAGTTCAGAATGTGGGGCGAAATGCCTGCCTTTAATGCAGCTAACTTCGAAGTCGGAACACTGAACATATCAACTTTCAGATAGACCCACAGCGAGAAGTCAAATGGATGAAGATTAGGTGATCGGGACGGCCAGGCTGCAGGGAAATGACGGCTGATAATTCTAGCATTTCCAAAATGGCGCTTGAGCATTTGTTTATCTGAATTCTCAATGTGATGAGGTGCGCCCTGTTTCATGAAACCAAGGTTCATACTGGTACGTAAGATTTGAGAACTGTGCATATTATCGTTGGGAAGAGGGTTTGGACGGACACAGGAAAGAGCTGTTTTGAGTTGTAGAACAAGCGAGATGGGCAACGGCTAGCCGGAGCTTCACACGGAGACTGCTTTGGTGGCAGTACGGCACTGGTGACCGCAGCGGGCGAGAGAGAGAGAGAGAGAGAGAGAGAGAGAGAGAGAGAGAGAGAGAGAGAGAGAGAGAGAGACAGAGAGACAGAGAGACAGAGAGAGAGAGAGAGACAGAGAGACAGAGAGACTGCTTTTCGCCGTTGCGGCAATACAACGGTTGGAACGGTACACAAATACGGCGCGCCCATGAAAGGTGGGAGAACCGCGCGACTTTTCAAAGTCCTGATTGACCGAAACACGTAGGGATTCACGTGAGAAGAAGTGCAAAGTTTGGCTGCAACAATAAGGGGGACTCTGATGTTTGGTGTGGTGCCGGGCACACACGGAGTGTCTGGACGGCGAGTGGAGGCCTAGACATAGTTAGGTTTGGAGATATTGTTGGCACTGCGGTCAGTGAGCCCTTTGCAACTGTTCAGAGTTAGTGAATACGTCTATACAAAATCTGAATTGCCTGTTGCTCTGAGAAAACAGATTTGTGCTCACGTGTGGCGTTCGAATGCAACATAAAGTATTTCTTTGTTGCCGTGCACTTGAGTCTACCAAATACTCCTGGCATTTGTGCAAGTAGAATGTGTATCGACTGGTGACGGACTCGGCAAATGAGCAACTTACGCCCAGGAGTTTTCGGATGGAAATCACAACCACGTTTTTAGATAAAATCCAGCTTTCACAGGGGAAAGACGACATCAC
The DNA here is from genome assembly GCF_023897955.1 of Schistocerca gregaria. NCBI lineage: Eukaryota > Metazoa > Arthropoda > Insecta > Orthoptera > Acrididae > Schistocerca > Schistocerca gregaria. The sequence continues at coordinate 56,928 of NW_026061731.1, forward strand.
GCCGGTGCCTGAGACGACAGTCGTAATCTTCGCACAGTATTACGGTCATAATAGCGCAAACAGCTGGAAAATGGGGTTCAAAACGGTTCAAAAGGCTCTGAGCACTATGGGACTTAACATCTGAGGTCATCAATCCCCTAGAACTTAGGAACTACTTAAACCTAACTAACCTAACGACATCACACACATCCATGCCCGAGGCAGGATTCGAACCTGCGACCGTAGCAGTCGCGTGGTTCCGGACTGGAACGCCTAGAACCGCACGGCCACCGCGGCCGGCGAAAGGTGGGGGCACTGTAGTTGTAAATGCGTACGTGTTCCATTCTCTCTTTGCTTGCCCTCTCTGATTCTGTGTCCGTGTAGGTGGGGCATGACCAGCATCAACCAAACATAACTTACGGAAAGGGGCGCGTTGTGGAATAGAGTTACCATTGTGCCAAAAGAAGGGTAGTTTAGGAAGTTAACTTCGTTTGTGTTGTAATGTCTTAGGTTAGGTACATTTCTCATCCTGTTTTTAATTCATAAATTTGTGGTCTGGTTATATACCATAGTTAATTTTATTATCTTTCCCGCAGGTAGTAAAACACTGATTGAAAATAAGAGTTTTATTAACAGAAATTGCCATTCAAATTAATGCAAACGGTATTTGGGGTATTATTCGCGCAGATAAACAGAGCCAAAGTTGTATAGCAGTAAAGAAGTAACGATGTTTCATATACATTATACCCCAGTACGCTTCAAGGTAACAGGACTGGAAACAGCTGTGTCTTCGAAGAGATATGGCTCTGTAATAAATGATGCCGTCAACCCGCACCACACAGTGACCTTGTCAGGATGAATTGGTACTGGTTGACGCGTGAGGATTTTCCGTTGCTCATATTCGACAATTCTAAGTATTGTGACATCCTGTCAAACGGAAGTGGGCTTCGTCTGTCCACAAAATCTTCCACGGCCAGTCATTGTCCACTTTGACACGAGCAAGAAATTCATTCTAAAGCAAAAGGTCTCTGTAGTTGGCATGTATAATGGAACATATTATCATCATTATTCTTTTAGATTCATCTGTCTGTTCATATAAGTGTAAGCGGGTGGACGTGTGACGAGTTCCGCCGCATTGGTATTGTTCAGAAGCATGTGTTCTGATTGTGCGTTAGAAGCTATTAAAAACTCTTATCGAGAGAGCAAAGTTTATTCATTCATTTATTCATGCCGACGATACTCGTCTGTTAATATCTCCGTGACGCGCCGAGAATCCTGCGTCAAGAGGATCGAAGCTAACAAGAATAATTCGCGTGAACACACGAGGGTCGATCCGGAGCTAGTAATGCCACACCAGTCCCCTAGCATAATAGCGGCAACCAAACAGATGTACTCAAATTTACGAATGTTATATATAGAGTATATGTATGTAATCTTGATGGTCTGTTTATTTTGGTGCCAGTTAATTCACCCAGAATATGAGTTTTCCAATGCTTTTTTAATCATTCTTTCAAAATTTTCCTTTTAATTATTTAAGTAGCAAATTTTTATTAATATTTCCAACATCTAGTCCCACCCCCCCACCCCCACCACCACTATTCACAGACCAACAGCAAGCAACTCGTGCACATGGGTAATTTTGAATGGATCGCAAAGAAAGATGCTTCGTAGGATTTAACGCACCGTGATCAGGGTTATGTTCGGTGTTGGGGCAATTGTCCGTGCACTACGCGTATTCACACCACCGCTCCTCTCCTCCTACATTGCTGTGGCTACTGCTTCGACTGACGTTGACACAATTAGTTTCCTCCCTTTACCAGGTTGCACACCGAAGGACTGCGGTCGCAGGTTCGAATCCTGCCTCTGGCAGGGATGTGTGTGATCTCCTTAGGTTAGTTAGGTTTTAGTAGTTCTAGGCGACTTATGACCTCAGAAGTTGAGTCGCATAATGCTCAAAGCCATTTGAACCACAACAAAGGAACCCGTCTTTTCGAATTTCCGAAACATTTTCTCCAGAACCATGGGAGTCATTGGACCAACGCCTTTTTTCATACCCTTCAATGTTCGGAACTTCTGCAGAGCGACTTGTGCACAGTCATCATTCTTGTACTGCAGCTTTACAAGCAGAGTGCGGTCCTGCATTGAGACAGTCAAGGCGAACGTCGCAGACGCGATAGGTGGAATAGCCGTGTACCCGGCGTGTTTATACCAACTTCAACGGGTCGTGCACATGACAGGTGTTTTTATTCACGTTTCTGACACGTACACCTCCATCTCTTGATCAGTTTCCACACATTTTTTTCCTTCTGCCATATGTTTTCTTCAGCCATATGTTTATCAACGATGATATTACGTTGCAATTTGACGTCGTTCTCACCAGTGGTGTTATTTCTACAGCGTTTTGTTCCATTTAGGTGCCATCCCAACTGACTTTTAGTTTTCTATTTGCCTATCTCTTTTGAAGGTGGCAAGGCACAGACCTGAGTTTTCTGAGGGTTCGATTTCAAGTGATTTTTATTATAGTACTTTTACACATAAAATGTATTCGCATTTGCAAATACGATGAGAGTACTGTTGTATAATTTAATGGTGAGATACGAAAATTTGTGGCAGACTGGAACTCTAACCCAGATTTCCCACTTTACGGGAGAGGTCGCCTTATAACTTTCGGCTCTCTAAGAACGCTTTCAGGACCAAACCAAACCTCCACAATTGTGGCACTGTGTGTCCACGTCCTGCACACACGGATTCGTTATGATTCCCGCCTAAGAGGAGATTCATTTATTATTAAGACACAAAACTGGTAGAAGCCGACTTCGAGGGATATCAGTTTGGATTCCGTAGCAATATTGGAACACGTGAGGCGATACTGATCCTACGACTTACCTTAGAAGCTAGATTAAGAAAAGGCAAACCTACGTTTCTAGCATTTGTAGACTTAGAGAAAGCTTTTGACAATGTTGACTGGAATACTCTCTTTCAAATTCTGAAGGTGTCAGGGGTAAAATTCAGGGAGCGAAAGGCCATTTACAGTTTGTACAGAAACCAGAAGACAGTTAAAAGAGTCGAGGGATATGAAAGGGAAGCAGTGGTTGGGAATGGAGGGAGACAGGACTGTAGCCTCTCCCTGATGGTATTCAATCTGTATATTGAGCAAGCAGTAAAGGAAACAAAAGAGAATTCGGAGTAGGTATTAAAAGCCATGGAGAAGAAATAAAAACGTTGAGGTTCGCCGATGACATCGTAATTCTCTCAGAGACAGCAAAGGACTTGGAAGATCAGTTGAACGGAATGGAAAGTGTCTTGGAAGGAGGATATAAGATGAAAATCAACAAAAGCAAAACGAGGATAATGGAATGTAGTTGAATTAAGTCGGATGATGGTGAGGGAATTAGTTTTAGAAATGAGACACTTAAAGTAGTAAAGGAGTTTTGATATTTGGGGAGCAAAATGACCCTGATGGTCGAAGTAGAGAAGATATAAAATGTACACTGGCAATGGCAAGGAAAGCGTTTCTGAAGAAGAGAAATTTGATAAGATCGAGTATAGATGTGTCAGGAAGTCGTTTCTGAAAGTATTTGTATGGAGTGTAGCCATGTATGGAAGTGAAATGTGGACGATAAATAGTTTAGACAAGTAGAGAATAGAAGCTTTCGAAATATGGTGCTACAGAAGAATGCTGAAGATAACTAATGAGGAAGTATTGAATAGAATTGGGGAGGAGTTTGTGGCACAACTTGACTAGAAGAAGGGATCGGTTGGTAGGACATGTTCTGAGGCTTCAAAGGATCATCAGTTTAGTATTGGAGGGCAGCGTGGAGGGTAAAAATCGTAGAGGGAGACTAAAAGGTGAATACACTAAGCAGATTCAGAAGGATATAGGCTGCAGTACTTACTGGGAGATGAAGCAGCTTGCACAGGATAGAGTAGCATGCAGAGCTGCATCAAACCAGTCTCAGGACTGAAGACGACGACAACAACAACAACAACAAGACACAAATGAATTACAGGCATTGGCTGCCAGTGGACATTGATGATAATCAGTGGTGAGAGTTGGAAATTTGTGCTGTACCGAGACTGGAACATGGGTCTCCTGTTAAGCAGCAGATGCTCTGACCACTAAGCCATCCAGGTTCAGCGGTCATCGCAATTCTACGGACTACCTTACCACGCCCCCAGTCAGATGGAAATTCTCAACTCGCCCACACAATACCAATGTAGTGCCATTCACATTATCCTCATAACGAGCTGCATTTCGTCGATTGCTGTAAGATTTCGAGCCTGGTGTGCATCAGCACTGAAGAGATCTGTGGCCGTCCTCGCCTTTATTATGTATCTGTTTTTGGTGTCTGCTCTTTAGGACATGTCCGAAAGCACAGACGCGACATATACAGACAGGGTGGTCCATTGATCGTAACCGGATCAAATATCTCACGAAATAAGCGTCAAACGAAAAAACTACAAAGAACGGAACTCGTCTAACTGGAAAGGGGAAACCAGATGGCGCTGTGGTTGGCCCGCTAGATGGCGCTGCCATAGGTCAAACGGATATCAACTGCATTTTTTAAAATAGTAACCCCAATTTTTTATTACATATTCGTGTAGTACGAAAAGAAATAGGAATGTTTCAGTTGGACCACTTTCATCGCGTTCTCATAGACGGCGCTGTAATAGTCACAAACATATAAGTACGTGGTATCTCGTAACATTCCGCCAGTGCGGTCGATATTTGCTTCGTGATACATTACCCGTGTTAAAATGGACCGTTTAACAATTTCGGAAAAGGTCGATATCGTGTTAATGTATGGCTGTTGTGATTAAAATGCCCAATGGGCGTGTTCTATGCATGCTGCTCGGTATCCTGGACATAATCAAAGCGTCCGGACCGTTCGCCAGATTGTTACGTTATTTAAGGAAACAGAAAGTGTTCAACCACATCTGAAACGTCAACCACGACCTGCAACAAATGATGATGCCCAAGTAGGTGTTTAAGCTGCTGGCGCGGATAATCCGCACATTACTAGCAGATAAATTGCGCGAGAATCGGGACTCTCAAAAACGTAGATGTTGAGAATGCTACAACAACATCGACTGCACCCGTACCATATTTCTATGCACCAAGAATTGCATGGCGACGACTTTGAACATCGTGTACAGTTCTGCCACTGGGCACACAAGAAATTACGGGAAGATGACAGATTTTTTGCACGCGTTCTATTTAGCGACGAAGCGTCATATCAACAGAAGCAGCGTAAACCGACATAATATGCACTATTGGGCAACAGAAAATCCACGATGGCTGCGACAAGTGGAACATCAGCGACCTTAGTGGGTTCATGTATGGTGCGGTTTTATGGGAGAAAGGATTATTGGCCCCCTTTTATCGATAGCAATCTAAACGGTGCAAAGTATTCTGATTTCATACGTAATGTTCTACCGATGTTACTACAAGACGTTTCACTTCATGACAGAATGGCGATTTACTACCAAAATGATGGATGTGCGGCACATAGCTAGCATGAATAGCATATTTCATGACAGGTGGATTGGTCGTCGAAGCACCATACCGTGGCCCGCACGTTCACCGGATCTGACGTCCCCGGATTTCTTTCTGTCGAGAGATTTGAATGATATTTGCTATCGTGATCCACCGACAACGCCTGACAACATGCGTCAGAGCATTGTCAATGCATGTGCGAACATTACGGAAGGCGAACTACTCGCTGTTGAGAGGAATGTCGCTACACGTATTGCCAAATGCATTGAGGCTGACAGACATCATTTTGAGCATTTATTGCATTAATGTAGTATTTACAGGTGATCAAGTTGTAACATCTTGCGTTCTCAGAAATGATAAGTTCACAGAGATACATGTATTATATTGGAACAACCGAAATAAAATGTTCAAACGTACCTACGTTCTGTATTTTAATTTAAGAAACCTATCTGTTAACAACTGTTCGCCTAAAATTGTGAGCCATATGTTTTTGACTATTACAACGCCATCTGTGCCAAAGCGAAAAAAAGTGATCCAACTAAAACATTCATATTGCTTTACGTACTACACGAATATGCAATTAAAAATTGGGGTTCCTATTTTAAAAAACGCAGCTGATATCCGTTTGACCAACGGCAGCGCCATCTAGCGGGCCAACCATAGCGCCATTTGGTTTCCCCCTTCAAGCTAGACAAATTTCGTTCTTTGTAGTTTTTTCGTTTGACGCTTATTTCGTGAGATGTTTGGCGCGGTCACGATCAATGGACCACCCTGTATATTACTTATTATTGTCGTAGCATTTGCCTAGACTTGTAAATGGTATTTACTGTGTTTGTGAACAATTAAATCTCGTTCTGTGTGGGAATCACAGCAACTGTACGAGTGCAGGATGTAGACACACGATAATGTACGTGGATTAAAGCCGATCTTGAGAGCCTACCTGGACAGCCGAAATGATTCCAGTCGCGGTCCAACTCAAATTTTCATATGTCGCAAATAAATTGTACCGCTGAACCCACTTCGTATTCGCAGACACATCCTTGTATTTCGTACAGCTGTAGATCGCAGCAGTGACTGTTCCTTCGAACATGAATGCATAGATTAGCGACACAGGACAGCAGACCGTTAAACACACACACTGCAAATAGTGAAGTACTTTTAGTTCTGGTGAGGCTGTTAAAAACCACGCAAACTTTCTCTCTTCATTCATGTAAAACATACAGCCTCCTAAAATGGCGTGAATATTTTTGATCCTCTCTGTACTTTCCCTCGGCTTGCTCGTAAGCTTCGACGTGAAATACATAATCATGGCGGCCGCCGTGTGTTGACTTACCACCCCACGACGCTTCAGCGGACTAGACCGCCGTTTGAAGGGCAGACCGCTGTTCTGAAATTCGATAGCGGGCCGCTCTAACAAAGGCGGTTGCGATGCAAATGCTGCCACAGATTGCCGGTTGCCCGAACCCCGGTGCACCCGCACTGAAGCCGAATTCCGCGAGACGGGCAGCAATTTCAGCGGCGGCCGCGCATCGTATTTCACGGGGGTCGCGAGTGGCCGGTGTTGCTGGCGGCGCCGTTCAGCCTACTTGGGGGTACCCACTGCAACCAGCAGCCGAAAAAACGGCGGAAGCCCGTAAGAGGATTTACGGACTGTAATTAGCGGTTGGCCGGCGGCGACCCACTTCGCGGGGGGCGCTCGCCTCCCATTGTAATCGATTGGGCGACCAGCGGCGCGTCTGGCCGCAGACTGCTCGCACACACCACCCACGCCGCGCCGCACCCTGCGCGGCTGAATATTCATGTGCGGACCGCCCCACAACTGTCACATCCAAACACACAGCGTTCGCGGTCGCTGACCTTTGTCGCTAGCCAAAACAGCCATACAAGGACAAAGCAGAGATGACAAATTTTTATCAGAAGAAAACATTAATTACAAACCAGCTGTGTACCGGGCCTGGCCCGGGTATGCATTTACTCCAGTCATTTATTATTGCATATTCTCCTTTCCCCTCTCTCTGTCCATGTCCTCCTTTCCCCTCTCTCTGTCCATGTCCTCCTTTCCCCTCTCTCTGTCCATGTCCTCCTTTAGCCCTCTCTCTGTCCATGTCCTCCTTTAGCCCTCTCTCTGTCCATCTCCTCCTTTAGCCCTCTCTCTGTCCATCTCCTTTAAGCCTCTCTCTCTGTCCATCTCCTCCTTTAGCCCTCTCACTCCATTTTTTTAACCCCCCCCCCCCCCCCCCCCCCAGTCACCGTCCAACTCCACCACAACCTACTCTCTGTCGGTCTCGTCCTGCCTGTCTGTCTCCCTCTCCCTCCTTCCTCTCTTATCTGCTCCCATTTGCACCTTCTCCATCATTCCCTGTTTATCTTCTCCTCCCCCCTTCTCCCTCCAAGTAATCAAGCTCACCCCAAGAGGAGACCAGTGGTTAGTAACTCCATAGTACTTCATTTCAGATTGTAACTAATTTCTCCAGATTGTGTAACTAATATGTTCACGAAATTTGGTTAAAATCGTTTCCAGGATTTAGGACGAGCGTTTTTTTCGTGGGGTACCAAAATAATTCATTTATTTACATTATTTTTTGATGCTGCAATTTTTTTTCGTCATTGTAGTTAACAAATTTCACACATACTTATAAGCACATTTCACATGTGCCTCTAGCGAATTTCGCCTTCCACTTTTTGTTTCACGTCACTCAAATTTGATGACGTCGTATCACATAAACTATGTGCTGTATAACATCACAATTTTGCAGATATATCCAAAGGTATGTGGCAACTGTTTGCCAATTGTAAATAGAGTTAGTAGTACAGATGTAATAAACTAAAACGTCATGTGTCATGCGGTAGGATTTCACGTATCTCAGTATTTGACGTCGTATGTGCTGAACTATATGCCGTAAAACGTTATATTTTTGTAGGTACATTCAGCGGCATGTATGGACACTGCCTGCGAAAACTGTTGTGAATAGAGTTAGTATCAACGAAGCAATAAATTTATTCGTCTTACATAATATGGTATTTTGTCACGCATCTCAGTGGTTATCAAATGATGATGATGATGATGATGATGATGATGATGATGTCCCATACTTCCAGGAGCGTAGGGGACGATACGAGAGACCCGCAGCGCTTACTAGGCAAGGTCCTACCGGAGGTGGTTTACCATTGCCTTCGCCCGACCGTAATGTGGATGAATGACGATAATGATGAAGACGACTCAACACCTAGTCATCTAGAGGCAGGAAAAATCCCTGATTCGGCCGGGAATCGAACACGGGACCCCGTGGGCGGGAAGCGAGAACACTACCGCAAGACCACGAGCTGCGGACATGATATCGCTTGAAAAAAGTGTCGCACAATGATACAATTTTTTACTGATACATTCAGTGGTATATTTTAATACTGTCTGCAAAATACGTCTCGAATTCAGTTAGTAGTAAAGACGTAATAAATCAAAATGTCACGGTTCCTGCCCCATTTTCACTCTATGAACAGCGAAAAAGTAGTAAATGATAAACTTTTTCCTTTCATCATTCTGTGGAGGTCGTGAGCGAGAGATACTTTCGTGAATGTTTGAAATTATGTGTAAAACTTGTTGCAAGTCTCTATCAGCTCTTATTCTCAAATACTGGACGATGAAATTATTGTTATTCGCGAGTCGTGAGCTACACTGTTTTACACTCCCACGCCCACGCATGTGATAGCTGGTTGGTTCTTATCACCATAGCGATGATTTGCAGAGAGCAAGTTTTGTTGAAATCCGTCCAGTGGTTTAGGAGGAGATGTTAAACACACATAAATACTTTTTCATAGTATATGTGGATTTACATCTAAATAGATAATCCGCAATCCACCGTAAGGTGTCTGGCGGAGGGTACCGTGTACCATTACTAGCTATTCCGTTTCCTGTTCCACTCGCAAACAGAGTGAGGCAAAAACGTCTTTCTATATGCCTTCGTACAAGACCTAATTTCTGCAATGAAGAGAGAGAGAAACTGGTACACCTGCCTAATATCGTGTAGGGCACCCGGAGCACGCAGAAGTGCCGCAACACGTTGGCTCGGACTCAATTACTGTCTGAAGTAGTGTTCGAGGGAATTGAAACCATGAATTCTGCAGGGCTGTCTATAAACCCGTAAGAGTAAGAGAGGTGGGGATCTATTCTGAACAGGCATTCGAGATATGCTCAATAATGTTCATATCTGAGGAGTTTGGTGGGCAGCGGTGAAGTGTTTAAACACAGAAGAGTGTTTCTAGAGCCACTCCCTAGAAATTATGGACGTTTGGGGTGTAGCACTGTCCTGCTGGAATAGCCCACGTCCGTCGGAATACACAATAGACATGAATAGATTCAGGTGATCATACAGGATGCTTGCGTACGTATTTCCTGTCAGTGTCGTATCTAGATGTATCAGGGGTCCCGTATCACTCCAACTGCACATGCCCCCCACCGATACAGAGACTCCGCCAGCTTGAACAGTTCCCTGCTGACATGACAAGTCCATTGATTCATGAGGTAGTCTCCATACCCGTACACGTCCATCCGCTCGATACAGTTTGAAAATAGGCTCGTCCGACCAGGCAACGTGTTTCCCGTCATCACCAGGCCGGTGTCGGTGTTGACGGGCCCAGGCGAGGTGTAAAGTTTTGTGCCGTGCAGTCATCAGGGGTACACGAGTGGGTTCTCTCCTCCGAAAGTCCATATCGATGACGTTTTGTTGACACTTTTTGATGGCCAAACATTTAAATGTGAAGCAATTTGTAGAAGGGTTGCACTTCTATCACGTTGTGATTCTCTTCAGTTGTCGATGGTCCCTGTCTTGCAGGACCTTTTCCCAGCTCCAGCGATGTCGCAGATTTGATGTTTTACGAGGTTCATAATATTCACTGTACACTCGTGAAATGATCGTACAGGAGAATCCCCACTTCATCGCGACCTCGGAGATGCTGTGTCCCACCACTCGTTTGCCGACTGTAACACCACGTTCAAACTCACTTAAATCATGACAACCTGCCATTGTAGCAGCAGCAACCGATCTAACAACTGCGCGGGATACTTGTCTAATATAGGCGTTGCCAGCCGCAGCGCCGAATCCTGCCTGTTTACAGGTCTCTGTATTTGAATACGCATGCTTGTAACAGTTTGTTTGGCGCTTCAGTGTATTTTATTGTGTTCGCGGTCCTTATGCGAAATGTACGTTAGCGGAAGTAGAACTGTTATGCAGTCAGCTGCAAATGCATATTCTCTAAAGTTTCTCATATGTGTCTGGCGAAAAGAACATCGTCTTCCCTATAGGGATTATCATTTGAGACTACAAAGCATCTCAGTAGCAGTATTCAAGAATAGATCGCACAAGTGTTCTATAGACTGTCTCATTTATAGATGAGCTACGTTTCCCTAAAAGTCTCGCAATAAGCCGAAGTTGACCATTCGCCTTTCCTACCACCGTTCTTACATGTACAGCGACAGTAAAGGACTAACCGATAGCCTTGTGAGATTGAATATGACGGAAGTAGAAGTTCAAATAGAGAAAAGGCAGGCCCTAGTAGGAATCATTAAATGTCACAGGAATTACAGAAAGAAGAAAATATAAAAGTGGAACAAATAAAACAAGCGAAAAGGGACACAGAAGTCTAAAAAAAATTACTGACCGGAAGTGAACATTGGCTCATCAGGAACGGGTAGAGCACAGACGTTAGGCTACAGAACCGTGCATAACTAAGGACAAGCTAGATACCGCCTATAGGAAAATCAAAGAGACCTTCGGGGAAAAGATGGGCAGCTGTATGGCTATCAAGAATTCAGACAGAAAGCTAGTAACAAGCAAAGAAGTGAAAGTTGAAAGTAATGTATAGAGCGGCTGTACAAGAAAAATGAATTTGGAAGGCAATATCATAGAAAGGGAAAAGGATGTAGATGATCATGGGAGATCAGATACTTCTGGGAGAATTTGTCAGAGCACTGACAGACTGGAGCCAAAACAAGGACCCTGGACTAGAGGACAGCCCCTCAGGAATATTGGCACCCGTGGGAGCCACGATAAAACTGTTCCAACCGTTGTGCAAGGTGTGTGGATCGGGAAAATGCCCTCAGACTTCAAGAAGAATGTAATCTGTCAGGTTTGAATATTACCGAACAATCAGTTGAAAAAGTCGTGGGTGGAAAACACTAACATCAGTTATTTATACAAGAACAGAAAGAAATTAGTAGAATACGACATCGGGGAGGATCTGCTTAAGTGCGGAGAAATGTGGCAAAACGTGAGGCAATACTGATCCTAGGACGTATCTCTACACACACAAGGCAGTATCCCGACTGACTCACTCACTCACTCTCTCATCATCACCCAGCCCAAACAACTAAGGACAGAAACTTGAAATTAGGAGAGGGTGGGGGTCTTTCACTGTAGACACCGTTTATTAAGGGAGTGTTCGAAATTCCCTCCATAAGGAAGTGAAAGGAGAAGTTGGTAATTTTTTTTCGAATTATGTCCTATTAAGGCAGTTTTTAGCTAGTACTGCAAATATTGGTATTTGACTTTTACTGTCAGAAATTGAAGGGCGTGCTTCAGCATTTTTTGGAAATTCAATTACTAAGGGGAACAATAGTGAGTGACAGCAGTTTTGGAAAATAAATCATTAGTTAAGTCCTAAAAAGAATTTTAAAGCTACATGTATGAAAACTCATATATGTGTATTCGTGCTTTTTTGGAAGTTCGGAAACCAGCAGGAGTAAAATAGAGGGAACGGAAGATTATTTAGAAATTGTAGAGACACCGGACGGCAGTTACGAGAATCGAAGAGCAAGGAGTCAGACAGGATTGTACCCTACCCATCAAGTTACTCAATCTGTACATTGAGCAAGCAGGAAAGAAGCCAAAGAAAATTTGGAATAGAAATTACAGTGAACGGAAAAGAAACTAAAACTTTGCAGTTTGCCGATAGCATTGCAGTTCTCTTAGAGACAGCATAGGACTTGGATGAATAGATGAACGGAATGGACAGTGTGTTGAGAAAAGGACGCAAGATGAACATCAACAACAGTAAGGAAATATAGCTGAGTTAAACGGGACGATGAGGGAAGTAGATTAGGAAATGAGACACCAAATGTAGTCGATACATTTTGGTGTTTCCCCAGGAAAATGAATAATGATCGTCTAAGAGGAGAAAAGGTATGAAATACATACTGGCTATAGGAAGAAAGCCGTTTCTGAACAAGAGGAATTTATTAACGTCAAATATAAATTTAATTGTAAGGAAGACTTTTGTGAAGGTATTTCTCTGGATTCTTCGCTCTTATGGAAGTGAATAGTAGACGATACGCATTTTAAATAAGAGAAGAAAAGAAGCGTTTGAAATTTGGTGGTAAAGAAAAATTCTGAAGATTAGATGGCTAGAAAGGAAGTACTGACAGGAACTGGGGAGAGAACAAATTTGTGATACAACTTCACTAAAAGACGAGATGGGCTGATAGGAGGCATAGTGAGAAATCAAGGAATCACCGGGTTTAGTATTGGAGGGAACTTAGGGGGAGCGGTGGGGGCGGGTAGAAACTGTAGGGCGGGGGGAGGGGGAGACCAAGAGAGAAATATAGTAGGCAGGCTCAAATTGATGTAAGTTGCTGTAGTTACTCGGCGTTAAGCGGTTTACACAGGCTAGACTAGCATGGGGAGCTACGTCAAACCGATCTTCAGACTGAAGATCGCAACAAAAACAACAACAACAATACGTAATACAAAGGATATCTTATTTCTATTTCAGCAGTACTCAAGTATTTCTTCATTAAGAAAATGTGTCAAGATGCGTAGCAACAGCTGTTCCTACACGACACACCAGTGCGTGAATTGAGATTATAATTTGTCAAGAACTATCTGTTTGTAGGTGGAGATAGGTAGTAATGCTTAGTGGACTAATTCATCGCATCTTCAATTGGCGGTATCTCGGGCGGCTGTAGGTCCTGAAACCATTACGTCGACGCATACGGAGTGAGTAGGCTACAGTCTGAACGACACTAGACCGTTCTCGACACCGATGCGGTTGTCACTTTTAAAAGAAATGCTTTTATTTAATCCAGTGACATATTTACAGGTGATTTATAATTTGTAGTATGTTACCGTACGTTTCTTGATACGTTTTTACGGTTCTTCTGATGGTGCAAATAGTTTATACAATGAAGATACAATTTTGTTTCAACAAATAGTCTTATTATTTTTTCATGCGGCTCCTGTCCTGACTCGGAATCTCAGTGCGACTTGCCAAAAGGGCTTTTTTTCCGCCCATCATGTTTACACGTAACCAATTAAGTAAAACTATTCCATGTAGAAATAGTTTTATATTCGTCACCATATTGGCCTCCAAAATTTATATGCGTTTGCGTGATGTTGGACCAGTCCTGGAAACAATTTTGACACCCTAGGTTTGGTACTTTGGAACATGGCCTCTTGAAGTGATTTTGATCGCTGTCCCGAAGCATGGGTTCTTGAAGTCATGATCGCTGTCTCAGCATTTTTTTAGTTGACAAAGGGAACGGAATGAATTCATCAGGCACGAACCAAAATTGTGACAGCAGTGATGCAGAAAAGTACCATGCCGTCTCATTGACGTCTGTCCGTTATAGAATCCTAAAGAATGAGTTCAAACGTAATGAGGTATCTCAAACAGAACGTCCTCCTCTATGCCAACCAGTATAGGCTCCGAGAATATCGATCATGCCATACCCGTCGTGCGTTTTTCTCACATGACGTTGCGGAGGTTATGAAACTCATGAAGGAAGGCAATCAGGCAGATGCAGTTCAGTTCTTCTTGATTTCCAACAAGCATTTGACTCGGTACCACGCCAACGGTTATTAACGGAAGAACAGTTACACATCAAATTTTTGACTGGACTAAGGATTTTTTGGTAAGAAGAATGCAGCCGACAGAAGTAGAAATATAAATATAACTTCAGTCGTGCCCGAGCAATGTTTGTTCCGAATTTTGTTGCTCATGTTTTATATTAATGACGACTCAGACGATATTACAGTAACCTGAAACGTTTAGCAGATGATCCAGCTATTTATGATGAAGGGCCGTCTGGAAAAAGCTGCACAATATCCACTCATATCTTGATAAATTATCAAAGTGGCGCCAAACTTGACAGTTAGTTACAAATAATCAGAAATGTAAATTTGTGCACTTCACAAAATACAGAAGACAAATATTTTATTTGGAAAACATCAATCAGTTAAAAGTGGAACCCACCCACTCGTAAAAATAACTAGGTGTTATAGGGATATGAAATGGAACGATCATGTAGGCACAGTCGTAGGTAAATCCATTGGCTGGCTGCGTTTCTGTCGTAGGAAACTGGGGAAATGCAGTAAGTTTACAAAGGAGAGTTACAAATCATTTGTGCGGCCCATCTTAGAATATTGCTCAAGTATGGGGGACCCATACCAGATCGGACGATGTTGAACGTATACAAAAAGGCCGGCATGAACGGTCACAGGTTTGTTAGACGTACAGGAGAGCGTCACGGAAATGTTGACATACCAGACTTGGCAGACGCTTGGAAAAATCAAAGATACTCCGATGTAACCAGACAGGATAATCGGGAACTACCGACCGCCAGTGACGTCATTCTGATGCCGCGTGGAGCAGTGTGGGGTCTCGCAGTGCTGTCGGCTTTCTTAACCTTGGAGCCGCTACTTCTCATTCAAATAACTCCTCGATTTGCATCACGAGCCTGAGAGCTAGTTCCTGTTTTCTCACAAAGGAGACGTACCTAGCACTTCAAAGATCCTCTGCATGGGTGCCTTCTATGCTGACCACTCCGACGTTTGAAGCTAAGTGCCGATTAATACGCGAATGCCTACTTACAATGTTTCGAGAACAAATGGTAAGTGAAGTGATCCGTGCACGGCTTCGATATAATATCGGAAGTGGAATGTAATCTCTCTGCCTGTGTACCTGCGCAACAGCCTCCTTCGCGTTGTAGCTGGGGAAATGCGGTTCTCTACCGCGCCGACTTAATGGCAATGCGCATGAATTTGCTCTCAGTAGTGTTCCACCGATGCATGCAGGATAGTCATCGAAGCGAATGTTCTGACAGTTATGTGGGACATGGAAGCTATGGAAATTTACCAAGACTAAACATCCTATGGAGCAGGTGTATGATTGTCCGTTATACCAATTTACATGCTCGAAAAGGACGTCGCTGGGATATAGTGCATGACGGTCCTACAATTTGGTCTGCTGTCGGTTGCTATAGAATTCGTAAGTGAAGTGGAACTACTGATCTGTGGTCACAGGCGCTAGTTGGACTTGTTTGATGAGCAGATAGCATGTAGACTGTGCGAACTCTTATTTCGAGGTATCTGCTGTGCAACAGGCTTCTTCACCTTATGTCTCTAAGATCTGAGCTAAACTCAGTTTTATTCAACGAATGTACCAGTTGCAACATGGTTAACTTAAATAGCTAACGATTTCTGTCTGTTTATGTTACGTAAATGCCTGTCTGTAAAGTTTTGTGCCCTGTGTGTAATTTGTGAATATTTATTCCAATAACTTTGTGTAATTTATTTTTGTACTTTGGTTTAATTTTACTGCTTGCTCGTTCAGTTGATGCCTTGTGGCCGTTACTGTTTAAATTTTATTTATACATTCTGTTATAGAGCCAGCTTGAGGCATTTGGATCCAAATGAAGGAGTCGAATTAACATTCCTCTAACGCTTATATTTCACTGTATTTTCTATAATTACCAATTGGTTTTGATTTGCTAGTCTTAAGACAGTCAACTGATGGGTTGAAGAAGTGTTCGGTGATGTTTGATACATTTGGAATAGGTGAACTGAAATCGTTTCCTCTGTTTCAGTACGGTCTGAATCCATACTGTTATTTGCACAGTTTATGGAGACAGAAGCTCTATGTAATGTTACGATGTTAAAACTCAACTGGAAGTTTTTCAGTTTGTAAATATCAAACCTTTTGTTTGTTGTCTTTCATTTACTCGGGATTATTAAATTTCACATATTTAAAGGAAAAAGAGACTTTTTTTACCAATGGTGAAATAGTCTTTACCAGGAGAAATGTGCTGTGCTCTGGAACCTTATCACACCTAGCTCCTCGCTTGCAAAATCATTTCATAAAAAATCTAGAGATATTCTTCATCGTCGTACGTATCTCTCTGGTAGTACATGTGAAGACAACATTAGACTAATATAGCACGCACAGAATCATCCACGCAGTCGTTCTTCCCTGTTCCATATGCTAGCAGAACGGAAAGAAACCCAAACACAAAGAACGTCATGCGCTTCACAGAGGCCTGCAGAGCATGTATGAAGTTGTGGAAATCAGGTGGCTACGAGACAAGCAGAAATTCTATGTTTTTCGCTTTGAAATAATTAATCAGTTGAGTGACACGCTGTGTGACAGCTGGCAATGTCATGATGCTGCTGTTTTCATTGCTTTTCATTATTTGATCCATGACTTGACACAAACTGTTGTATATTATTCAGAATCAACTGTTCTTCGATCCTCTTAAACAATGGCCGCCAAATGTAAGCAAAGAAACAAGCGATCATTTTCTGGGAACTGCTTCGCAAATCAACCACTTTTGTAGGTTTCGGTCCATGTTAGGATACCCAAAGTGTTAACTGTCGCTTGTTTTCCGCTTGTAAGAAAAGTCCAAGATACGTCTCCTAGTAGGATGTACACCGGTTTTGCATTTCTCGGTCAAAAATTTTGGTGTTTCCTTATACCAGGAAATACGATACTGTTTTTGCGTGTTAGTCAAATCGGATACAAGCCATTTCAAAATAAAATTTTAAAAAGTCAAGTGAACCGCGATCTGTGATATGAACAAGTACAAAGATGTTTTTAGTTCTCGGTGTGTCACATATG
This sequence comes from Schistocerca gregaria, assembly GCF_023897955.1. NCBI lineage: Eukaryota > Metazoa > Arthropoda > Insecta > Orthoptera > Acrididae > Schistocerca > Schistocerca gregaria. Next base: position 74,287 of record NW_026061731.1, read on the forward strand.
CCGATCTTATCACGCATGTTGTATGCAGCAAAAACGAAAGATTTTGGTTGACCTTCGCGAAACGTGTCACTGTCGCAACCACGACGACTACGAAATTCTGAAAACTAGTTTCCTGGGGGAAATGGATTACTAAAATTTGAACTAAGGTATTTTAGACACAAAGATTGTTAGAACTTCACAAAGATGGTAAAAAATTTGTCCAACGCTAACCTTTACGTAAAGTTATTTATTTTATGTATTTATTTAATTATTTTTTGTAGACAGAGTACTTGACAAATTTCTGAAACTTCAGTGTTTAAACAATCAAAAGTGACAAATTTCAGAAAAACCCTAATGTGTCATCTAAATAACGCCATCTATTGGTCGTTTCTAAAAACTTAAAAGGCGTCAGTTCGCCTCTACAAATGTACATTAATTAGGAAAAAGATACATCGACGGCCTTACTGTGAAATGCTGTGATTCATGACAAAACACTCACGTAATGTCTGACACTGTTCAAGTTGCACACACTGAATCGTTTTCTCAATGAGGAGGCCTTATCTCTAAGCTTCTATTCTATAGGGTCTGAAAAATACTGACATCCACGGTAAAGCAGCTGAGATAAGTCACTCAGACATATCTACAACGAGGAACTACACCGTCTGACCACACACATTAAGCCCCCAGTACACATGGTCGGATCTCAGCGTAATTAGTACCCTTGTACATCATTGGTGTGCTATGAAACTATTATACTGGCAATTCTCTGTGACAGGTACGACAGCCATCAGAGTGCACTTGTGTTGCTCATACTGATAGTTGTTATCAGGACTGGTAGGGTACATAAGGGGCGCGAACAGCGTCAGATCTAGAGTGATCACTTATGAAGGACGCTATAGTGCTATGTACCGGTGTGAGACAGCATTGTCATCACCCAACAGTGGCCGGCCGTTGTGTTCGAGCGGTTTTAGGCGCTTTAGTCTGGAACCACGTGCTGCTACGGTCGTCGCAGGTTCGAATCCTGCCCCTGGCATGGATGTGTGTGATGTCCTTAGGTTAGTTAGGTGTAAGTATTTATAAGTCCAGGGGACTGATGACCTCATCTGTTAAGTCTCATAGTGCTCAGTCATTTGAACCATATGGACCTAACACTGACCAGCTGGCCCTATCGTGCAGTATTCAAGTGAGTGAAGCATTCAGATGTACTATGGACCCGATATTAGGGTCCGTGGGAAAGTGAGATATACTCAAAGTTTTGGTAGACGACATCTGATACGATGAGAGAGGATCGCTATATTGTTCACCAATCAATCGGACCCTCTCAAAGCTGCGCCTGCCATTCGAGAACAGTTAATGCGTTCCCTGCGACGTTGTTTCATCCCACACGATTCTTAGAAGACAGTAGCAACCGGAGAAGGGAATTACCGCCCTATGCGTGGGTTAGGCAGCCGGTAACACAACAACACAAGTGGCTGCAGGCATCGTGGTGTGGGGGAACCGTCGTTTATGACTTAACGACGCAGCTGGTAGTGCTGTGGAAACCTTGAAGACAGAACGATACATCCAGCATCCTCATACGTTACCTCTCATATCACATATCGCAGTACCATGTTTCCTCCGAACAGTGATCCTGTATACAAGAAACTATCTGCGTAACGTTAAGGCACTTCCGTAGTCACAGTTTCGCCATATCTGTCGCCGACAGAGTATGTGTTGGATCGTCTCGCATGCCAATTTCGTCCCAGTGCCGGCACCCTGGACATGAGGGAGCAGTTAAAACATGTGTGTTCCACCGTGCCTCAGGAGAGGAAACAACGGGTTTATGACACCCTTTCTAACTGAATCGGCGCTTGCATCTAGATCAGAGGGGCCTACAAGCTCATGCTGTGATATGGGCTCATACTACTAAGTTCATTGTCATTTTGCATGTATTTTGTAATTACTGCAATAATAACACATACCCTCTCAAACCATGAAGTTTCATTTCGTGTTTTCCTCTCCTTCTGGATGCTTCACTTTCGTGTTAGGCAGTGTAGATTGTGGTGCAGGTAAGACAGTTCACTCCAGGTATGTTCAAAACAACTAAATATATCTAAGTACAGTTTCCACTAAGCTTTAGCGCCCAGGGTTGCTGGATTTCTGACGTACTTACCCAATTTTTAAAGTTCACAGCTGTCGACTTACAACAGCGCCAGTGTTTGTAATGAAGTTCTACAGGGTGAACCACATATGATGCAATGCCCTGTACCGGGTGCTCACCAGTCAAGGAACATTTTAGGGGTTTCGTTACAACTTTTTTCATTTAAAACTTCCATTCTCCATAAGGCTTTCAAACACACTCCTAGTGCCTGTCTCCGCAGTGCCTAGATGGCGAGAACGACAAATATATCGTCACGCCACACTTCCTGATGGTTACTGAAGTTACCATCGTGCCACCCTTTCACCCCTACGCAGAATTTGCTGAGTACTCGCGTTGCGGGTTAATCAATTGGGAAACATGAGAAGCAGTCCCGTGTGTGGTCGCTGAGGAGGATGGGGCGAGGGTGAAAGGGGGGGGGGGGGGGGGGGGGAATCTAGAGTGGAGTACAGTTGCGACATTCGACACTCTCTTAGATCCAGATTTCAGCCACGACAGAGGCAATCTGGTCTGCGTGCCATGGCCGGCCATCAGCAGGAGAACGTCCGCCCCGGTAGCTGAGTGGTCAGCGCGCCAGACTGTCAATCCAAAGGGCCCGGGTTCGACTCCCGGCTGGGTCGGAGATTTCCTCCACTCAGGGACTGTGTGTTGTGTTGTCCAAATCATCATCATTTCATCCCCATCGACGCGCAAATCACCGAAGTGGCGTCAAATCGAAAGACTTGCACCAGGCGAACGGTCTACCCGACGGGAGGTCCTCGTCACACGACATTTCATTTCAACCTCTCCATCTATCTATTCGCTTTTTGGGTCACATCTCCTAGACTTGCCTAAAACATTTAACTTCCTAATCAAGGCCGACCCCATGTGAACGGTCTCGTGAAATACATATTTTCTTTTTCGCAAACCATTATTTCATTATTTAAAATGGCACTGCTGGACACCCACTCTCCCAAGTCCCTACCACTCTACATCCTGCGCATGGCCTTTATTCCTTAACGGTGAGAGATATCGAAACGATGTTTTCAGGAAACGTTTGTTTGAGAAGGGAATGTAATGTTGTTGGCTGTTCGATTCTCTTAGTTCTTGTACCAACCGAGATACTGAAGCAAGTACGCTATTTTTAAATTGAAATAAAACTGTATATTTTTTATTGCATTCTAAAGCTCGAGAGAAAACGCGTACAGTGATATAACGCTTGTTAATACAGACATTGGTATTTTCGAAGCAATATCAGAGCAATGTGCTAATATTGAATGAAAGTGGCAGAATCCGGCTGTTGCAGGGTAAACACCATTAAGTGTGGCTCCGTCGTTAAATGCATCCAGAAGATAACCCTACGCTACTGATATGAAACTTATTTCCTCTTTGCCGAACTGTATACGACGTCGACACAGGATCAGCTACAGATGTTGAAAGTGGAACCGTAGGCTAACTTTCAGCGTGTCACAAGGGGCTTGGAAAAACTACAATGGTATGCAGAACTTAATGATAAGATTTGTTTTAGCATGATGTGTCATTGCGAAGTAACATAGATAGATGGAATTTGGAGCATACATAGAAAGACTTCCTACAGTACCTACATTACAGTAAGTAACTTCAAGAAATACGCAATGAGACGGACAGAAATGACGTATTTATTCAAAGACAATAATTGCAAAGAATCCCCTACGACTCATGATGGTCTCCTGGACATTACGAAAGGTGGGACATGGCTCTGACAACTGACGGCAGTGCATGCTCTGCAGAGTGCTCTCAAATTGGTCACAAGATTGGTAAGGAGTTCCTTTGTTGAGCTTTCTGTTACTCCACCAGGTGACAACTTTTGGATGCTCGTTAGTGAATATGGACGTCCCCCAATTCGTCTCCCAAAACACATCCGACACGTCCTCGAAGGGATTTAACTATGAGGGACGGGCACGCTAGTCCACTTCCTCTCCCTCCTAGAGCTCCTCAATCTGTAGTGTCAGAATAACGTTGATCAGTGATCGTCCCGTAGATTTGGAGACCACTTTGCCCATGCAATATTACGCCACAGCACACTCGTCTCTGATGAGAACAGATTCAGGAACATTTTAAAACCTGATCGCTCTATGGGTCCAGGTGGTCCAGGTGTTATGGTCTGGGGAGGCATAATGTTGCAAAGGCGAGTTGCCTTCAAATCTTTGAACGAAATATACTCGCCGATCAATGTTATTGTGCCGCTGTACCCGTTCTTCATGCGTGTCTTTTCAGGGCAGCTTTCAGTCCTCACTTCATTTAATGAATGACAGTGTGCGACCACATCGAAAAGTGCAAGTGGCTTAGATCATGGAACAAGATAATGTTGGACGAATGAACTAGCCTGCCATTTCCCCCTATTTAAATCCAATCGAGTGCGGGCGGGAAGCGTTGGGTAGACTACCACAGTACGTCCATATGCAATGGCGACCATCCAACAGCTGTCAAACGCACGGGTGAAGGAATGGAACGCCGTAATACTATACCTCCTTACCAGCGTTACGGCCAGCATGGAAGCATGTTGCAGAGCACACATTACCACCTGCGGTGATCACGGGTAAAGTGTAATTTGAATTAAAACTAGAGTTCAGCTGTCAAATTTTGATAATAGCCAATCTTAAAGTTACGTAAATTACTTGTTGAAAATCGTATCTTTGATGACAACGTTATAAGTGGTACTGGGGTCAAGCAATAAAATTATATGCTTTTGATTTATCGCAATTAATTTGAATGAGTCCCGAATAATTACCATTGTTAACACTTTTTGGCTTTATTTCTGGGTAATCACGCACAAAAAGGCCTATAATCAGATCGTGAACCAAACGCGACGTTTCCGTACTCCATATTTATATATTTCACTTTCTTTCACGTGTAAACTTTTACTGTGCTTTTAACTGAAATGATTTTCAAATAACGTAATCCATACTTGTACATATGCATATACATTTGCAAAAAGTTACAGAGCACAGTGACAATCTCGTACCGGTACTCGTAACATAGACAAGAGCACAAGAGAGACCATAACGCAAAAGTGAGAGAGTCAGATAGCCAGATATCTTTGCACACTATACAACATATGTTAATAGTTTCCAAGCATATTAAATCAGTGAATTTTTTATCTTCGTAATAGCCACAAAGTTCATGTATCGCTACATTGCATCGGTGCTTCTTAGAATAAAACTAAATATTATGTCACCTACGCCTACCAGACGCTGTCATTTAATAATTATTTCTCTCGATGGGGGGGAAAGATCCTTAAAGATTGGCTGTGACGCCACACAGGCACCCTATTAGAAAACATGTCCCGCCTTTGTAATGTCCAAAGGACCATAGTAAATAGCAGCGAGTTGTCATCTTTGAATAAAATGTCATTTCTGTTCGCCTCTTGGGGCACTTCTATACAGTAGCTCTTCTTTCTATACTTGGTCCAAGTTTTATCGAGCTATGTTACTTGGCAGTAACACCTTGTGCGGACGTTACTTCCACCACTAAGTTTCGCACACCACTGCAGCCGCAGAAGAAGCCGTCAGACATACGTCTGCCCTTCTGTACCACATGCAAGCAAACACGTTACTCCGGTACGATTTATGTGCCTATCACTACGCTCAAAGACGATCGGTGTATGCTTTCTACTCTAGCTATCAGTCAGCTTATTCGCGAAGCTATTCAGACATTCACAATGTATGCAACCGTCATGGAAGTAGATACAATTTTAGTTTGCAGGGAACGTCGACAAACTTTGTGTAAGGTTCACTTGCTTGCTATCCCTGCCACTTCAATTAATTTGTTTTGAATTGGCATTAATCTCCTACAGTGTAGCAAAACAGTATCATTTGAAGACGCTTACATCGATGTGCTGTTGGTAGCCAAATTTCGTAAATTACCAGTCAGAACAGGCTCATCGACACGCTACAGCGGCAGATGGCTAATATAAATATTTATATACTATGTGTGTTCGCTCGGCTCCCCTCCCCCCTCTTCCCCCTTCGTCAGAGGTTCGAGTCCTCCCTGTGTGTGTGTGTGTGTGTGTGTGTGTGTGTGTGTGTGTGTGTGTGTGTGTGTGTGTGTGTGTGTTCCTTAGCGTAAGTAACCTCAGCAGTTTGGTCCCATAGGAACTTACCACAAAACAAAAACATGTATGTACCGTATGTTTGTTTTTACCTTTTTTTGATCGTCGATGTGCTTCGTTCTGTTTTGTGATTTCTGGATGTCATTATGACGAAGACATTTTTTAATAGCATTCCAAAGATAGTATATTTAAAACTGATTATTGTGCTGTTCATTGACACACGACTTCCTTGTAAACTCAACGCAATTGTTAGTTGTAAAACTCTTAAGGACAGATACAATATAACAGTTAAGCACAAACTGTATCTGTAAAAGCACTGTAGGAAAAAAGCCCTAAAACAGCTTAGGCTAGAGTGTGGATACTTAAAATATTTTAACAGCTGAAACAGAGAACTCACCTCACAATATAAAATATTAACAACTGAAATGTAAGTGACATACACACTACAAGTAAGTGGCCTCGTGCGACTGTCGTACCGACCCCTTAACAGTTAGAGGGCCTGCACAACAGACGAGCAAGGTGGGCTGACGACCTCTCTTCAAGAGCTCAGATCGAAACATCGCCAGTGGATGTAGACAGCAGCAGAAGTTCCGCATAAACACGGAACTACTTCGTGAAAAGCCAAGTGACAGAGATCCACCAATTGGAACTAATGTGCCTACGTGTAGCACTCCGTCGAATCGGCGTTACAAGAACGCCAGCAGAGCCAGACTGGCAGTGTGTACCTACAGCTACAATAGCTACGCCGTAGCTACGCCGGACGGTGTGGCCGAGCGGTTCTAGGCGCTTCAGTCGAGAACCGCACGACCGCTACGGTAGCAGGTTTTAATCCTGCCTCGGGCATGGATGTGTGTGATGCCCTTACGTTAGTTAGCTTTAAGTAGTTCTAAGTTCTAGGGGACTGATGACCTCAAAATTTAAGTCACATAGTGCTCAGAGCCATTTGAACCAATAGCATAGTAGACTCTTGCCTTAGCATTCATTAGAAAGTTATAATTCTGTAGAGTAGTATTTTGGTTATTATTTTCTTTTTATTGTCTTGTACTGTTATCTGGTTTTGCCACCACAAGAATTGTTGTGCTTTTTGTTCTGGCGTTTGGCAATTATTGCACGCCAATAAGGCGTTTTTAATTATAATAAAGTGTGTTCAGACTTGATTGTTAGTTCTTTCTTGCTGTCTTCAGGACACTACACAGCAGCGGTGCCTACACCTATACGTAACGTGGCTGCTTCTTTACGAAATGTGACACAACTGCTATAATACAGGTTGACATTATTAGAAAGTATAAAGACAAACGGGCCAGACTCATCACAGGAAATAACTAACAGAGAATTCATAGTTTTCTTAATTCAATGAATGAGGCTAAAGAGATTTGTTCCTTCACCAATAAAAAAAGGAAGAGGTCTTACTACGTCAGTATAATACATCATGATGACCAAATCGCCATGAGAGAATAATGATCTTGGATTACAACACAACTAAAGGGAACTTTTTACACACGTAATCAACTAAGAAGTACTTAGACCTGTATAGGGAAGGCACTACGCTGGCACATGCTGTTTCTCAACAACATTAAAGACGCTTCTGTAAAGTAGGCTTATTTCTTGGGGACTTCAGTAGATAGGAAATGGAATGCATACAAGTGGACAAAAAGAGTAGTATTCTTTAAGGGACTTCAAAAATAACTCATAAAGGAACAAATTACACAATGTAACTCCTTCCATGATCGCATGATCATCTGACTATCGGAAAATGTGCATTTATGAGTCCAGTCCAGTGCACAACAAGAGTGAAAACTACTGATACGTCGATACACTAATTTCTTGCCTTCAACTAATGATCATAAGAAACATTGTTGGGGAGACAGTAGCAGACACATCTGTTAGATCCAAGTCGACATCCTGTGTCCGAACTCAAAGCAAGGAGTAGCATTACCGTACTGTGTTGGAAATTTATATTATGTACATGTATTCATCTGTGTCCTGTACCTGTACTTTTACATGTGATGAACTTGTGCATGTGCACTGATTGTGGTGGATTCATCGTCCATCGAGGCGAATCACTGACATGTCCGATAAACAGACACCCCTCATTCATATAATTTCCCACATGAATCGCCTGAGCACAAATGAGAGCTCTGTCAATACGCTGCCCTTTTATACCGCGTGTACATGGCACTATGGCCATCTGCATATGGAATATCGCTATCCCAGGCTTCTGCTACCTCAGTGTAGTCCCGATGGATCGCGATCCTGTGAAGCGGAGACACGTGCTGGTACAAGTTTCTCCTCCTCCCACAGGCACAACACGATCATCTCATAATCAACAACCATGCAAATCCGATTTCTGAATGACAAACTTTATGAGAAAACTTTCCTCTCATACAGAATGAGAATGGCGTTACTTCTACATACTACGAAAGCGTGCTGAAACTAATCACTCCGAATTTTTTACCCTGTTCTCAATATCGGCTGAGGCATTATATTTCATGTATATTACTCGGTCGGCTAGTGGTTACTATATTGCCAGACTGGTATCGGAGGAGTTCGAGATTAGTTCAAACGTTCACCTTGAATCATGATATTTCAGTTTATTTCTCTCAACCCATTCCACTCAGCTTGTCTGCAAACGAATTTGGAGCGGGTTTGTTAAAGGTCAACACCTTTGCCTCTCGGAGGTATTATAATTTCCATTTATTGGATGTCGACAAACTATATCAGGGTGCAAAACTGATTTGCCTCTTTAATTAGCGCGTTCACGTCAATATTTACACGGTTGTGATGAGTTTCTGTTTTGTTTTCACGCGTTCATGTAACGCCTCACGTATGTAAAATTACTCGCGATAGAGTGCACGTTGCAGCTTGGCAGTATCGTTGCAAATGCACAACGTGACATCACAGTACTGTCCCGCATTTAACACCGCAGTGACGTGCTGCTCTCGTGTTAATATTACAGAAGTGGTGACTGCTGTTCTTTTTGATACAGAACAGTACAGCAACATGTTAACCAAACAGATTTTAAAATATGTTTGGCACGAGAAGTCAACAAGAACCTTGATTCAATAAGTTAGAAATGATTCAGAAGCAAACAACATAACTGAAAAAGATACAACAGTAAGAGAGCTCTTCAAGAAGACTGGGTGAAAATGGTCTGAGGAGACACAAAGGATATATAGTGAGCAGATAAAGAGTACTAAAGGAAGAAGAAAGAAGAACAAAGGAGGAAGCATTGAAATTGGTGCTTGGCTCTTAGACGACCCAAACGGATAAAGAGGAAGGAAGGAGGAGGAGGATGATGAAGATGATAATGAATAACTAATATTCATAACAATAACAAAAATAATTATTAGTAAAGGACATTTAGAATGATATTGATTAGCTTGGCATATTTAGGGCTATTATACTACTCTCAGAAGCGGAAAGGATGAAGGAAAAGGATAAGATTGAAATGACAATGACAGCGGCTGCTAGGAAAGGACAGGATATAAATAGAGAACTCAGTCGTCAAGAGGCAGGGAAAAGTTTTGGGAGAGAATGAACTGCACAGAATGTAGACGAGACAGCTGTTATGATGGAAGCTGGGCCATTAGCTGTCTTACGAAATTTGGAACAAGTTAAGTTTCTTTTATATTTTGAGGAAGATTGTTCCAAAGTCGCGTTCTTTACACAGAAAATCTAGAGAGCTGGTCATTGCTGTGTGATAGTGCAGCGAAAATTGTACTTAATTGAGAACATGTATTCCTGCTGTGCTGCTCATGTAGTGGAGTAAGAGTTGACAAATAAAAGGCAATGCAATGATTGAGAAGACAATAGAGCAAACACAGAGTACGTGAGTCTCTCCACTTATCGGCACGTAGCCATGAGAATTGTTCGTGAAATGAAATGAGCAGCAGCTGTTTGTGAAATATTTCGATCTTCCCTCAAATCAATAATCAAGTTTTTCTTGATCACCCTGACTACTTCGAAGCAATTAAATATATTTTTCAAAACTAGACTGACGGCCGCGGTGGCCGTGCGGTTCTAGGCACTTCAGTCCGGAACCGCGTGACTGCAATGGTCGCAGGTTCGAATCCTGCCTCGGGCATGGATGTGTGTGATGTCCTTAGGTTAGCTAGGTTTAAGTAGTTCTAAGTTCTAGGGGACTGATGACCTCAGATGTTAAGTCCCATAGTGCTCAGAGCCATCTGACCCATCAAAACTAGACTACATGCTGATCAATTTGGTACTCAACTTCTCTATTTCCCACTCGTCGTTTAGCTACGAAAGTTCGGTAAAAAATGTTCTCTCAAATTTTTGTGATAACTTCCTATGGGACCAAACTGCTGACGTCATCGATTCCTAGGCTTACATACTACTTAATCTAACTTGAACTAACTTACACTTAGGACAACACACACACACACACACACACACATACCCTTGCCCGAGGGAGGACTCGAACCTCCGGCGGGAGGAGCCGACCAAGTAGCTACGGCGCTAGGCTTGTCTACTATTTTTTTTCTGAATTACCCTGGTTGGTTTCAAATAATTACATCTTATTTTGCAAAAGTATACTGTACGCTGGCAGTTTCATACCCCATCTGTCCATTTCTTATATCGGACAAAAGTCCGTTTTGTAATTTTGAGGGCTTCTTTCGATCCTTTCAAACTTTGCCCAAAAAGGCACCCTGCTTCTCATTCAATTGGAACACAGCGAAGACGGCATTGTGTAAACGTCAACTAACCATTCTCGGACTTCTTTCCGTGTCAATTAAAGGTAAAACCTCCAACTTCCGACGATATCGACCACCGTCTTCTTCAGAAGCAACTGACTGTCAAAATTGCTTCTGTGGTGGCCTTATAAATTGAGTCACTATTACCACAATGAATAACTCCGAAAGTATGATAGGAGCTGAAAGGTTTGTGGGACAAATATTGCTTGGGACAACGAGGGGCCATAATATGGTTCCAATGTCTCTGAGCACTATGCGACTTAACTTCTGAGGTCATCAGTCGCCTAGAACTTAAACCTAACTAACCTAAGGACATCACACACATCCGTGCGCGAGGCAGGATTCGTACCTGCCACCGTAGCAATAGCCCGGTTACAGAATGTAGCGCCTAGAACCGCACGGCCACTCCGACCGGCAGGCCATAGTATGACGATTGTTTTTTGTTGTTAGGTGGGGTCTCTTGAGAGATATGGAGATCAACTTAGTTTTTTTAAATGTCATGCTATAGTTTGGTACTTATTTTCTGATAGCGACTGTCGAGACTAATCCAATGACGTGTGACAGTAAGGTCTTTGAAGGTCAACGAAGCTCAGAAAGGTGGCATGGACATCCATTTACAAAAGCACTTCCTCTGACAATTCCCTCTTGCATATCTTCAGCTGTAGTCGGAATGTCTTTATAAATAATGTCTTTTACGAATCCCCACAAGGTAAAAAGCCAAAGCCGTCAAGTCTGGTGAACGAGCCGGCAACGACACATCTCCTCCGCGTCCAATCCAATGATTTGGGAATTTGCTCTGCAGCTCCTTTCTAGCCATTTGCCGGACACCCATCGTGTTGACACCACATTCTGTTCCTTGTTCCTAAAGGTATTTCTTCCAATAACAGAACTAATGTTTCTGCAGGAATGTGGTGTACTTACTACCGTTAAGATTTCTTTCGATCAAATAGGGGCCTATAATTCTGTCTTCCAGAATCCTACACCATACATTCACCTACCACGACTTTTCGTGTGCACTTTGCCGCAGCCAACATGGCTTTCGGTTGACCAAAAATGCATGTTATGCAAATTAACATTTCCATGGTTTGTGAACGTAGCCTCTTCAGTAAATAAAATCAAATTAATGAATGTGTCATCCCTCTGAATCTGAAGTTGGGCCCATCGGCAGAATTCAATGCGACGCGTACAAACAGTACGAGTTAATTCTTGGTGGAGACTTAGATGGTAAGGATGATTGATATTTATGGCGATGCAGAACACGAACACCACCACTCTGGCTCATCCCTCATTCCCCTACGATTTGACGTGAACTAACAAAAGGATCTGGAACCACAATGGCAAGAGTATCAATTTTCCGTTTCCTCGTTGGTAACTTTCCTTGCCGGATATGATTCCGATGCGTTAAAGATGGAGTTGTTCTCAGTTTATCACACACACATTTAAATGTACGACGTGTAGGGTGAGTACTTTGAGTATATCTTTCAGCGTATAAGCCTCTAGCTCTCACTGAATTACATTGGCATTCTCCGTAAATGAGACGCATATCGACTTGTTCTTCGTAGGATTACATAACTCACATTCGCTTGATTCGACGATACCAGTGTTACCGTTCCTATTAACGTTGTATTACGAAACCATCGTATGGTGTTTACATGTGAACGACACGTTAGGTGGATTCGCCGTATTCGGCAAATATTTACTCTTTGCGCGATATATGAGAGAGAATTGTCAGGGCATGTGCTTCGATAAGTGCCGAAGTGATAAGGTATACCACTCAATCCATGATACGAAGATTGCAGCACTGCATTGATACCAATGGTCAACACTTCGAACACCTTCCGTTAAGTGGACGTTCGTGCCACCTTTTTGACATTGTTGACTTTTAAAGACATTACTGTTACACATCATTGGATTCGTTTCGATAGCCGCTATCATAAAATAAGTACCAAACTATAGCGTAACATTTAAAACAACAAAGTTAACCTTTGTATCTCTGACACGACTCCACCTAGTAACAAAAAAACCAACGTCATATTATGGACCACGTTGTCCCATGCTGCATTTGTCCCTCAAACCTTTCAGCTACTATTATACTTTCGGAGTTATTCCAAGGGGCAATAGTGACTCACCACGTATAACTCAAAGACGGCTTCTGAAACGATTATATCCGCCGTCACGGTTGGAGGTTTTCTCATACACTGTTATTTCTACAACATCTTTAATTGCAGAATCGCAGTATATAGGAGGCTCAGACAAAACTTTTGTTTCCTCACTCACGTGGGATCCCCAGGAATCCTGAGGCTGTGACTGTCCTTAAAAGGGCATAGCATCTGCTTAATCTCATTAGGAGGTAGGAAAGTAGATGTGACACCTCGTCTATCCCCAACTCTGTCTACGTTGTTGGATGTAGCGCCGCTGAAGGGAAGGAATGCAATCGATGGCTCATCACGTGAATGTTCAAAATTTTAACCTTTCCCTTTCTTGGAGAACGCTTACTTGATATCACATGACCAATAGCTGTTCTTTCGGAACTCATATTTCAGATGATTAATTTCGAAATCCAAGTGGTCCTCGTCAGAAACGGTTTTTGTTCTGTGTGCCAGTGTACTTAAAGCTGCTCTTTTCTGGACTTACTTGTGACAATGGGCGTTGAGATATAAATACTTGATGCAGGTGCAATACATCTATTGGACTTACGTTTTATCAGAACATCTGAAAACTGCAGACTTCCCTCTGTCTCTGTCTCGACGGTGAACTGCTGCTTGCTCTTCATATGTGCCTGGAAGTGCTCAAGAGCTTCTAGGCCGTGTGGCCAAACCATAAACGTCTCGTCAACTTGACGATAAAATGAGCTTTCACGAAGGGAAGCCGAATTCAATGCATGATTCCACTCCGTCCGCCATTTCATGAAATTTACCGTCGTGTGAGTAGTAACATAGTGAGTAGTAACATATCGGAACAGCGTAATCGTTCCAGGAGGATAACTGCCTGCCAACAGTTTCAATGTGTCTTCTACAGGAACTTTTGAAATGTCGTTTGCGCGAACTCCAATTTGTTTAATTTTCTCAATGAACGTCTGAGAGTTTTTGGTGTGAAATTCACAGCTGTCAACTATAGGAGCCAACAACTTAGTTAAATATTTGGCCAGTCTGTATGTAGGGGGACCAATGCTGCTAACTTTTGGCCTCAATGGAATACCTTCTTTGTGAACTTCGTAATCTGTACAGCCTAGGTGGTCTGAGAGCCCGTGCTCTAAGATTTTTGATGACATCCTCTGATAGAGCAAAGTTCTTCAGAAGATCCACTGGTTTTCTGCTGTATGACAGAGTTGGGTCCCGTTTCCGCCACTTGTATGTGCTATCCTCCAGAAACGGTGCCACTTTGCTGTGATACTCAATGGTATTGAGAACAACCGTGGCATTTCCCTTGTCTTTAAATTTCGCAGTGCAAACAGCCCCTCCCCCTCTGCTTTGCTGATGTTAGGTTTGGGCTCCTTGGTTGAGGCTAAAATGCGACTCGTGGTAAGTCTTACGTCCTCGAAGTCGTCCTGTGAGAAATGCCGCACCACCAGTTCCACTTAGGCTTGATCTTCTTATCTTCACAGCGCTGCAGAAATGCCATACCAGTCCTTAACTGTGCGTATTTCGCACGCAGACACTGCATTTGACGAACCTGCGCGAAGGGTTCACCCAGTAGAGGAAAGTTACATGAGATCGAAGTCTTTGAGGACGACACTGTTGTACAAAAAATTATCGGACTTCTTGCCGCGTCATTTCAGGCTAAAATCTCGAGTTTTCGACGATTCCCACCATTGTCTTAGACAGGTGCAACGCTGTCTGGATGCATGCATAGATAGGCAAATAATTATCATTTCAGTGCATCCACGCATACGATGGCGTTCTCGAAAATAAAGCCGAAGTTTTTATGTGAAAAATGTTAAAGCATCTTAAATAAAAGTAACTCTGTTAACTTTCTGCATCTGTATTCTTCACGTTCACAGATTTATTTCTCAACATAGCCACACTGGCGATGAACACATTTCTCACAAGGAGAGACGAGTTTATCTTTCATACCACGAGACATGTTTGTCGATACCGTCAATGTTGAATGTTTGACTTTGTTGGCGGAGCCACAATCTCGCCTCTGCTTGCACTTCATCACTATGAAAGTGAAGTGTTCGTTAAGATTTGGAAACACATGAAAATCGCATGGGGCCATGTCGGAACTGTGTGAGAGATGATCGATGACTGAACGCAAGGCGTTAGGTTGTTGCCGATGTTGTAGCGCTCGTATGTGCCCTGGCAGTGTCACGCTGAAAGAGAGGGTGCTTCATGTGTGGACGAACTATTCTGCGGTTAGAAACTCAATTACAGTTCGCTGTTGGTCTCGCAGCGACGTAGTTACGTCACACACCTCCATATTACGCGCAACAAGTCGGGTGCCCTCTGGTGACAGAGGATTTCAGGACACACTCATAGTAGGTAGAAATACTCCCTTCAGAAATATTGAAAACCGTCAGATAGTCAACTTGCAACTGTGATTATGTATCGTGTAAAGTATTTAGTATTACAGAAGCCTTATCGAATGTATTCAACGAAGGGCGCCACGGATGGTCATACGTTTGTACGACTCACGGGGTAGTGTCGGGGAACTGATGAAGAATCTGAATTCTCAGATCTGTGGAGATAGACGCCAGCTATTTCGCTAAAGTTTAGACAGAAAGGTTCAAGAACCAGTCCTAAGTGATGAGTCTAGAGGTAGTCTCCACGCGGGAACGGAACGGGAAGAATCCTTAACTTGCTAAGTACCCTGGGCCATGCACTTCACATTTGTTTGCGAAGTATGTAATAATTGGTAGATGCAGACAGAGGGGCTAAGAGTGGAGGGGGGAGAGGATCGTGAGTCGAGGATTAGACGGAGTCTGCTTGCCTGCAATAGTGGATGGGATGGAGACGCCCACCACGCTGCTAAGCCTTAAGCCGTCGGCACACGGACCGTGCTGTCGAACGTTAACGTTGCGCTTGCCAAGTTCAACGTGCTGCTGAACGCTCAGGAACGATGCGACTTGTGCATACGGTACGTGGGCCCTAACGTGGTATACGCGATCGCAACGCACTCCAGCGGCAGTTGAGGGATGTTTCTAGTTCGTAAACCACACTGTTTACTGAACGAGCGGGGGTAAAATTCCCACGTTAGCTCTATTAAAACGTAAATTTCCTCCATCGTCCACGAAAAGGAAAGTACCATGTCCATTACAAACAGTATGGTACAAATTTGGAACACTTCTCCGCCTAAGATAAACATTGTTTCATCATTTCCACATTTTAGTAAAACCCCAAGGTCAGTGTTACTTGACCACTGTTCCTACCCAGTAGCAGAAATTTTGCAACATGTGAACTACGAAGCGTAAAAGAAAAAGGAGCAAAATATCTTTATACAAGTAGCGCAAACTGTCCTGTAGGTTAAGCTTATCGAACAACGTCACACCTCAAAAAAGATTAACTTATATTTACATAACGTCAAATATTATAGTATATACCTATATTAAACTAATAATAAAGCATCAGAACCGAATAAAAACGCAAATGACAAGAAAAAAAATTGGAAATGTCAAGACGCGAATCACCGTCCCGACGAACATTTCTACAAAACATTAACGCCACTCATTACGCTATACCAACATCACATTGCTGATGTCTATTCATATTATCTTACAGCTTGCTGAAAACGTTAATCGTAGATATGTTACTAATTGAAATTTAATTATAAAAAATTGTACCAAGAACATTGCGTTTTGGGTGGATCTTCAGTGTGTCGATGCCCTCAAGTAGCCTACTCTCCTAATACGGAAGTTACAATAATTCTTTTGCTACGAATATGATGTTTCTCATTATTTTATGGGAACGAATCACAAAGTTGACAATGGGTTTTCCAGTGATTCTCAATTTACTGGTGCTCAGAAGCAGCATATGTACATATAGGCTTGAAATAAATGCCAATATGGTGCCTCACAACCCGGTACTGAAGGGAGACGGCGTGCTTGTGACGTAGGTGGCGTTGTGCCATCTCATTGGTCAACGCTCAGACGCACGCTCAGGATATCTGACATGCCAGATATTGCTCTGCACGTTCGGAAAGACTCCCGAACGTGCCATTCCATGTTATGACATCAGGAACTCGGCGCACACAACGCTCCACGTTCGGATGCACGGTCCGTGTGCCGACGGCTTTAGGTAGTGTTGCTACGAACCGCAGTGAGCTACAGTGCACAACCGCACCACTGAGGAACGGCCACGGGTGCACTCAAGAGTTGGGCAGTTTATCGGCGTCCACCTGTACTGGAGGCGACGCGCACGTACGAATACTAAATCCGAATGGCGGTCGTTGGTGATTGGTGCTGCCGATCGACAATTCGAAATTGGACCACTTTCCGCCGACCGGAATGGCGGTGCGGTTCTAGGCACTACAGTCTGAAACCGAGCTACCGCTACGGTCGGAGGTTCGAATTCTGCTTCGGGCTTAATGTGTGTGATGTCCTTTGGTTAGTTAGGTTTTATTTAGTTCTAAGTTCTAGGCGACTGATGACCTCAGAAGTTAAGTCACATAGTACTCAGAGCCATTTCAACCATTTGACTACTTTCCGACGTCACGCGCACTCTAGCAGTTTATGTTCGGAACGCTCCAATAGTACTCTAAACGCTCACGTACAGCAACAATTGTCTATTTTTTGTATACAAATAATGCACATATTATGTAAACAGTTTGGTTTCAACGACTGATGATGTCAATGTCGTTCAACTCCTTCTCCGTGTACTGCCCCATCATGTTCTAAAGTATGTTAAATACTGAAATAACCAATGTTTCACTAGTGTTGCACCAGCCTTTCTCAGTATTCAAAATAATTCTAATGCGAAGCGGATGCTTTAACATGTTGTGTTTCTGTCTTTCCAGTATTGTCACTGTCATGTTAGTCTTCTCTCCTTCAATATCCCCGCATTTTCATATGATACTAAATGCGGCTTCAAATGTGCTTAACTAATCCATATTATCATTGTCTTACTATTGTTATTATTATTATTATTATTATTATTATTATTATCACTTGGTTTGCCCTAAAGAGAATGCTAAAACTTCAATGTCACATGTCACATGATTATTCAATTTTCTTTTTGTGTGTGTGTGTGTGTGTGTGTGTGTGTGTGTGTGTGTGTGTGTGTGTGTGTGTGTGTGTGTGTGTTTTTCCTTCCATATTCTTTTCCCAGAATCACTTCATTCTTTGACTACGTTCTTGTGTCCTTCGTTCTGTCCACATTTTCCCCATTTTCTTCCTTTGTTTTAGGTCAAATTTCGTGTTCGTGAATTTGTTTCCGAATTTTCCAGTTTCAGTTACCATTGCGCTATTGATCCTCACTTGTTATAGGTCTTTTTCTGTTTCTTGAAGCCAAACTTATTAGTTTTAGTTTTGACATATTGTTTGTTACTCTATTTTTGTTTGTTGTATTTGTGTGTCCATTGAGCGTCAGTCGGCTCTTTTTTGTAATATCTGTTAGTTTCGTACAACTCTGGCTGACCTCACCATCCACATATCATCTGCATGTATCGCTCCAAAACCTTTCCTGAGGATTTGCGTGCTTTTTTCTGTCTCCCTGTCACTTGACGCTACTATTGTAATCGTTTCCAATGCATAGTGTGCATTTTGTGGTACATCTATATTTTAGTGCTTGAGTTTGTATTGTCTTGATGTATTTCTTTTATTGTAACGCGACCATGTGAGTTGGCAGGTATTCTAAAGTTTTTCAGTACTTTCTATGTCGGGTACCTTATTTACCGGCACCATAATTATTATTATTTCGCTACTGGCCATTAAAATTGCTACACCACGAAGATGACGTGCTACAGACGCGAAATTTAACTGTCAGGAAGAACATGCTATGATATGCAAATGATTAGCTTTTCAGAGCATTCACACAAGGTTGGTGCCGGTGGCGACACCCACAACGTGCTGACACGAGGAAAGTTTCCAACCGTTTACTCATACACAAACAGCAGTTGACCGGCGTTGCCTGGTGAAAAGTTGTTGTGATGCCTCGTGTAAGGAGCAGAAATGCGTACCATCACGTTTCCGACTTTGATAAAGCTCTGATTGTAGCCTATCGCGATTGCGGTTTATCGTATCACGACATTGCTGCTTGCGTTGGTAGAGATCCAGTGACGGTTAGCAGAATATGAAATAGGTTGGTTCAGGAGGGTAATACGGAACGCCGTACTCGATTCCAACTGCTCATATCACTAGCAGTCGAGATGACAGGCATCTTATCATCATGGTTGTAACGGATCGTGCAGCCACGTCTCGATCCCCGAGTACACAGATGGGGACGTTTGCAAGACGACAACCATCTGCACGAACAGTTCGACGACGTTTGCAGCAGCATGGACTATCAGCTCCGAGATAATGGCTGCTGTTACCCTTGCCGCTGCATCACAGACAGCAAAATCTGTTATGGTGTACTCAACGACGAACCTGGGTGCACGAATGGCAAGACGTCATTTTGTCGTATTAATCCAGGTTCTGTTTACAACGTCATGATGGTCGCATCAGTGTTTAGCGACATCGCGGTGAACGCACAATGGAAGCGCATATTGGTCATCGCCATACTGGCGTATCACCCGACGTGTTGGTATGGTTCAAATGGCTCTGAGTACTATGGGACTCAACTGCTGTGGTCATCAGTCCCCTAGAACTTAGAACTACTTAAACCTAACTAACCTAAGGACATCACACACATCCATGCTCGAGGCAGGATTCGAACCTGCGACTGTAGCAGTCGCACGGTTCCGGACTGCGCGCTTAGAACCGCGAGACCACCGCGGCCGGCGTGTTGGTATGGGGTGCCATTGGTTACACGTCTTGGTCACCTCTTGTTCGCATTGACGGCACTTTGAACAGTGGACGTTACGACCCGTGGCTCTACCCTTCATTCGATCCCTGCGAAACCCTACATTTCAGCAGGATAACGCACGACCGCATGTTGCAGGTCCTGTACGGGCCTTTCTGAATACAGAAAATGTTCGACTGCCACCCTGGCCAGCACATTCTCCAGATCTCTCGCCAATTGGAAACGTCTGTTCAATGGTGGGCGAGCAAGTGGCTCGTCACAATACGCCAGTCACTACTCTTGAAGAAATATGGTATCGTGTTGAAGATGCATGAGCAGCTGTACCTGTACACGCCATCCAAGCTCTGTTTGACTCAATGCCGAGTCGTATCAAGGCCGTTATTACAGCCAGAGTTTGTTGTTCTGGGTACTGATTTCACAGGATCTATTCACCCAAATTCCGCGATAATGTAATCACATGTCAGTTCTAGTATAACATATTTGTCCAGTGATTACCCGTTTATCATCTGCATTTCTTCTTGGTGTAGCAATGTTAATGGCTAGTAGTGTATTATTATTAGTATCGTCACTATTACTATTATCATCATTATTATTAATACCCTTTATTATTATTCACTATTATTATTTGTGTTAGTAGTCACAATTGTTCCCATAATTTTCAGATGAACATTATTTAACCAGAAGCGCAGATGGAAATTCAGAGTGTGGTGTTTAATATGTATTGTTCCTAGCCCCATGTGAGTACAGGGCTTACACATGTCAGGCTAAATAAACGATAAATTCCTTGGATTTTATTGGACTAAAATGGCATTGGATGGTGTTAAGAGAGGGACAGGAAACACAGAACAGATTATTCGTACGTTGGAGGGCTCGCTAGTAATTAGAAGGTAATTATGAATCAGCGAGTAGTTCCGTTTTTTTACTGTTTGTTGTGGAGAGCCGAAGCTGTTTGGCCGCGCGGCAGTGTCCGATGTGGCGGCTTTGCAGCGGTAACACGCGGCTCCCCGTACCGGGCGCCAGTGGCAGCTAGCACGCCAGAGCGTGCAGCCGTCCTCTCTGTCCTTGCTGTCAGGTTGCCTAGGGTATTCAATTGCCTATCTTATTTTGCGTATGTGACTCTCCTTTAAGCAAAAAAGCAATGTGTTGTGGTCCCGAGGAGCGTGTTACAGCGCCGTCGCTCTTTCTGTTGTACACAAATGACTTACGAGACACTACTTGTTGCAATTCTAGTATTTTCGTAGGTGACGCAGTAACCAGTGAAAAATGTATGATAGTCAAAAAGCTCGCAAATAAAATGTCACAATGCTGGGAAGCCTGGCATTTTGGTCTTAATGTAGAGATTGGTTCAAATGGCTCTGAGCACTATGGGACTTACATCTCAGGCTATCAGTCCCCTAGAACTTAGAACTACTTAAACCTAAACAACCTAAGGACATCACACACATCCATGCCCGAGGCAGGATTCGAACCTGTGACCATAGAGGTCCCGCGGTTCCAGACTGAAGCGCCTAGGACCACTTGGCCGCGCTACCGGAGGCGCTTGGAACCGATGGGAGAACGCTCCAAATAGCTATTTCAAAAGTTGACTGTTTACGAAACAGGAAGCCCATGCCACCTAAAGGGAGTGCCGTGGTACGCCGGCTTCCCACAGAACCGTGATAAATGACTACTATGTCGATCGAGGGAGAGCCATGGCCTCATAAGGAACTCGCCCTCTATTCTGGACTATTTAACATCATTTCTACTTCTATAACAAATGTCCTATTTCCACGAAAACAGGCAAAGTCCATTTTCTTTTAGTTTCATGAGCAAAATTGGTGTAGTTTTTATGTTCAACTGCAGTGGCACCTCATTTTTTGTGACGTCCAATGAAGTCCACCACCACAGATCACAAATGATGAGCAGAGACATGTCCACCATGTGTAAAATCAGGACAAAAAGAAAATTAAACTATTTTGCTGCTAAAATTATGGATACCGCAGTATGCCCTTGTTATCTCAAAGCAATCATCAGAGTAGGGAAAAAGTGATTATTTAAACTCCAAAGAAAAAAAAATCTATATTAAGCAATTCCTGTCAGTCTTTTGAACAAATTGCACGACCTGAGAGTGTCTCTTACGATCAGTGTCTGTAAATAAACTGTCATGCACGTGAAATAACATTAGAGAATACAATCGTATATGCCATTGGCTCATATGTCAGAAGAAACACAATCATTTTACATTTGACAGCAAGCTGTAATACAAGAGAATTTAGATGTTTTGTACACTATGACAGGTCCCCTTTTACCAATGCGATGTTATATCATACTAGCTTTTACGAAACCAATCGTGAGAGCCCGTCTCGCCATGTATAGGTGGGAGATGAAATTTCGTTACAAGATACCGCCGCAGCGGAAAAAAAGAAAAAAAAGAAATGGTTGTCGAGAATCATTCCGTGCGCCCTAGCCAAATCTTACACCTACCAGACAGCACATCATTGATATCAGTTTCATAGGATAATTAATTAAATTGATCATTAAAGTCACTTAGCATGGTGAATAATTTTTTTTAGCATTCGTATTACACTCACCAAATAGGACAACTCGAAATCCATGGAAGGAACACTATGTTCTTTTCGAGGGACACTATAGAGAAATATCTGAAGCTGACCACAAAGGCATTCTACAGCTCACAACATACATTTAGCGTAAGGACCATGCTATTAAAAACACAATCATAACCCATATGTTACCATCACTCTGCATAAAAAACGGATCGCCGATAGTGTTACGCTTTTAGGCAGGAATGCAGTCCGAAATACTGTCTGCAATTTGAAATCAAGTCTATCCATTCAACCACGTATTTGCATTGGATCCTGTAGAGACGTGTTTTAATGATTACAGCCACTGGTGAATCATATTCGTGCCACTGTCGTATCTCGAAACGAGTCACCTTTTTTTTTCGAACTTATCTGCTAAGGATCCCAAACCAAGAACTCCAGCGCTTTTTTTGACAGTCCCTCTGCATCTTGTACCTGCTTCTAAGTCTCTGCCCTGTCCTCCCTGCAGCTTAGTCTATGTGATTGTTCCAATTTAAGTCTGTCCTGTTACAGAAGTCGGAGATCGCTATATCTAAGACCTCCTGCGTCCTGTGGGGAAACAGAACGAGCTGAGTTAATGTGACAGGAGTGCGTGTTGATCACTAGGCGTAAAAGGTAACATGGTGACATAACTCCGCCACCCATGTACAGTGTCTAAGGCCAGGGCCAAACGAAGCTTTCCCCTGCAACACGGGGTGTTTCTTGCTGGGAAAATGAGGAAGACTACACATCATACATGGCATGAGGAAGGACGAAGAGTTTTCTATTGCATTGCGACACATCTCCAAACTACATACAGGTAGCCTGAAAGAGATCTGTGTGTCTCTGGCTGCACTTACGTCCATCACCCAAACATATGTGGCGATCCTATTAAATATGCAGGTATTGGTTCATTGGAGCGGGTGGCACATGATTGAAGTCAATTCCACAGACCTGTGTAAAGTTTCATCTCCTGTAATGTACCCGACCATTGTGGTCAGTCCGAACCACACTGCTGCGGTCGCAGGCTCGAATCCTGCCTCGGGCATGGCTGTGTGTCCTGTCCTTAGGTTAGTTGGGTTTAAGTAGTTCTAAGTCTATGGGACTGATCACCTCAGAAGTTAAGTCCCATAGTGCTCAGAGCCATTTGAACCTGTACTGTAGGAGACCATATCCAACAGACTACCAATCACACGAGAGGCTTCATGTATTGCTCCTTCATAAGCAGTTTAATACATTGTTTTTTTTCGGTTGTAACACAACCAATCAGTGTACACAGCCATACACTTTTTTTCTACCTTGACTGCTGCTAAACTGACTTTAACACGTTTCCATCCCCTGTCTCTCACAGAAAATTGAACATCGCATGGCATAAACTATACAGATACAACACAGGCTGGTAGAAATAAAACACAAACATGATGTTTCTCATTGACAAAAATGTGGAAGAAATCGTAACATCTGGAAACTGGAAGAGTTTGCGTTAATGTAGAGTGCTTCCAACAGCTATTCGAAGGCGATGACCTGTACAGTTAATCTCAGCTTCCCATCGATATGATAGCGGATGTCTCGGTGCTCCATTTCGAAAAGAATTTTTCCGTTATTTTGCTGTCATATACATGATTACAGTTCCGGTGTTGACCATTGCCGGAATGTGCTTTCCACAACACACATGATGTATCCAAATAAAAAGGGTTAATGTTATCTTACTGGCGAAAAAAATAGAAACAAAAACATGTGTAGGGGCATTGCAACATATGGAAATACGATGAGTCTGTAGCAATGAGGAACGCTTCCAAAATGTCGTATTAATTTGATGTCCTCTACATTTAATCCCACGTTCCACAGTGACAAGTAGCAGATATCCAGGGTTCCTACAAGGCTCCCTGCATCTCAACGGAATGGTGTCAATCATTATATGGTAATCAACAGCATACCAAGTGAACTGTCAGGATGGGATAGACACCACTGATATGGCACGATGCGCTCTAACACACACCGCAGTTGATAAGATGATCTATTTTACCCAGTCGTCGGAGAGAGCAATATCTACCACATTCTGCAACCTGTGGAGAAACAGATTGAGCTGAGTTAATGTTAGACGAGTATGTTTTGACCACTCTGTGGAAATTGGAACATATCGTCGTTGCTCCAACACCCGTGTATGTTGTGTACGATCAGCGTAAAATGGAGCCTGCTCCTGCAACAGGACGTAGTATAAAAGATAGTGCGAACAGTTATGGTGGTGTTTCTATACCAGGAAAATTAGAAAGACTCAACATCGAAGCAGATCCACGTGCCTCAGGATCCATTCAAGTCTATCACCAAAACATTCTATCAAACAATAAAATATCCTCTAAATTTCGTGTGATACATTTTTATTTTATCTCTCTTTTTCTTTTGATATACCGAAAACGAATACCGTCTACGTGCCAGCATCGAGTCATATGCGGCGATCCTATTAACTATACAGGTATTTGTCCATTGGAGCAGGTGGCCAGTGATCAATGTCGTTTGAATAGACCGGTGTAAAGTTTCATCAACTGTACAGTATAACAATCTTCTCCCAAATGTTATCAGTCACAGGACAGGGTCCCTGTTACGTTGTTTGAAACACCGCTTTTTCTGCTGCACTCGCTTTGTACATGACAATACATTTAGTTTTTTTCTGCCATGACTTCAATGTCAGTGTCAGACTCTTAAACTGACAGAAACACGTCTACTTCATTGACTACCCCAGGAAACTAGAGATCGCACAGTGTAAATCACATTATTGGTAATCAACAGCATACCAGTGAACTCTTGGGATGGTAAAGACACCGTCGAAGTACTGTAATAATAACGATCATAGTTAATAGTGCAAACAGTTTTAGCAATTTTATCGTAATTTCAACATCAACCAATGACTTGGAAGCATGCTTACCAATTTATGTATCATCGCTAAATAGTCGCTCCACTACTCTGCAAATGTGCTACTTTCTTCTGTAATCAAGACTTTAATAAAAATGAAGAACATTAAGCGGAATGACACTGAATCATAAGTGAGAGTGCCCTGCAATCTGTCAACTTTGTGAGTACTGTCGGGAATGTCAGTAGATGACTGAGCCATACATTCATTCATTGTTAATTCTCGAACATATACACCAAAGTATACCCAACAGCGACCTACATATCTGTAGCACTTCGAGTCAAACAACATTCTGCATGTAAGAGAGTTGTAGCTTATCGCACCCAGACCATAACGACTGGGTTGGGACCAACGAGTCTCGGTTAAGGGCACTCACTATTATGAGGGGGTGCTCACCAGGTCTATATTTTACGCGAAAATGATCGTCACTTGCACCCACGCAGAATCTGCTTTCATCGCTGAAGACCACAGTGTGCCATTTCATCTTCCAAGTGATCCTTTCTCGGCACCATTCGAGTCATAGACGTCGTCGATGCTGTGGCGTGAGTGGAAGATGGGCTACAGCTGTGCGTACCCATAGATTCATTTGCTAACAAACTATTCGCTACATTTGGTGTTTATATGTGTGGGCCCACAAGCCCTTTTGCCCATGTTGTGGTAGCTGTACCGTCTGCCACTGCTACCCTTGCAATATGACAGTCCTGATGGCTATTTGCTCCTTGTCCAGGGCGTCTCCGGGTGTGAGAACGTTAATGTGACGACTGATGCAGCACGTCCAACATGTTTGGCAGTTCTCCGAAAGGACCGTCCCGTCACTCGAAAGGCCACAATTTGACCGCTTTCATGCTGGCTCAGTTGGCTGTAGGGCATGGCTGTGGCGTGGTTGTCTGCTTGCTTCACACGTTTGCACTACACTGATACTTCTGGCTGTGAGTATTCCATGTTAAAAGGTAGAAACACGTGGCACTCTATTAGCTATGCTGCTATTCTGTCTGTTGAAACCATTATCAGCACAACCATTATCCTCCAGGCGGCATATGGCGCCATCGCATTGAAGTCACCTTCGTCTTTCCAGGTGTACTTATCTTTTTTTCAGAAATACATGTATATGAACTACAAATACTTCCACTGCGTTTTACCAAAGGTAATGTTACCGATAAAAGTGCCATTAAAACTAAGTTACTAATCGAAGTTTTCGGAAATTTTAACCAAAGAGGACGAAGTAAATACTCTACAATTCAAATCAAGAACTGCCAATGTGGGTAACTTAAAATAGATATCTTCGGTGTAGCGAAGCAGCTTAAAGCACTTACTAAATGCCAGTCTTCCAGTCCGGACTGCGTATCAGTTGAGTTCCGTTCAGTGTATGCTGATACAACAGCCTCATTTGTAGCAATCGTATATCGGTACAACCGCTCGCCAGACGTAAATTTGCCCACACTCAAAAAAGAAATTAGTAGTAATCTCTTGAATTATGAACCCATATCACTGACGTCTATTTGCAGTAGGATTATAGAACGTATACTGTGTTCAACCATTATGAATTATACCGAAGGTAACGGTCTATTAACGCATAGGACGGTGTCACAAAATACCGTTTTGTGAAAAACAAGAAGCTCTTTATTCGCGCAAAGTAATGAGTGCTGCCGGCAAGAGATCTTAAATTGATTCCACATTTCTACATTTCCAGAAGGGTTTTGACACAGTTTCACACCATTCCATGCCTTTGGAGTTGTCACTGGATCGTGATTTCTTGTCAGAAAATTCACAGTAAGTAGTAACCGACGAAAATAATCCAGTAAAACCGAATTGATATCCAGCGTTACCGAAGGAAGAGTTAGAGGCCCTCTACTGTTCCTAATCTATATAAACGATTTGGGAAACAATCTGATCAGCCCGCTTAGACTGTCTGCATATGATGTTGAAGTTTACCTTTTAGTAAAGTCATCACGAGATCACGATTTAAGTGTTCATTTTTCCCACGCACTCTTAGAGAGTAGAATGATAGAAACATAGCCTGAAGGTTCTTTGAAGAATCCTCTGCCGGGCACTTCAGTGAGAGTTGCAGAGTAGTGATATGGATGTAGATATTACGAAATATTGTCACTGGCATGCGCTACAAAGCATGATGTATAATCCAGATCACATTTTAAAGATACGAGAGATCATATACCCATAAAACACTATAACATGTACTATACTCCTAATTAACGTATAATAAGAAATATTTTATATGGAGATACCGCCGATGATGGGCGAACGTCCGAAACAAATCCTGTAAAATAAATTAACATAAAAAATGTTCAAATGTGTGTGAAATCTTATGGGACTTAACTGCTAAGGTCATCAGTCCCTAAGCTTACACAGTGCTGAACCTCAATTATCTTAAGGACAACGCACACACACACACACACACACACACACACACACACACATTCATGCCCGAGGGAGGACGTGAACCTGCGCTGGGACCAGCCGCACAGTCCATGACTGCAGCGCCCAAGACCACTCGGCTAATCCCGCACGGCAATTAATAGCAACAAGCAGTTTAAATCAGTCTTTTAGTTTTTGTTATGAGATTTTCAGAGTTTCCATTCATTACAGGAGAAGAAAACAAACTTTCCCAGTACGTTATTAACTTTCAGGCCTTATAGAAATGTAAGCATAAATGATTAGAGAGGAGGGAACTTAGGAACGAGGATCGGAAGAAGAAATGAAAGAATTTTTCCCGTCGGAGTAAATTAGTAGTCGTTACATATGAAATACTCTCAATTTTAAGGAGGTACCTTCCATTACGTGCGTATAGTGAACTGAAACGGTGACCGTAATCATTTATTTTGCAGTTCCACGATAACTTGTCATCGACAGAACCGTTCCAGTGTATCGCAGCAATTAATTACCCGTGGATTTCCTGTACCTGGCGCAATAAATTAAGCAATTCCTTCTAACTAGTACTGGTTGTTGGCTGTTAGAGAACTCTTGGTATAAGTTGTCACGAAAATCGCAAACTCCTTCCCCCGAATGACAGATGATTCCCTTCCAGAGTGTTAAACTAACTGCAAATTTGTATCACTACAACTGCATTACCTGTACTTTGCAAAACACTGTGCAATGTGTGACGGAGGGTGCACGGTCCTGTCCGGATGTGATACAACAAAAAAAACCTCTCTCTCTCTCTCTCTCTCTCTCTCTCTCTCTCTCTCTCTCCTCTCTCTCTCTCTCTCCCTCTCTCTCTCTCTCTCTCCCTCTCCCTCTCCCTCTCCCTCTCTCTCTAATCTCCCTCTATACCGCAGTGTTCATTATGCGAGGTACAATTCGGACGGAATAATGTGTGCCTTGTTTCGTAATGGAATAAAGATTCTTGGAATGCGAATAAGTCTTTCCTCCATGAACACTTCCCTTTGGTTGCGTCTATCATTGAAAGTTGTTAATCACCTTAGTAACGTTATCATGATGTCACGAGTGGCATTTGCGTAATGTTCTATGGTTTCTGCTGGTAGGCCGTCATCGGGCACAAAAATAAATATTTTTGGATGTAAATTTTGTGAGAGCAAAGATTTTACACCAGATGCATCAAAGAAGCCTCTCCAGTGGTTGTCAAAATTGACAGTTACTGGCGTTCGATGTAAGACTAAAGCGAGAAGAATTACTCAGGTGGAAATAATAAGTTAAACTATTTAGTTTGGATGGAGTTATTAAACAGCATGACAAATTACATAATTGTTCAAAGAAGGAAAGTGAATAGAGCAAACCACATTACACCTCTGACATTTTTCACGGATGTAACTAAACGATATGACATTTTTTTTAAAATATAAGTATAGCAGAACAAAAATATAGTAGTTTCGTGACATGTATCATGGGCGTGACTTAACAAGATAAGATTGCCTAAAATAAGTATAACATACATAATAATACATATAAGCTCCTTGATAGACCATGCCTTGAGTCTGCAAGCACCGTCACAGATTACTAGCATCACCAACACAAATATATCTAGCTATGGCACTCTTTTACCTTAAGATAGGCATTATATAGTCTATATACAAAAGAATTTAAGATAAATGCCATTTAGTATACTCTAGGTGCATTACAGCACTCTGTATTAATCACAAATATGTGGATAGAAATTTACGGTTCTGTAAATTCATTCCCAGTTTACAGTTCATTGTAGTATAGACCACCGCCATCAATATTTGTGGTTTCCAAATATACTTGGTGTAGCTTAACTACAGCAGTTAAATAACGCTGCATCGTACGCTGGTGCGAATTGTATATTTGATAAAGTTTGCTAGCAAAGCGAATTTCAACAGCGTGCGGATTTGTTAATAAGAGATAATGCACTCCAAAAACTGAGTTCGCTAAATCAGCCGTCAGTCTGTCCTACACGAAAATAAGTTAGCAGATACTGTGTGCCATTATGAAAAAGATTCATTAACAGTTTTTGCTTCACTTTTCACATTGTCGACATGGTCACGCAGCTAGTAAAAGACGCAGTCCGTTGAGAAAGACACACTGAAACGCCTTTTCAGATAGTAACTAGAGCTGAACAAATGTAGTTTTATGATTACGAATGTGGAGCATTTTAAGTAGTTTGAAAATCTTTATTGATACTAAGCCAGCTTTTATTTTTCACTGTTACATGGTCAGCTGGCTGGCATATGAAATTCTGAAGGTAGCAGAGATACAATACATGGATGCTTGGAGCTAAATCGTATCTACACCTAGTACAGAAATCAGACAGCAAATTTATGTGTCGAACAACGTGAATGGGAGACACTAGTTTCGTGGGGGAGAGCCAGTTTAGTATTGTATCCCTCACATGAGTCTATACATTGTGCAAGCGGTAAAGTAGGGAGAAATTTGGAGATGAAATGAAAGATCTTGGAGAAATGAAAATGTTTAAGGTTTGTTAATGAGACTGAAATTCTGTGAGGGACAGAGAGGAGCTGCTGAGCGGAATTTATAGCGTCATAAAGAAAGGTTGTAAGATGAATATCAACTTACTCAAAAGGAACAGGCGATGATGGTGAAACTGAATTAGTAAGAGAGATGAGGAAAGTAGTTGTCGAGCCTTGCTATTTGGGGAGCAGAATATCTAACTAATGATGGCCGGAGAAGAGATGACGAAAAATGCAGAGTGGCAGTAACAAACACAGCATTTCAGAGAAAGATAAATGTTTTAGCATCTAAATAAATTTAAGTTTTGAAAAGAAAATATTTGTCTTTAGCCTTACACAGACGTGAAATATGAACGGTAAACAGTACAAAAAGAAAGAATGCTGAAGGTTAAATTTGTGGATCTGGTATCTTGTCACGACGTGCTCAGTCGAATAGGAAGGAAAGAAATATATGGCAAAATTTAACTAAGAAGATTGTTGACGAGACAGACCTGAGGCAATAAGCAATATTTAATTTTTTAATGGCGGGGGAGTGAATGAGATCAGACTAAAAAGGGACGATAGTAATCAGCTACAGTTACATGTAGGCTGCAGTATTTTTAGAGACTTGCACAGGATAGGCTAGCGCGAAAGACCGTATCAGATGTGTCTTCATACTTCAAATCGCAACAACAACAACTAAAACAACACATGTTCTGTTTTCGTTTACAATGTTAAGGTGTGTTCTCTGAAATAATGGTAGTTGACTGTTGCTTTTATTTTTGTCATAGAAATTAATATTGATGCAAAACTTTTCTGTAGCTGAATACTTGTAAATAATAAAGTTTTGATTGCACAGGAGATGAAAATAGCTGACAACAACTCGAGCTATAATGCCATTAGCTGTTTAGAGACCTGAGCAGTTAACAGTAACTCAAGTAGTAGTATTGCAAGCAGAAAATACTTGACGTAGAGAACAGTTAATGCCATAATGAAGTATGTTTTGTCCTGCCTACTCGTCGAATATGGGGTGTCTAGGAAACCTGCTTTCTCGGATCGCTAGACAACAGTTCAAGCAAATCGTGTTAATGAATTTTTATTATAGTAAGATACACGACAATACTTCGAGAATTTACAATGGTGTACCACAAATAATGGGTAACAAATAAAATAAGAAAGTCTCTTCAGTATACACAACTCCAAATAAAAGTGAAACAATACAGTTCTTAAGTCGCTGCTGTAGAGCTCATAGAACGGCTAGTCTTCAACTGCCGCGGCGCATATGTTCTCTTCGCCTAGAGGCCGCTGCTGTCTCGGTGTCGTCCTTGAGAGGGGTCGGTCAGCGTACTTTTGGATGATGTCTTCTTCACAGCCCACTCTGCCCTACCGTTCCTGACCGGTATTCCACTGTCAGAGATGTCAGAATGATTTTGCTTGTAACTTTCGACTCTCCCGTTTCCGAACCAGGGACCCTTACCTCGAATTGATACATTCATCCGTCTCAATAGTCCTGGAAAGCTCGTATCACAAAGTCATCCTGTATGAACATACATTTGCATGTGCCAGCGCTTATAACATTGATGCTCTGTAGCGTCTTTGGACGACGTTTCGAGACATGGATTTCAACGTAAAACTTTGTCTACTTAATCACCTTTACAACCTCTGGAAGTGGGTAACATGAGTTGTGAAACACCCTGTATAACTGTTGAACAAAAACGTTAGGATCGACATTCATATCAATAATATCAACATATTGCACACACTATTGATATGTGCACACCGTTGTGATATCAAAATAATCTAGCTTAAAAACACTAAGCTGACAATTATCAGCCGTTGTCGTGCTTGGGGCACTAGGCACGTCACGTTTACAAACTCGCCAAATTACCCGTCCAAAAGAACGCAATTTTAGAATATTGCCCTCTATTGGATAAGTTTCTGCGGACGCTCATGTATTAAACCTGTATAACAGGACTCACTGGAGGCGAAAGTCTGAAAAGTGTTCCAAGGGTTCCCGGGTTCGATTCCCGGCGGGGTCAGGAATTTTCTCTGCCTCGTGATGGCTGGGTGTTGTGTGATGTCCTTAGAACTACTTAAACCTAACTAACCTAAGTTCTAGGGGACTGATGACCATAGACGTTAAGTCCCATAGTGCTCAGAGCCATTTGAACCATTTTTTGTTCCAAGGTACAACACTGTCGCGCACAATTACCACTGGTGTAGCGGGTAGGAGTAGCGGATCCCCATCGCTCTCAAATACTGACTAATTTGAATAGGAATGTAGTTGTGAAGGGTTTGTTTTAAACCTCACACAGCATTTAATGCCTATATTCATTTCATCAAGTGAGCGCAATCTGTAAAAATTCGCAACGCCTACTACTTCCATTTTTTAAGGTTTTTCTGAACTACCTGTGTTAGCATAACGACCGACTGAATGGCAGTAGACGGAGTAAGAAAGTGATGTAAATTCGAGATGAGAGAACTGGGAGTGTCTCTCTTAAACAAAAACTGTCGACACACGGACAGAGAGTGAAAAATCCTACCTAGAAACGGCAACTAGTTTGTGGGTAAGGTATTCTCCACCACATCATTTCCTTATGAACACTCCGAAATGAAAGACACTTAAATCAGTACCATCACTGTTGAAAAAAAACTTACAGCAGATAAAGTAACATATCAACTACATAGTGAAAATGAATGAAAGTGCGGGAACATGTTTCCACAGATCTCCCAGTGCATAGGAAACTGGACTCACGTAGCGTGAGATATGTGTGACTTCAACGTAAACCGCGCTGGCCCCGCAACACGAGTAATTTAATGAACGGGAAAAGACTGTGTGTGTGTGTGTGTGTGTGTGTGTGTGTGTGTGTGTGTGTGTGTGTGTGTGTGTGTGTGTGTGTGTGTGTCAATCAGCGAGCAGTTACGGTGCACAGTGGCGGTGTTCTTCATTACAGCATGACGCGGAGACAACATCTGGATGGCTTCACACGAGGAGGAATAAACGGATAACTGGAAGGAGAACGAAATTTGATGAGTGTAGCCCAGGACTTCTGGAATTGCTCCCCTCACAGTGTTACGTGCGTGGAGACCGTTCTGAACTACACACACTGCTGCCCAAAGACGGGGAGTTGGTTTATCGCGGACAGCTACGGCAGCAGTTGACCGCTACATTATGCATTAGCAAGAAGGGACCCACATTAACAGTGGGTGCAATTTGCAGTCATATTTAACAGGACTGCATGGCATGCAATCTCGCGCTCTGCACTTGCACAGTGACTGCATGGCGGTTGTCACTTTGCCCGATGACCTGTGCATTGTGTTCCGTTGAAACCCCAGTTTGCAAGAGTGACAAGAATGCAGGGACTGAAATATCGAGAAGTGGGGGCGCGTGCTCTCGTCGGGTGCGAACAGATTCAGTCACAGTAGTGGTTCACCCAGGAACATCGACAAACATGATCGTTTTGGTGGTGCAGTTATTATGGTGTGGGGATACATAATGTAGCATGGTCGTACTGACCTTCAGATCTTTGACAACACTACACTCATCGATAAACGTTATTGCGAAGGTTTACTCCTTTCCAATTAGCGTCTCTTCAGGGCTGCTTTCGGCCCCGACTTCATTTTTATAGTTGAAATGCGCTATCGTATTGAACAGCACACTTGGAGGAACTCTTCAACGAGAGGATCTTCGACGAATGCACAAGCCAGCCAGTTTCCCCGACTTAAATCCCATTGGACACGTCTGCGATGCCCCAACGACTGTCCAGCAGTTGCTATACACGCTGGTGGAGGACTGGAACGCCCTATCACAACTTCTAACCAGACTTGTGGCTGGTGAAGCAGCGCGCTGCAGAGCCTGTGTTGCTGTCCGTAGCGATCACATACTAAGTGTCACGTCCCGACTTTTGTAGTGTGCAGTGAAACATCGTAAATCGCGGTGCCTTCAGTGTAATTATTGTCTTTCAATAAAACTGTCATTTCTGTTCATCTCATTACGTAATATACGTTTTAACTCGGCAGTTGTTTCTGTGTGTGTGTGCGCCAAGTTTCGCTGACCTAATTTGGTTGTCAGTGATACATGATGCGAAAGTTACTTTCCTCCTTAGGTTTTTGAGGCCAGTGTATTAATACTACTTACGAGAGGGCGTTTATGATATTTTTCTGAAATGTCAATTTTCAGTTTTATTTTATTTATTATTGGAACTCATCGTCAATAAGTTCACACAGGTTCAGTGAGGAAATCTCATCCGAAATGTCCGAATAACCGTTAAGTGCGTGACGCGACTTTCCTACCGACAACGAACGATTCAAAACTAGCTCGGTGAACAACGATTCTGTGGATTACTTCCAAGCGAACTTGCTCGGGGTGGATCTAGAACACTTTGATAAACACTCTTTGGTTTTATAAATCATTTGTGACTCTATTCCGTAACGGGTAACAATCATTTCACAATAATTACAGCAAACATGACGTCGTTTTGACGTCACACACAATACCGACGACCGCATGATCTGCTTTTGACTTTGTTAGAATTCCATACAGGCCACTCACAAGATTTCATGCTTGTGTACGGGAGACAAACAAAAACACGTAATTCTTGGAATGATTTTTTTTTTCTTTACTATGGGACTCAACTGCTATGGTTATCAGTCCCCTAGAACTTAGAACTACTTAAACCTAACTAACCTAAGGACATCACACACACCCACACCCATGCCCGTGGCAGGATTCGATCCTGCGACCGTAGCAGCAGCGCGGTTGCGGACTGGAGCGCCTAGAACCGCACGGCCGGCAACGATTTATTATAATTATTGCTACAATAAAATGTCATGTAATGATTTATCGGCGGTTAATGCTTTCCTATAAGAGTGCTCTCTTAGGAGTGAGTTATTATCGTGAATTACAAATTAAGAATTTTATAATTTGCGGTATGCCGTTTCAATGTAATGTAGCTATGAAAATTTATCACGGACACATCACAATAATCATTAAATGTGACCTAATAACGCATCAGCGACACAATCCTTCAAGAAAAAATATGGCAACATGAGTAACGTAGAAGTACATATCCTCGGAGTAGTTAAGGAATTAAATCATTTAACAAAAAAGCAAGTATTCCGGTCCAGACTGTAAACCAGTTACGTTCGTTTCAGAGTTTTCTGATGCAATATCTCCATACTTAACAATAGTACGCAACCGTTCGCTCAACGAAAGATCCGTACCCAAAGACTGGAAAGTTGCACACGTCACACCAATATTCAAGAAAGATAGTAGGAGTAATCCACCACATTATAGGTCCATATCAATAACGTCGATATGCAGGAGGATTTTGGAACATACATTGTGTTCGAATGTTACCTCGAAGAGAACTGTCCATTGACACACAGTCAATACGGATTTAGAAAATATTGTCCTTGAGAAATACATTTAGCTCTTTACTCACATGAAGTGTTGAGTGCTGTTGACATGGGATTTCAAATTGATTCCGTATTTCTAGATTTCCAGAAGGCTTTCTACGCTGTACCTCAAAAGCGGCTTATAGTGAAATAGCATGCTTATGGAATAATGTCTCGGTTATGTGACTGGATTCGTGATTTTCTGTCAGAGAGATCACAGTTCGTAGTAATTGACTGAAAGTCATCGAATAAAACGATGATGATTTCTGCCGTTCCCTAAGTTTGTGTTTATAGACCCTATGCTATTCATTACGTATATAAACGATTGAGGAGGCAATCTGAGCAGCCGCCTTAGGTTGTTAGCAGATGATTCTGTCGTTTCTCGAGTAGTAAAGTCACCAGAAGAACAAAACAAATTGCAAAACCATTTTCAAAACATATCTGTATGGTGCGAAAATTGGCAGTTCACCGTAAATAATGGAACGTGTGAGATTATCCACATGAGTGCTAAGAGGAAACCGCTAAAATTCGGTTACCCGATAAATCAGTCAAATATAATGGCCGTAAATTCAACGACACTGGAACGCCAAATAATCTGTTACAGGTATGCGTATTCAAATACAGGCAGAATGTGGCGCTGCGGTCGGGTACGCCTGTGTATGACAACGAGTGTCTGGTGCAGTTGTTAGATCGGTTAGTGCTGCTACAACGGCAAACTATAAAGATTTAAGTGAGTTCGAACGTGATGTTATAGTCGGCGTAGGAGATACGGGACACAGCACATCCGAGGTAACGATGAAGTGAGATTTTCCCATACGACCATTTCACGAGTGTATCGTGAGTATTAGGAATTCGGTAAAACACAAAATCTCCTACGTCGCTGTGGCTATAAAAAGATCCTGCAAGAACGGAACCAACGACGACTGAAGAGAATCGCTCAACGTGACAGAAATTTGGAGCAGATTTCAATGCTTGGCCATCAGCAAGTGTCAGCGTGCGAACCAATCAACCAAACATCATCGATAATGACATTCGGAACGAAGGCCCACTCTTGTACCGTTGATGACTGCACGACACAAAGCTTTACGACTTGAGTGGGCCCGTCATCAATGAAATTGGACTGTTGATGGCTGGAAACATGCTGCCTGGTCGAACGAGTCTCGTTTCAAATTGTATCAAGCTGATAGAGGTGTACGGGTATGGAGACAACCTCATGAATCCATGGACTGTGCATATCAGCAGAGGAGTGTGGGTAGTATGCAGCTGGAGTGATATGGGAACCCTGTTACGTCTTGATACGACTCTGACAGATGACACGCACACAAGCATCCTGTCCAATCGCCTGTATCCATTCATGCCCATTGAGCATTTCGGCGGACTTGGCACAATTCCAGCAGGACAATGCGACACCCCACACATCCCAAATTGCTACAGAGTGGCTCCAGGAACACTCATCTGAGTTTAAACACTCACGATGCCCACCAAACTCCCCAGATATGAACATTATTGAGCATATCTTGAATGCCTTTCAACGTGCTGATCGTAAGAGATCTTAACCCCACCTCCCGCCCCCCAGTAGGTGTCAATTACCTACTGTACTACTTCAGACATTGGTAGAGTCCATGCCACGTCCTGTTGCGGCAGTTCTAGGTGCTCGCGGGGGCCCTACACGATATTAGGCAGTTGTACCAGTTTCTTTGGTTATTCAGTGTAAATACCTACGAATTATTTATTTATTTATTTATTTATTTATTTATTTATTTATGCATTTATTTTACCTGGCAAGATTAGGGCCTTAAGGCCCTCTCTTACACCTATCCAGGCATACTCAGATTGAACGAATTACAGTTTCTACGGAACATTAAGGACACATAACGTGTTATACAGTATTATTGTTACAGGAAAAAATAGAGATTACAACAGTAGTACAATGATAATTATAACAATCAAAAAATAATTATAACAATCAAGAATAATAATCATAATAATATAATAATAATAATAATAATAATAATAATAATAATAATGTTCTGCCAGTCGTAAAAGGGGACGAAAGGTACAAACCACTAATAGGGCTAACCCTCCTTTAGTGTGATTAGTTGGTTCAGGACACAACTAAAGAAGCCTTGGACAAGCGCCGTCATGGTCGAGGACGACGCTTGAACCCTATGCCCGCCCACAATGGTAACGACACTGCTAGCCAACTGGAAAATGATTTAAATCCAAATATAGGTGTTTTGCAGGATATGCTTCCTGCAACCACACTAGAAGGAAAACAAAGACAGAGGATGACATGGTCAGATGAAGTTAATCGGCGCCTCATGTTCTGTTACTACCAAGCAACAAACCTAGGAACCAACACAACTGGATACAGATCACAAGTATACACAACATTTATTATCAGATACCTAGAATTAAAATTTTTAGCAGAACAACGACTAGCTGATCAGATCCGTGTAATAATAAAAAATAACAGGATACCCCAGTCAGAATTAGAAAACATCAAACAACAAGTACAACAAATACTGGAACAAAATAATGTGCAATCAGAAGAATAAGAAAATACAGTAATTGACTCATACATCCCAGAGCAAACAAACTAAGATCAACACGCAGCAATTAAACAATCAGAAGAAAACGAAATCTTAAGACAGCCACCAGAACAAGCATAAACAGAACATGAAGTGACACACATGTTAGATATAGAAGAAAAATTTCTGCTGACATATATAGAATACAAAGAGACAAATACAGACATTAAACCATTCTTCCATAGGCCTCCAAATAATCCACAAGTCGAAACAACAATAAAAACTATCAACACAATCATACACAACAAAATAAATAAAAACACATATATGGAAGAGTTACAACTACTGGTTTATATAGGAGCACTCACTACGCTAAATATACACACTAGGCAGAGATCAGAACCAACCAACACACAGAAGAAACCCACAAAACCAGCATGGCAACACAGGCTACAGATCAGAATAGAAAAACTGAGAAAAGACATTTAACAACTAACACAATTTATAAGACATCAAATGTCAGAAAAAAAATGAAAAAGGTTAGGTAAAATCTCACAACAAGAAGTGATAGAGCAATTAGATGAAAAGAAGCAGAAATTACAAACATTGGCCAAACGACTTAGAAGATACAAAAAAAGTGAAAATAGAAGGAAACAAAACCAAACATTCAACACAAACCAAAAGAAATTTTACCAGACAATAGATAAAACACACATTAAAATAGACAATCCACCAAACATAAGACATGGAACACTTCTGGAGCAACATATGGTCAAACCTGGTACAACATAACAGGCATGCACGGTGGATAGAAGCAGAAACAGACACATACAAGATGATACCACAAATGCCTGAAGTGATAATTTTGCAACATGAAGTCACCAAAGCAATTAATTCTACTCACAATTGGAAAGCCCCTGGAAAAGATAAAATAGCAAATTTCTGGCTAAAGAAGTTCACCTCAACACATTCACATCTAACTAAATTATTTAACAGTTACATTGCAGACCCATACACATTCCCTGATCCACTTACACATGGAATAAATTACATGAAACCTAAAGATCAAGCAGACACAGCAAACCCAGATAAATACCGCCCCATAACATGCCTTCCAACAATATACAAAATATTAACTTCAGTCATTACACAGAAATTCACACATACAACCCAGAACAAAATTATAAATGAAGAACAAAAATGCTGTTGCAAAGGAGCACGAGGATGTAAAGAGCAACTGATACTAGATACAGAGGCGACATATCAAGCTAAAACTAAACAAAGGTCGCTACACTACGCATACATTGATTACCAAAAATCTTTTGATAGTGTACCCCACTCATGGTTACTACAAAAATTGGAAATATACAAAGTAGATCCTAAATTGACACAGTTCCTAAACATAGTAATGAAAAATTGGAAAACCACACTTAATATCCAAACAAATTCAAATAATATCACATCACAGCCAATATAGATTAAGTGTGGAATATACCAAGGATATTCATTAAGTCCTTTCTGGTTCTGCCTTGCTCTGAACCCACTATCCAACATGCTAAATAATACAAATTATGCATACAATATTACTGGAACATACACACACAAAATCACACATTTGCTATACATGGATGATCTCAAACTACTGGCAACAACAAATCAACAACTCAACCAATTACTAAAGATAACAGA
This sequence comes from Schistocerca gregaria, assembly GCF_023897955.1. Lineage (NCBI taxonomy): Eukaryota > Metazoa > Arthropoda > Insecta > Orthoptera > Acrididae > Schistocerca > Schistocerca gregaria. The sequence continues at coordinate 114,044 of NW_026061731.1, forward strand.
AGTATTCAGGAATGATATAAATATGGTTTTTGGAACAGACAAATGTAATAAAAATAGCAGAGTCAAGGGAAAACACACTAAACAAGAAGATTACATATTGGATAACCACAGCGACTGCATAGAAGCGATGGAAAAAACAGATGCCTATAAATATATAGGATACAGACAAATAATAGGAATAGATAAAAGAACTAAAAGAAAAATATAGGAAAAGACTAACAAAAATACTGAAAACATAATTGACAGCAAGAAACAAAACAAAAGCTATAAATACTTATGCTATACCAATATTGACCTATTCATTTGGAGTAGTGAAATGGAGTAACACAGACCTAGAAGCACTCGGTACACTTACACGATCACAGTGCCACAAATATAGAATACATCACATACATTCAGCAACAGAAAGATTCACATTAAGCAGAAAGGAAGGAGGAAAGGGGATTTATCGACATAAAAAACCTACATTATGGACAGGTAAACAATTTAAGAGAATTCTTTCTAGAACGACCAGAAACTAGCAAAATACACAAAGCAATCACTCGTATAAATACATCGGCTACACCATTGCAATATCATAACCCTTTAGATCACATAACATCAACAAATACGAAGAAAGTAAATTGGAAAAAGAAAACACTACATGGCAAGCACCCGTATCATCTAACACAGCCACATATAGATCAAGACGCATTCCAACACATGGCTAAAAAAGGCAATATATACAGTGAGACGGAAGGATTCATGACTGAAATACAGGATCAAACAATAAACACCAGATATTACAGCAAACATATTATTAAAGATCCCAATACCACAACAGATAAATGCAGACTTTGCAAACAACAAATAAAACAGTAGATCACATCACAAGCGGATGTACAATACTAGCAAATACAGAATACCCCAGAAGACATGACAATGTAGCCAAAATAATACATCAACAGCTTGCCTTACAACATAAACTTGTAAAACAACACGTTCCCACATAAAAGTATGCACCACGAAATGTACTGGAGAATGATGAATACAAATTATACTGGAACAGAACCATTATAACAGATAAAACAACACATAACAAACCTGACATCATACTCACCAATAAAAAGAAGAAATTAACACAACTAATCGAAATATCTATACCCAATACAACAAATATACAAAAGAAAACAGGAGAAAAAAATTGAAAAATACATCCAACTGGCTGAGGAAGTCAAGGATATGTGGTATCAGGATAAAGTGGACATTATACCAATTATACTATCAACTACAGGAGTCATACCACACAATATCCACCAGTACATCAATGCAATACAGCTACAACCAAACCTACATATACAACTACAGAAATCCGTAATTATTGATACATGTTCAATTACCCGAAAGTTCCTAAATGCAAGACAACATATACCGTACAGTTAAAAGGAAGTCACGCTTGATCAAGGTTCGCGTCACTTTCCACTTTTGACCAGACAAAACATCTGAGATAAGAAAGAAATAATAATAATGACTATGTATAAGAAAGTAAACATATTTTTCTTTTATGAATGTCAGTCCTATTGCTAGTTGGGAATTTTCTCGTTATGTTCATGCAGCTTGGGAGTTATTCTCATCGAGCAGAGACATAAGACGATAGAATGGGATGAAAGAGACATAGAAGAGGTAGACAGGTTAGATGAAGAGAAATAGAATGGTAAAATTTGAAGCTGTGATGGACAGAAGAAAGAAAGAGATGAGAGGGGCACAATAATGGTGGCTATAGCGTCATTAATATGTAAGTTCTGAGTTCCCTCTTGAATGTTCAGTGGTTCTGGATAAGACGCAGATCACAGGGGAGCGCGTTCCATAGTCGTATGGCTGAGATGGAGAACGACACGGAGAAAGATTTTATGTCGTGTAAAGGTACAGCCAAGATGCTAGACGTATCCGATCTGGTATTGCGATTGTGGAATGATGATAGGTGTTTAATGTGAGAAGATAGGTATTGGGGGCACCAATGCCTAAGAAATCGATGAAGTAAGAACATCGTGTGGAGATCGCGTACCTTATGTGGGCGTATCCATCCCAGCTGGGAGTATGAGGGACTGATATGATCATACAATCGAATATTGCACACGAATATTGCACGAGGAGAACGATTTCAAGCAAGCTGTGACTGTTTGTTCTTCCCAGTTTAGGTGTTCATCCAAGATCATTCCAAGGTCTTTTATTGTTTTTTGGTATGGTAGTAGGGTACCATTGAAGAGTGACGGTTTCCCGGAAGTTCTGGCAAATTAACTTTGGATGAGATATAAGTATGACCTGGGATTTCTTGGGGTTTAGTTTCAGACCTAGGTTCTGTGCCCATCGAAAAACAGAGCAAAGATCTGCGTTCATACTCGCTACTGCGTCAGCAGTGTTCTTGGGGCTTGCACTGATGTACAGTTGGATGTCGTCGGCATATAGATGGTAGTGCAGGAGTAAATCACTGAAGAAATATTACTAATGTACAGTGAGAAGAGTAATGGACCAAGGATGGAGCCTTCGGGAACTCCAGAGCGCACGTTTATCCATGATGACTTTTCCGACCCCACAAATGACTTGTTGACTTCTGTTTTTGAGGTACCTGTCGAACCATTGTATTGCGCTGTTTGATATATTACTAATTAAAATGAAACAGTTGAATTTCTCAAAGTCAACTGTGTCAAAAGCCTTGTTTAAGTCAATCAGTGTTAGGATGGTAGCTTCACGTCTGTCCAAAGCATGTTTAATGTCATTAGTTACTTTCATTAATGCAGTTGCTGTACTGTGGTGCTTTCGAAAGCCTGACTGATATTTATCATGGATGTTATGAGTTTTGAGGTAATCCGTCAGCTGTTCACGGATGATGTATTCTAGGGCTTTAGATATTGCAGGTAGTATGCTGATCGGCCTGTAGTCACCTGGCGACTTAGGGTTGTACGTTTTGGGTATAGGTTGAATTAAACTATGCTTCCACTCAGTAGGATATGTACTACTGACAAGACAGGTTGAAGATGTCTGTGATAACTGGAATAATAGTGTCTAGGACGTTCTTAATCATGCCAATGCTCACTCCATCATTTCCTACTGCCTCGGAAGAGATTCTCATAATTGCTTTGTGTACTGTGCCGGTAGTGACATGTTTTAGGAAAGACTTGTCTGTCGAGAGATTGATATCTTGGGTCTGGTAATTTGTCGCTGCGTGGCAGTTTACAGCTGTTGAGAAGAAATCGTCTAATTGTTCTGCAAACGCTATGTTTGTTGTTTACTTATATCATGACAAGAGATATCTGAGCAATCGTTTCGAAGAGAATTACAATTACGAACAACTTAAACTGGAAGGAACACACACAAAATGTTGCGGGGTAAGGCTAATCAAAGACTGCGTCTTATTGGCAGGGCACTTGGAAAATGGAACAGATTTACTAAAAAGATTGCCTACTCTAAGCTGGTCTGTCCTCTTTTAAAATACTGCTAGCGAGGTAGTGGAGTGGCTAGCACACTGGACTCGCATTTGGCAGGACGACAGTTCAATCCCGCGTCTGGCCATCCTGATTTAGGCTTTTCGTGATTTCCCTAAATCACTTCAAAGGGCACAGCTGACTTCCTTCCATAATCCGATGGGACCAATGACAAATGTGTGTGAAATCTTACGGAACTTAACTGCTAATGCCATCAGTCCTTATGCTTACACACTACTTAATCTAAATTATCCGAAGGACACGCACGCACGCACGCACGCACAGTGCCGGGACCAGCCGCACAGTCCATGACTGGAGCGCCCTTAGACCGTTCGGCTAATCCTTCGCGGCGACCAGTGACATCGCTGTTTGGTCCACTCCCCCAACTAAAGCAATCAATCAATCAACCAAGCAGCCCACGAGTACAGCTTTACATGTGTTGACTTAGACGAGCAGCAATAAAATTTGTATTTCTTGCCACGAGTATTTCTCTCTATTTCCAGGCATATAGCGACTTCCGAGTGTGTGGTTAGGCAGGAACTTATGGGGACAGCTTAAATTTCTGCGAGTGAATCGAGGAGCCACACAATTAATATTCTTCCTTGTCGCAAAGTCGATAGCCAGTCATATGGTGGTCGATATTGCGCTTGACGTCAAAATGACGTCACGTTTATGAGAACTATTGTGAAACGAGCATTACCCTTCCGTATCTTAGCAACAATAGCAAACCAACAACTTTGTTTATGAAGAATTAATTCCTGTTTTGCCTGGTGCTACTGTCGGAGATTTACGCAAGTGTTCGATTCTTTCATCATTCAGCATATCAGAACCTATCTGGTATAAGTGAAACGAAAAGTGCAATATATTTCCGTATGGTGTCAACAGATGAACATCCCTTTTATCATCTGTTCCTTACAATCTCGTATATAGATCTATAGGCTCAGAGGGATAACAACCCTGACACTCACAAAAAGTCTCTCAAATTTTATCCTGGATGTTATCAAGCGCACTTACCGGTTTCTGGCCAATCCTGAACTTCTAAAATAGTGCGTTCATGGCAAAACCCAGAATCCAAATGCGTCTCAAAATGCACTCATAAGGAAACGATGACAAAAGGCACATTTTCATCCGCTCGTATTTAATGATGGGAACGTAGGAAGGATGAAGGTATTAAAGAGAATGGGCTTTAAGGTAGGAGATTTCAATCAAGACATCTTGGGAAAAATAGATTTGCTGAAATGACTTGGTAAACGAAAAGAGGCAGTATACCAGAAACCAGAAGTGAAGCCTTGAAGGAAAAAAAGGAGACTGAACACAAACTACGGCCTTCTGAACACGTGACTTAATAAAAGCGTTGGCTGAACTTTAAATTTCATTTTCTGAATTTTTTTTTGAATTTATGTCCCTTTTTCTCAGAATCTATGAAAACTACAGTTACGACACTTCGTACACTGTAGTAGTTCTATGAACGCAGTAAATGGTGTCTCGAGTACATTTTGAAGTTATGAGTGTAAGGAGAGATGTGGGGCAAAGTTCTTGTGAATTTGCATGAATTTTACATTATACTTAAAGATGTATGATTAAAAAAATATTCAGATTCTCCTACTCGATACATCAAAAAAAAAACCTCATGAGGGAAGCCCACTGTAAACAAAGAGATTACACAGAGAAAATTTTGTATAAATCTGTTGAATAGTTTCTGGAAAAATGAGGCACGTATTTTAAAAAAAAAATCATAGTTTTAAATTCCATGAAAGAAAGTTAAGGAACGTAATAGTAAACACGTAGCATGGTACAAAATTTCATTGCTGTATCTTCAAAACCAGGGTTTTGATGCATGTTTTAAGTAGTGTGTGGTTGAAATGCACGTCTCCCCTTAAAGTAAGCAAGTTAGCACGTACCGCCGAAATCCCCCTCAGTGTTCACACTGAATACGCCTCTGAATGGGCTCAGTGTAACGCAGCACTTACGCAGAGCATGCGGGTAGTCTACGGGACTGCCGTGTAGCTGATGGGCAGTTGCGTGCGGTGGAGCGCTGCCGGAGAAACAAGGTCCGCCTCTTTTTCTCGCTGGCCATACAGCACAATAAAATCGACATAGAATTCGTACTGCCTACTACAATGCTGTGGCGTGTTATTTTGTTTTGTGGCGAAGTTTGTCAACAGGTGCAAACATTCCGTATTGGCCCGAAGTCATACGACTTCCGCCGCTTCCTTCGCTCCCATAAAAGTGCCAGGTTATATGTTGGGTACTGCAAATTTTATCAAGCATTTCTTGCTCAGCGAATTGTGATTGGAAAAGAGCTGACGTCACTCATGCTTACAGAGTGAACTACCATATGCTCAGAATTACAGATCGATACCGCTGACCTCCATGTGTTGCAGGACCTTAGAGTATACTCTCAGCTCAAACATTATGACTTTCCTGGAGGAGAAACAATCTTTTTTTCTCGAGGAGCCTCCACGGGTTCAGGTAAAACCACTTGCCTGAAATAAAACTTGATATGACACGTATGACTTCAAGCAAACAATATATCCGTTTGAACAGGTAGATTTGACCATCCTAGATTTTCGAAAGGAGTCCGACAAATGCTGTGAGTCTTTGCTGTCTTTTAAATATTATCTGCTCATGATATACTCAATAAGTGCAAGTTGCGAAAGTATCCAAAAAAGACCGCGGTGTGTTCAATGTATAATATAACTGGAATTCCATCGAGTCTTGATGTCTCCTTCGCCCTAAGCAGTCTTTAACTGATTTTAGATACCGAAAATGTTCCATCTCCCATTTGTGTAGCAACGAGGGCAATCCCAAAAGCAAGGTCCCCTACATTTTAGATACGCAAACAATTGTTTATTTTCTATAATAGTTACATCATTTTACAGGTTGAAGAATGCTTTATTTTTCTACACGATCGCCGTCTCGGTCAATGCAGTTTTAATATGCCCATATCACACTAGCTCGCCGTCATGTACTTCACGAAGCGTTGAACCTCATCTTTCACCTCATCATCGAAGTAGAACCATCGTCCAGACAAATGTTCCTTCAACATAGGGAACATTTGGTAGTCGCTCGGCTCCATAGTCCGGACTGTGTGATGGGTGAGAGACAAAGTTCCAACCAAGTTTTGCACGAGATCGACAGTTTGAAGAGGACGCGTGAGTGGGTGCTGTAGTAGAGAACGCTTACGCTGTCGCTCAAAATTCCCCTTCTCCGGTTCTGGGTTCTGAGTTTCAATGTTCCACAGCACCTGTCAGCCTTTATTTATTTCCCAGAAGGCAGAAAGTTGACCAACAGAACTCCCTTCCGCCAGTCGTAAAATATAGTTGCCATTCGTTAGTTTCAATTTACACTGCTTGCACGAAGAGAGACGCCGCCATTTACATGACTATTGTTTTGTCACACATATAAAGTGGGATGCCCACGTTTCGTCACCCGTGATAGTCAAGTCCGAGAAGTCTCCCTGTTCGCCTGGGTAGCAGCGAAGAAATTCGCGTGAAGAATCAACTCACAGTCGTATGTTGTCTTCTGCTAAAATACGCGTCACCCAACTTGAGCGCGCGCGCACTCACACACACACACACACACACACACACACACACACACACACACACACACACACACACACGCCTTAAGATATTGATATTGTTCCGTTAAAGTCCTGTGGGTGGTACTTCGGCAAACTGGAACCGTCGAAATGCAGAGTGTATCCAGTCTTGTGATATTCACGCATGATTTTCTCAACTTTCACAACTGTAGCGCCTGAAGTTGACGGATGTGCCTCCTTCCATCGTCGTCAGTTCCAGTGCAACCGTTTGTAAACTATCTATAGCATTCGCGATCGTTTTTGACATCCGTCCAGGACAGTCCATACACTTTCGTCGACTGGCGATGGATTTCGAGCTGCACTTTGCAGTAGCGTTCAACAGCAGCGCCACTACGGGCATCAGATTGATGGGAGTGCGTATATATTTGGCAATGGGCGAAACGCCCCTCCCAATAGTGTGGCCAACAACCGTATTAGCAGTTTCTCTACGTCCCCAAAGAATAACAGACCTTACTTTTGGGACTGCCATCGTATGTAGCAGTCAAAGATTGTTGCTATACTATCATCTTGCGTGAATAAATTTTTAGAGTTTCCTATACATCTACATCTACTCCTACATAATTATTCTGCAACTGATACTTAAGTGCTTCATAGAGGGTTCAAGGAACCACTTTAAGATTATTTCCAGACCGTTCCACTGTAGAACAGCACGCGAGTAAATTTAACACCTAAATATTTCGATGAGAGTCATGTATTCTCCTATTTTATTACCATGGTCATTTCTCCCTATGCACGACGGAGTCAACAAAGTATTTTCGCATTTGGAGGAAAATGTAAGTGTTTGAAATTTCGTGAAAATATATCGCTGCAACGGAACACGGCATTGTTTATCACCAACCCAAGTCGCGTATCATATCCGTCACACTCCCTCCTGTACTTCGCGGTAATACAACTCAAGCTGCCTTTATTTGAAAGTTTCCGATGCCCTCCGTCAGTCCTTTCTGGTAAGAATCTCAAGCTGCGTGGCAGTGCTCTAGAAGAGCACCGACAAGCGTAGTGTGGGCACTCTCTTAAGAATATTTGTGGCGCCTGCTTAGTGTTCTCACAATAAAACATAGTCTTCAAAACACTTCACCACAACTTTCCTGTACGATGGTTCTAATTTAAGTAACTCGTAATGGTAACCCTTAGGTATTTAGCTGAGCCGAAAACCCTTAGATCTGTGCAATTTACCGTGTAACCGAAATTTAACGGCTTTTTAAATCACTGATGTTGAGGTCCACCCACTTTTTATTGGTTAGTGCACTTGCCACTTTCCACAGATACGAATATGTTGTCTAAGTCGTTTTGCATTTGATTTTGATCTCCTGACGACCTTACTAGACCGTAAACAACAGTATATCTGCAAACAACATAATAGAGTTACTAAGATTTTCTCTTCCATCACACAGAATCTTAAAACGCAAACCCGTTCGATTCATCGTCTCCTAAAATAGAGGGCAGATCAGTCAACCGGTAAGTCAAGCGGTCAACCAGTAACACGCTTGAAGTCCTTAACTTGATATAGAACGCACTCGGTTTAAATGTGGTTTGCAGATACATTTGCACCATGAACACTGCATGTCGGTGGATCGTTCCGTCGGAGGAGGAATCCATGCCTCAGAGGTCAGTGTCCTGTCCCGAGGCGCGTTAAGAGAGCCGGGACCGGCGTAAGGTCCTGTACACAGTCTCAGTCCCCAGCTAAGTTTCAGAAAGCGCCAGCACTCGAAACATTAGTCACTTATTAGGCAAATGTACTGTTGCTATACACGTCTATCCCACTAAGATTGTTAGCTGCCACATTAGGTGCGTCAAGGTACGTGAGCCACAGCTGAGGGGCTGAGAGTACACGTGGTACAAGTTCTTGCTGTAGCAAACTGAGTAAATGATTGGCAAAGGTCTTTTCCTAATGGTCTGTTTGTGTTTATTTGCAGATATGGTTACAGGCTGTACTGCCCTTGCACTATTTTTTATAATATATTAAAAAACTTAAGCTCCTTGCTTCTTAAAACTTTTTACAGTTCATTCGCTATGAGTGCAGAAGTATTTTGTTTACTGTGTGGTATTCTGAAGATTGTTTTTGTGCAACACACATGATATACGTAGTACAATACATGTTCATAGTAAAACAAGGATATGCGAGTAATTAAGGTACATTAATAGACCAATCTCAAAAACAATAAGTAAACAGCAAATAAAATTTAAAAACAAAGCGAAAATATATTTCAGTGGTTCTAATACATACGAGGGATTATTCATAGTCACTTTCTATAATCCCCTCATTTACACTTGAGTTATCTCCTGAAGAATGCCCTTCTTGGGCAACACTCGGTGTGCTGTACCATAATGTCATGTCTCTTTCAGTCTTTCTGGTCCCCTTCTTCGATCTTGTCCTCTTCTTTCTCCCCTCCCTCATTTTATATACTTGGTAACTGCTCTCCGGGAATTTTAAAGTGGTGAGGTGTAGTTTATCTTAACAAGATTCGCTCATCTACATCTACGTGATTACTCTGCTATTCACAATAAAGTGCCTGGCAGAGGTTTCAATGAACCACCTTCAAGCTGTCTCTCTACCGTTCCACTCTCGACGGCAGGCGGGAAAAACGAGCACTTAAATTTTTCTGTGCGAGCCCTAATGTCTGTCTTTTTTTTTATCGTGATCATCATTTCCTCCTAAGTAGGTGGGTGCAAACAGAATGTTTTCGCAATCGGAGGAGAAAACTGGTGACCCAAATTTCATGAGAAGATCCCGTCGCAACGAAAAACGCCTTTGTTTTAATGATTGCCACTCCAGTTCACGTATCATGTCTGTCATACTATCTCCCTTATTCCGCGATAATCCAAAACGAGCTGCCCTTCTTTGTACTTTTCCGATGTCATCCGTTAGTCCCATCTGATGCAGATCCCACACCGCACAGCAGTACTCAAGAATAGGGCGGACAAGCGTAGTGTAAGCAGTCTGTTTGGTAGACCTGTTGCACCTTCTAGGTGTTTTGCCAATGAATCGTAGTCTTTCGTTTGCTCTATCCATCTATATGATCGTTTCAACTTAGGTTATTTGTAATTGTAATCCCTAAGTATTTAGCTGAATTTACAGCCTTCAGATTTGTGTGACTTATCACATAATCGAAATGTAGCTGATTTCTTTTAGTACTTGCGAATAACTTCGCACTTTTCCTTTTTCAGGGTCAATTGCCACTTTTAGCACCATACAGATATCTTATCTACACCATTTTGCAAGTTCAAAACCATCGTACAATATGTGTTAGATGAGTATGTGCCAAGCAAGATCGTAAGAGATGGGAAAGAGCCACCGTGGTACAACAACCGAGTTAGAAAACTGCTGCGGAAGCAAAGGGAACTTCACAGCAAACATAAAAATAGCCAAAGCCTTGCAGACAAACAAAAATTACGCGAAGCGAAATGTAGTGTGAGGAGGGCTATGCGAGAGCCTTTCAATGAATTCGAAAGTAAAGTTCTATGTACTGACTTGGCAGAAAATCCTAAGAAATTTTGGTCTTATGTCAAAGCGGTAGGTGGATCAAAACAAAATGTCCAGATACTCTGTGACAAAAATGGTACTGAAGCAGAGGATGACACACTAAAGGCAGAAATACTAAATGTCTTTTTCCAAAGCTGTTTCACAGAGGAAGACTGCACTGTGCTTCCTTCTCTAGATTGTCGCACAGTTAACAAAATAGTAGATATCGAAATAGACGGCAGAGGGATAGAGAAACAATTAAAATCGCTCAAAAGAGGAAAGGCCGCTGGACCTGATGGGATACCAGTTCCATTTTACACAGAGTGCGCGAAGGAACTTGCCCCCCTTTTTGCAGCGTTGTACCGTAGGTCTCTAGAAGAGCGAAGCGTTCCAAAGGATTGGAAAAGGGCACAGGTCATCCCCGTTTTCAAGAAGGGACGTCGAACAGATGTGATCTCTAACGTCGATCAGTTGTAGAATTTTGGAACACGTATTATGTTAGAGTATAATGTCTTTTCTGGAGACTAGAAATCTACTCTGTAGGAATCAGCATGGCTTTCGAAAGAGACGGTCGTGTGAAACCCAGCTCGCGCTATTCGTCCACGAGACTCAGAGGGCCTTAGATACGGGTTCACAGGTAGATGCCGTGTTTCTTGACTTCCGCAAGGCGTTTGACACAGTTCCTCACAGTCGTTTAATGAACAAAGTAAGAGCATACGGACTATCAGATCAATTGTGTGATTGGATTGAGGAGTTCCTAGATAACAGAACGCAGCATGTCATTCTCAATGGAGAGAAGTCTTCCGAAGTAAGAGTGATATCAGGTTTGCCGCAGGGGAGTGTCAGGACCGTTGCTATTCACAATATACATAAATGACCTGCTGGATGACATCGGAAGTTCACTGAGGCTTTTTGCAGATGATGCTGTGGTGTATCGAGAGGTTGCAACAATGGAAAATTGTACTGAAATGCAGAAGGATCTGCAGTGAATTGACGCATGGTGCACGGAATGGCAATTGAATCTCAATGTAGACAAGTGTAATGTAATGCGAATACATAGAAAGATAGGTCCCTTATCATTTACCTACAAAATAGCACATCAGCAAATGGAAGCAGTTAATTGCATAAATTATCTGGGAGTACGCATTAGGAGTGATTTAAAATGGAATGATCATATAAAGTTGATCGTTGGTAAAGCAGATGCCAGACAGATTCATTGGAAGAATCCTAAGGAAATGCAATCCGACAACAAAGGAAGTAGGTTACAGTACGCTTGTTCGCCCACTGCTTGAATACTGCTCAGCAGTGTGGGATCCGCACCAGATAGGGTTGATAGAAGAGACAGAGAAGATCCAACGGAGAGAAGCGCGCTTCGTTACAGGATCATTTAGTAATCGCGAAAGCGTTACTGAGATGGTGGATAAAATCCAGTGGAAGACTCTGCAGGAGAGACGCTCAGTAGCTCGGTACGGTCTTTTGTTAAAGTTTCGAGAACATACCTTCACCGAAGAGTCAAGCAGTATATTGCTCCCTCCTACGTATATCTCGCGAAGAGACCATGAGGATAAAATCAGAGAGATTAGAGCCCACACAGAAGCATACCGACAATCCTTCTTTCCACGTACAATACGAGACTGGAATAGAAGGGAGAACCGATAGAGGTACTCAGGGTACCCTCCGCCACACACCGTCAGGTGGCTTGCGGAGTATGGATGTAGATGTAGATCATCTCATGACTTTATAAGACGGTAAATGAGAGCATCATCTGCAGACAATCTAAGACGGTTACTCAGATTGTCTCGTATGGCGTTAATATAGATGAGGAACAATAGAGGGCCTATAACACTTCCTTGAGGGACGCCGAATATTATTTTAGTTTTACTCGATGACTTACCGTCTATTACTACGATCTGTGACCTTTCTGACAGGAAATCACGAATCCAGTCGCACAAGTGAGGCGATATTCCGTAGGCACGCAGTTTGGTCAGGAGATGCTTGCGAGGAACGGTGTCGCAATCCTTCTGGAAATCTAAAAGTATAAAATCAATTTGACATCCTCTGACGATAGCACTAATTACTTCATGAGTATAAAGAGGTAGCTGTGTTTCGCAAGAACGATATTTTTCTGAATCCGTGCTGACAATGTGCCAATAAATCGTTTTCTTCGAGATACTTAATAATGTTCTAAAACCCTACTGGAAATCGACGTTAGTGATACAGGTCTGTAATTCAGCGGATGCCTCCTACTTCCCTTTTTGGGTATTGGTTTCACTTGAGCAATTTTTCAGTCTTTAAGTACGGATCTTTCTGTGAGCGAGTGGTTGTATATAATTGCTAAATATGGAACTGTTTTATCAGCATACTCTGAGAGGAACCTGACTGGTATACAATCTGGACCGGAGGCCTTGCCTTTATTGATTTAAGCTGCTTTTTACATCGAGGATATCTATTTCTACGTTAATCATTTTGGCAGTTGTTCTTGATTGGAATTCAGGAATATTTATTTCGTCTTCTTTGGTGAAGGTGTTTCGGAAAACCGTGTTCAATAACTCTGCTTTAGTGACACTCTCGCCAGTGACTTCACCGTTGTTATCGCGCAGTGAAGGTATTGACTGCGTGTTGCCACTGATGTGCTTTGCATATGACCAGAATCTCTTTGGGGTTTCTGCCAGATTTCTAGACAGAATTTCGTTGTGGGAATTATTAAAAGCATCTCGCATTGATGTACGCGCGATATTTCGAACTTCGGTAAAACTTTGCCAATCTTGCGGATTTTGCGTTCTTTTAAATTTGGCATGCTTTTTTCGTTGCTTCTGCAACAACGATCTGCCCCGTTTTGTGTACCATGGCGGATCAGTACCATAACTTAGTTATTTATGTGGTATATATCTCTCAATTGCTGTCGATACGATCTCTTTGAAAACATTCCACAACTTTTCTACACTTACATGATCAGATCGTAAGGAGTGAGGACTGTCTCTTAGAAAGGCGTTAAGAGCATTTTTATCAGTTTTTCTTAAATAGACATACTTTGCGTTTGTTTTTTATAATTTTAGGTGTTACGGTATTCATCCTAGCATCAACTGCCTTGTGGTCGCTAATCCCTGCATTCGTCACAACACTCACTATTTGTCCAGGATTGTTTGTTGCTAAAAGGTCGAGAATGCTTTCGTAATCATTTACGCTTTGAGTGAGCTCATGAACTATTTGTTCAAAATAATTTTCTGAGAAAGCATTCGGTACAATTTCGGATGACGTTTTATGTCATCCGCCGGCTTTATACGCATAATTTTCAGCATATCGTGGGTAGATTAAAGTCACCACCGACTGTAATTGAATGAGCGGGGTACTTATTTGATCTGAGAGTCAAGTTCTCTTTGCACTGTTCAGCAACTGTATCTTCTGAGTCGAGGGGATCGGTAAAACGATCCAACTAATAGTTTAGTCCGATTGTCAGGTGTAACCTCTACCCATACTATTTCACACGAACTATCTACTTCAATTTCGCTACAAGGCAAACTACTTCTGACAGCAATAAATACTCCACCACAAACTGTATTTAATCTATACTTTCTGAACACTGTTAGATCGTTTGAAAAAATTTCAGCTCAACTTACTCCCGGCTTTAGCCAGCTCTCTGTACTTACATCTATTTGAGCTTCAGTGCTTGGAGATCTCGTTATTTCCCAACACAGCTATGACGATTTACAACTACAATACCAATCGTTTCTACAACTACCTTAGTGTGCTTTACTTGCCCAGTTTTAGACGGACGTCCCTTCTGTGGTTCCCTGAAACCCTCTAACCTAAAAAACCGCCCAGTCCCTTCGACACAGCCCCCGCTACCCGTGCAGCCGCCTCCTGTGTGTAGAGGACTCCTGACCTATTAGGTGGAACCCGGAAACCCACAACCCGATGGTGCATGTCAAGGAATCTGCAGCCTACACGGTCACAGAACCGCTTAAGCCTCTGATTCAGACCCTCCACTCGGCTCTGCGCCAAAGGACCTCAGTCGGTGTTGTCGACGATGGTGCAGATGGTGAGCTCCGCCTTAATCTCGGAAGGAAGAAAGACTGGCAATCTTCAGCATTTTCGCTAGCCGCCCGAAACCAGTCAGAATCTGCTCCGATCCAAAGCGACAAACGTCATGGGTACCGACATGAGCCACCACCTGCAGTTGGCCGCACCCTGTGCTCTCCATGGCATTCGGATGCACCCTTTCCGCCTCCGGAATGACTCCCCCGGAATGCACAGGGAGTGCACACTGGCTTCCTTCCCCTCATTTTTCTGAAAAAGCTACAGAAGTAGTATTGATGAGGGACCAGTATCCAGCCTCCTATAAACAACAATTATAAACTAGAGATGAAGATTTAGTGAATGCCTGAACTACACTGTTAGAGGGTTTTCTTTGGTGATTCGGATCCATCTGGTATTTCTTCGCTGTATTTTGTTTCCGCTGCTTCTGTCTTCTTTACCACTACGGAAAACGTTCTGCTGGCCTGCTTCACAGCTTCCATTCTGTCTTCGGGGGGTAATACATGTTTGAGCTGCTTCTTTGCCTTTCCAGAGGGACCAAATTCCTTATCAAATTACGTGTACAGGGTACTTGTGACCGGGTTCAAGGATCTTAGGCCCTATATGCTCAATTTGCATCAAGATGGACAAGCGGTATTTCAAAATATGACGTATTTAAAAGCGCAATGAATGTTAACATAAGCACTCTTAAAAGCTTACACATTAGGCTGCTACTGTACTTTAAAAAAATACATTCCTGAAACTTTATTAAAGATGGGAGCGACGTTCCTTCTATCTGCCGTTTCACTTTTATTAATTCTATTCTAAATAGTGTCCTGACATTGGCTTGGAGTTTAAACTTATCATCATATGGTGTGCGCTGTGCAGGATGTCTCTTGCAATTCTTGGCTCAGAATAGACCCAAGCTTCAGCTTTCCAAATGTGCATTTATGTCATTTTCTCGTGAAATGACATTTGTCTCACTGGTATCCTCAGCCTCTCAATTGTCGGCTAATATTATTTATGTTAGCACCAGAGTTAATGATATTTGCGATTAGTTGCTAATGGTACCTGTTGCGATTAACTTAGTTTAACTCATGAAATCAATAGTGCTCGAAGTTATCGGGTAGTCCAAGAAAGGGCGCCTACCATACAAACGTATCTCCTTTGTCGTAAACTGGAATGCGGTAATACGGTGTATTACGTCAGATCTGCCGGCCGGGTGGCCGAGCGGCTCTAGACGCTTCAGTCTGGAACCGCGTGACTACTACGGTCGCAGGTTCGAATCCTGCCTCGGGCATGGACGTTTGTGATGTCCTTAGGTTAGTTAGTTCTAAGTTATAGGGGACTGATGACCTCAAATGTTGAGTCCCAAAGTGCTCAAAGCCATTTTGAACGTCAGATCTTAAAACATGGAAGCTGAGTATTAATGGAGGTTTTCTCTTAAAAATCATGCAACCGAAGAAAACCAAGAAATATATTTCTATCCCTCACGTACATATCGTGAAATAAAGTGAGCGTCAGATTAAAGAAATTGAGGCTTGGTCTAAGACATTCGTACTGCACGTCCCAGGTGTTCAAGAAGATGGAGATTAACAGTAATGTTACATCACACATTTCTTGTCATACACCCTATGCTAGGTTGCCGTGATAAAAACCAAAGTTTTAAATATAATTTAGTTTCATTATAAATAAGGAGACACAGGTATCTCGAGTATTCGGTATCATATTTAACAGTGCCCATAATTTATCTTCGAAGCGCTTTCACCACTGCCAGACTAATGCGATCTTAAAGCAACACGAAGTTTTCGTGGGTTGTTGTAATTACTTAACGAAATTAAAATGTATTGCGGTTTAATTACCATTTCAATCGGAGTAAAAGCGGCGTGGAAAATTACGCAATGCTTTGAGTCATTAGATGGTAACTTACACCCAATTTGGTTTGAATCTCCATAAATATTCTTGTGCAGTCATCTTCTCTGAGGTTCGTGCAGTTAAGTGTCCTACCCCTTTCGGCGCGGTTATGAAATGCATTTTCTGCACCAAGCGGCAAGGACAGAAGGCCTCACTTAGGCTTCTCGACGAAAATGCAAACTGTTCGGATCTATGTGCGTTCTTTCTATTTCCGTCTCCATTGATAGCTAACCGAGCGAGGTGATGCAGTGGTAAGCACACTGGACTCGCATTCGGGAGGACGACGGTTCAATCCGGCGTCCGGCCATACTGATTTAGGTTTTCCGTGATTTTCCTAAATCACTCCAGGTAAATGCCGGGATGGTTCCTTTGAAACGGCACGGCCGACTTCCTTCCCTAATCCGATGAGACCGATGACCTCATGTCTGGTCTCCTCCCCCACATCAATCCAACTCCATTGATGGCGAAAGGTACGAAATGTTAAACTCTTACATTTGTTCAAAACTTTGAAATTGTATTTTGCATTTACTTATGTCTAGTGCACTGCTGCCGTGTAGCAAAATACACCTCGGTTGTAGGATGTATCCATTGTAGAACTACTCATTCCAGTGCGAGTCAGTTAATGTGTTATAAATGAACAAGAAGCAACTGAACGAATCGATAATACTAGCTGAATGGCAAGGAGACAGGAACACGATAAGTACAGCACAAAGGTTGTGTTAGTTTTTCCCGTAACATACAAAATATTATAAGCCCTTCCAAATGAATGATATGTATCAAGAATGGTACGAGTCTGAGAGCAAGGGTGATGGGCAACTTACACATCTGATGATATGATAACACTGTAACAGATAGGCAGTAGCTTATCAGTGAGGATTCTGGCCCAGACAACGATCTTATGTCAAGGTCACTTGGGGAATCACCACATGTCGCACATTCATAGTCATCCAGAAGAACCACCATGTATCTTAGGCAAGTGGCCTGGTTATATTCTAGGTCATGGCATAATTCGATACTGGTTACATGGTCTTTCCTGTCCTACCCACACACTATAGGCAAGTGGACTACATCACGATGTAACTCAATATTGGTCACATGATATAAAATAGGAGGGAGACCCTCTGCACCAATGGAGCATATTAAAATAGTGGTAAACACCATAATCCAATAAGATTCGCGCTCCCCTGCCCTTATCGGACTTTACAACTAGCGAAGTTGGGTGTGCTTCCTTATTCGAGGTCTAAGCACCATGGACAGAGGTTCAAGTTTGTTGTTAACAATAATTCTATAGTGAATGGTTTTGGAAGTAATAATAACGATATAATAACTATTAGTTTTACTGTGAGAAATTTTGTTCTTTTACAGTACATGATTCATTATTCTTTTACAATCATTTCTTATTGTTTATTATTTTTTCTTTTACAGGTCTGTTTGCTATACACTCATTGCTCATTGTATTTTTTACTTACAATCATTTGTTGTTCACTAACAATTTTCCTGTTGGTGGATCTACACAGTCAGTATTTTTCTTATGTATACATGATAATTTTGTTTATAAAGATTTTTTTTGATGGTTTGTGACTCTCAGGTACGTTATGCTCAAGCTAGAAGAACTTAAATACGGGATGGTTAAAACTAAACTTTCGCTACTAAAAATGGCTCCCATGAAAAACGACACTGAAACTCCGTGGAAACATTTGCAAGTACATGCAAAACAATTGAAAGAAGCACATTTAAATTCTCACATGAGACGATAACATCTGTTCATTGCATATCATACTTACGTTCCAGGTTACAAATGTTGTTCAATGTGACGCTCATCTGCGTCCGTGACAGTCTGGAACCACAATAGAGATTGCTCTACTGCTGCCTGGAACATCTCAGGTGTTACGTTGGCTACCTCTCCGCTGTTATCATTCTCAGATTCCAACGTGTGTTAGTGTCCCGCTGAAAATCCTGTCCTTCAGGGCCAGTTCTGGTGACCTTGGTTGTGACACAGTTTGGAAAGTTCGGCCAGTGATTCGGTTTCCTGCAGATGTGATACGGAGTAACAGAGAGCCTCACGAGCAATGTGAGGTTGAACTGCATGTGAAACGTCCCCTTAGAAGAATTAATGATTTACTGTGCTGATAAACCCCTTACGTTATTTGATTTTCCAATAGCTGAGCAGAACAGAACGTACTCAGACATTACGCTCTTTACTTATTCAGATCATCACTAAACTGACACACATTACTTTTAGCGCAACACAAATCTGACTTTCAATAATCCCTACAAAAGAATGGCACTGACTAACAATAGCCTACACCTTTCATGAATCACTTACCTCACAAAAATCTTCGTTACTCGAAGTACTGAAATACAGCGAGCGCCAATACTGCCAGCTAAATAAGAGATTCTAATTACTGAGCCCCCTGCCGGTTCGGGGGTTAGAATAGGCCCGCGGTATTCCTGCCTGTCGTAAGAGGCGACTAATAGGAGTCTCAAACTTTTCGGCCTTATATGATGGTCCCCTGTTGGGTTTGACCTCCATCTCTCACAATTTTCCGAAGAGCGAGCCGATTGGGGAAGGGCGCCTTACTTGGTGCATTGTGTCCATCTTGCGATCAGACCTTTCGCCAGCTTATACACCGTTAAACTGCAGTCCTGTCTGCTCTCCATCTCTTGGGCATGACTCTTTTTCTGCGTGCAGATAACACCTTGCACTGTGCAGTGCCTCTTTCTGCACCGACGGCGACCATGGACCACATGTTACCTAACATCCAGCACGATAGCCAGTCCATTGTGGTGGGGCCGCCATGTACCCTGTTAGTTGTAGCCCCCTGACAACACAGGGATCGCTCTACTGATGCCTGCGCCGTTAACTCCCCACGTATGCCAAGGAGTAGATGCCTATCCTCCTGGAGTATCGGGACTCCCGGCAACGGCCATCCTGCCAGGTGGCTCTTGCCGTGGCTGGGTGGTGCCCGTGGGGATGGCCCTTGGTCGGAGTAGGTGGCATCAGGGCGGATAACCCGCAATGAAGCGTGGTACATCGTCTCTCGCTGGTGGTCAGTTGCCAGCAGTCTCTAAGCGTTCTCGGGCTCAGTTTAACGCTCAGAAATACGATCCGAAAATGTTCCCATCCCTGGCCACACTGTGGGAGGAACGTAAATATTAGGATGGCAGTAGCAGTTATTCGCCCCGCTTCTTAGTTTGTACGAGGGTTGGTGGGGAGTCTTTTCTCTCCACAAAGCCTTAGTCCTTCGTCGAGCATTTAGAGGACAAGTTTGGGGAGGTGGAGGGCTTGTCAAAAATGCGCTCTGGGTCAGTCCTGATACAAACGGCATCCTCTGCCCAGTCACGACGGTTACTCGCTTGTGACAAGTTGGGGGATGTTGCCGTTACGATCACACCCCATAAGAGTTTAAATATGGTCCAGGGAGTTATTTACCATAGGGACCTTCTTTTGCAGTCTGATGAAGAGCTGCACGCCAATTTAGAGGGCCGGGGTGTACATTTTGTCCGGCGCGTTCATCGGGATCCGAAGGAAAATCAGATTGCTACCGGTGCCTTCATCTTGGCATTCGAAGGGGATACATTACCGGAAAAAGTCAAGGTGATGGTCTACTGATGTGACATTAAGCCCTATATCCCTCCCCCGATGCGGTGCTTTAAGTGCTGGAAGTTCGGCCATATGTCTTCTTGCTGCACTTCCAGCCTCACATGTCGAGATTGCGGACGCCCATCACATCCCAAAACTCCATGTGCCCCGCCTCCCATCTGTGTCAACTGTGGGGAGCACCATTCACCTTGCTCGCCAGACTGCCGAATTTTCCAGAAAGAGCGTAAAATCATGGAATACAAGACCCTGGACCGACTAACCTATACTGAGGCCAAGAGGAAATACGACCGACTCCATCCTGTGAGAATGACATCTTCCTACGCTGCTGCTACAACACCTGTGCTAGCACTGTCTGGTTCCCCAATTGTGGCCGGATCGACGAGTAGTAAAACTCCTCCTGCCCCCTCGCCAGTGGGGGGCTCTACCCACTGGGTTGCTCCTGCACCACCTACCTCAGGAGCAACACCATCCCACCCATCGGGGACATCAGTCACCACTTCTAAGCCGGAGAAGTGTCCAACTTCTTCGGCTTCTCACGCTCGCAAGGGGTCCCTTGGGTCCCTCCCTTCCCAGGTTTCCGCCAGCGAGAAGTCTGACGACCGACAATGGCGTAAGTGCCCGCAATAAGCTGGTCGTAGGGCTTCACGATCCTCCTCCGTCCCGGAGACTGAATCGGAGAAGCCCTCCCAGCCGGTACGAGCCAAGGAACGGCGTGAGAAACCCAAGAAGAGCTCTCAGCCCAAGGAACTCGCGGTGGCAGCCATCCCACCACAACCTTCCAGCTCTGCGTCTGAGGATGCGGTGGAGATTCTGGCGTCCGCTGAGGACCTCGATCTCGCCGGTCCGTCAGACGCCATGGAAAGCACTATCACAGGTGATAAATCGGAGGCAGCAGGTGACTCAGCGGCGTAATCGCCCTTCCCAGTCCCGTCAAGCCTTTCTCATCCATGGACAACACCATCCTCCAGTGGAACTGCAGCGGTTTCTTCCACCCTCTAGCTGAGCTCCGCCAACTTATCAGCCTTCACCCTTTCCTCTGCATTGCTCTGCAGGAAACTTGGTTTCCGGCAATGCGAACCCCCACTCTCCGTGGCTATCGGGGTTATTATAAGAACCGGGCAGCTTATGATAGGGTGTCTGGTGGCGTCTGCATCTATGTCCTGAACTCTCTTCACAGCGAGTCTGTACATCTCCACACACCTTTAGTGGCTGTCGCTGTTCGGGTGTGGACGCCACAGGCTGTTACCGTCTGCAGTCTTTACCTTCCATCGTATGGTGATGTCGTGCAGCATGTCCTGGCTGCTCTGATAGCCCAGTTGCCTCCACCTTTCTTGTTACTGGGCGACTTTAACGCCCATAACCATCTGTTGGGTGGGTCAGTGGCAACAGGTCGAGGCGCCATCGTTGAGCATTTATTGGCGCAGCTCGATCTCTCGATCTTAAATGATGGCGCCTTCACACACTTCAGTGTGGCGCATGGCACATACTCCGCCATTGACCTTTCCATCTGTAGCCCTAGCCTCTTACCGTCTGTCCAATGGAGAGTGCATGACGACCTGTGTGGTAGTGACCACTTTCCGATCGTTCTGTCACTACCACAGCGTCAGTCTTCTGGGCGCCCTAGCAGATAGGCTATGAATCAGGCTGACTGGGACTTGTTCTCCTCCACTGCCGCTATTGAGCCTCTCTCTACCGATGACATTGATGCAGTGGTTCAATCGGTCACCACCGGCATTGTTACTGCCGCCGAATCTGCCATTCCCCGTTCTTCTGGGTCCTTTCGGCGGCGGACTGTGCCTTGGTGGTCGCCTGAGATCGCTGAAGCGATTAAAGCTCGCCGGCGGGCGCTCCAGCGTCACAAGCGACATCCCTCAATCGACCACCTTATCGCCTTCAAACGGCTGTGTGCGCGAGCCCGCTGCATTATCCGCCAACGCAAGCAGGAGTGCTGGGAGCGGTATGTGTCAACCATTGGCCTCCATGTCACTCCATCGCAGGTCTGGGCCAAGATTCGCCGCCTCTATGGCTATCGGACCCCTGTCAGTGTCCCTGCGCTCTCACTGAATGGAGCAGTTTGTACTGACTGCGACGTCATTGCAAACCGCTTGACAGAGCACTTTGCTATGAATCCCGCTTCTGCCAACTACCCCTTGGGCTTCCGCTCCATTAAGGAGCGGATAGAACGTCGGAGTCTTTCTTTTCGCACCCACCATCCTGAATTGTACAATGTTCCATTCGGTGAGTGGGAATTTCGAAGTGCCCTCGCCGCTTGTCCTGATGGGCCAGATAGCATGCACTCTCAGATGCTGAGACACCTTTCAGTGGACTGCCAGCGACATCTCCTCGATCTTTACAACCGCATTTGGGCCGAGGGTGATTTTCCGTCGCAATGGCGGGAAAGTCTTGTTTTCCCCATTCTGAAACCGGGGAAGAACCCTTTGGAGGTGGACAGTTACCGTCCCATTAGCCTCACCAACGTTCTTCACAAGTTGCCTGAACGGATGGTGAGCCAGCGCTTGAATTGGGTCCTGGAGTCTCGAGGCCTTCTGGCTCCGTCTCAGGGTGGGTTCCGTAAAGGCCGCTCCGCCGCCGACAATCTGGTGAGCCTTGAGTCGGCCATCCGTACTGCCTTTGCCCGCCGTCAGCATGTGGTCGCTGTCTTTTTCGACATGCGGAAGGCGTATGATACGACATGGCGTCATCACATCATTTCTACACTTCATGGATGGGGTCTTCGGGGCCCTCTGCTGATCTATATCCGCAATTTTCTGTCGTATCGTACCTTCCGCGTGCACGTCGCGGCCTCATATAGTTCCTCCCAAGTCCAGGAGAACGGTGTGCCACAGGGTTTTGTTGTCAGTGTGTGTCTGTTTTTAATAGCTATTAACGGGCTCGCTGCGGCCGTGGGAAATACTGTCTCCGCTTCCCTGTATGCTGACGACTTCTGCCTTTACTGCAGCTCTATTGGCATTGCAGCTGCCGAAAGTCAGCTACAGGGCGCAATCCGCAAGGCGCAGTCTTTGGCTGTAGCGCATGGTTATCAGTTTTCCGCAGCCAAGACCTGCGTTATGCATGTCTGCCGGCGACGCACTGTTCACCCGGAGCCGCGGCTTTGTCTTGACGGCGAGCTTCTTAAAGTGGTGGAGTCACATAGGTTTTTGGGGATGGTTTTTGATGCCCGGTTGACTTGGCGGCCTCATATTCGGCAGCTTAAACAGGCGTGTTGGCGGCATCTAAATGCTATGCGATGCCTGAGCCACACCAGGTGGGGCGCCGACCGATCTACTCTCCTACGGCTTTACCAGGCGTTAATCCAGTCCCGTCTGGACTACGGGAGTCTGGCTTATGGCTCAGCATCACCATCTGCGTTGCGGGTGCTGGACCCAATCCTCCACAGCGGGATACGCCTTGCCACTGGTGCCTTCCGAACCAGCCCTGTGGACAGCATACTTGAGGAGGCAGGTGTCCCTCCACTACGGTTATGACGCCAACAATTACTGGCTGCTTATGCTGCCCATGTTTTTAGCTTGCCCGGGCATTCAAATTATCGTGTCTTCTTCCCGCAGTCAGTCATTCATCTGCCAGAACGTCGGCCCCGGTTGGGTTGTCCGATCGCCGTATGTGTCAAACAGCTTCTTTCCTGGCTTGGGTGTTTCCCTGTACCACATCCTTTCCAGGCCCCTCTGCATACACCCCCGTGGTGTGTGCCTCGCCCTTGCCTTCGGCTTGACTTGGCACATGGCCCGAAGGACTCAGTCCCTCTGGAGGCCTTCCGACGCCCCTTTTATTCCATCCTGGCCACGTATGAGGGCTCTGGCGTTGTCTATACCGACGGTTCGATGGTTGCTGGTCGTGTCGGTTATGCACTAACTCTAGGGGACCATTCTGAACAACGTTCGTTGCCGGCTGGCTGCAGTGTTTACACTGCTCAGCTGGTCGCCATCTTTCGTGCCCTAGAGTATATCCGCTCCTGCTCAGGTGAGTCCTTCGTTATCTGTAGCGATTCTCTGAGCGCTTTACGAGCTCTCGACTAGTGTTTCCCTCGTTGTCGTCTGGTGATGGCTATCCACGAGTCCCTGCATACTCTCGCCTGTAGCGGCAGGTCTGTGGTCTTTGTTTGGACCGCAGGCCATGTTGGTATACCCGGCAATGAAACTGTTGACCGCCTGGCGAAAGAGGCCACCAGTGCGCCATCTCTGGAGACTGGCCTCCCGGCGGCTGATTTGCGGGCAGTCTTACGCCGCAAAGTTCTCTCGTTTTGGGATGCTGAATGGCGCGGTCTGACCACCCCCTAACAAACTCCGTGCCGTCAAGGACACGACGACTGTGTGGCGGTCATCCATGCGAGCCAACCGCAGGGACTCAGTCGTCCTTTGTCGGCTCCGCATTGGCCAAACCCGACTCACGCACAGTTATTTACTGTGTCGTGAGGATCCCCCTCTTTGTCGTTGTGGGGCGTCCTTGACGGTGGTCCATATTGTGTCGGAGTGCGCCCTTTTAACCGTGCTCAGGCAGACTTTTGCAATGCCTGACACGCTCTCTGCTCTTTTATCAGATGACTCTGCCATGGTGGACTTGGTTTTGTGTTTTATTCGGGCAGGGTGTTTTTATCCTTTAATCTGAGTTTTTTTAGTGTTGATTCTGGCTTTTAGCCTCTGATTTTAAACTGAGTTTTTAGAGTGTTCTTGGTGCTTGGCTTTTCCTCTTTTTCTCTACGGTCGGCCAACCACCGTCACACTGTGTGTTTTAATTTGTCTTGTCTGGTCTCTGTCAGAGTATTTCATGTCCTGTTTCGTCTGCTGTCTTTCCTGTTGTTCGTTTTTTATTCTCTTCGGGTGGTTTTAGTTTTTATGGAACAAGGGACCGATGACCATAGTAGTCTGGTCCCTTTAATCACACAAACCAACCAACCTCTAATTACTGAAGGCACTAACTACTGATGGGCATAGTTAGCAAATGAAAGATTTTAATAGAGAACATTGTGTTTACCTCAATAATGTACAAAAGTCATTATATATATATATATATATATATATATATATATATATATATATATATATATATATATATATACCAGTTCATGATATCCGGTATTACACATTTACTTTTTCTGACCGTCCAGATCGTCCGCTCTCAAAACTCTGCCATTTTTCCCCCCACATCCACCACTGCTAGCGGCTAACCTCCAGCTGCGCAACGCTACGCGCTGTTCACATCTAACTGTCTAACACTACAATAGCGAATATTCCAACAATTCCAACCAGCCACAGATTGCACACAGCACAATCAGTGATTTTCATACAGAGCGCTACGTGACGTTATCAACATAAAAACCTGAACAGCCTACTTACACATGGTGTATCAAAACAACTGAGTCCAAAGCCTCTCTATCCCAAGAGTAGGAATCACAATGATGTGTCCCTTCACGCTGAATATTTTTGGTATTTACGGTCCGAGTTCCTCAAGGAAAATGGGTCTATAGTGAACTGCACGGTAAGGGAACTTGATGAACATTTACTGGCAGTGGTGATACCATAATACGACAATTGTGAGTGTTCTCTGTCTTAGTGATCATAAAGTGCGCTCTGTCACTCCACAAAATATTCTAAGGCCTCATGATGTCAACCTTACCTCTTGCAGAAAACGCAAGAGAAAAGTAAGAGAGGAGTCTACTCGAATGTCTGTATGACGTGGCAGGACTTGGTGAGTAGCGTGAAGTTTGTATTGATACCATTTCATAATTGTTAGCAGCAATTCTCGAACCGTGGGCTATGAAATGTTCAGCTGTCGTGACACAGCAGTATATGAAGATCGGAGATTGTTTTTAGCATTCTCAGCCCTGGTAACAGTAATTCCTTCATCCATCTGTGGAGCAATTGGCCGTCAGCCTGTCCCATAAGCATTGGACGTTCTTTCTAGGAAGATCGCCAGACTTGAACCCTCTCATGTGGGAACTACGAGGGTTGGTACTTAATAGTGGAAACTAATTATTTACATCTCGTATAAAATATACTTGTTTCAAAGTTTTACTGACCCTTCAAGTAGTCATCTGCATTGTGTATAACCCGTTGCCCACGATGTGGATGTCGTAGGATACTCCTATCAGTGTCAGTTGTGTTGACAGCTGGAGCGGCGCTATCTATTGCCCGACGTATTTGTAGCACTTCTGAAGCGAATGCCGTGAAGTGTTTCCTTCAGTTTAGAAATCGAGTTGAAATCACGAGTGCTTAGGTCGGGGGAGTGTGGTAGGTGGTATAACACTTAGCAGCCTCATCACTCAAACAAATCAGTAACAGCTTGCCCTGTACGTGCTTGAGCATTGTCTTGAAAAATATGGTCAGGCCTTGGAGAAAGGGAGACCATTTCTGTCTCTAAGCTGGTAGTAGTTTGTGTTCCAAAAAATGAACAGGATAGAGACAGAAGTGATGACACTTCAGCACTTTGGTCCCTCAGGAATTCACTTACATTTTCTGATGGTCACTGAATCAGCACGGGACAAGAAAACTATAAACACAGCATGAATATTGCATAGATCTTTTTCCCAAATACACGTGAACTACTTCAAGTAAATCATATAAGCCCATTCAAACGAATGATACATTTTTTCACATGATATGGATCATATCTGTGTTTTTCAATGTACAATTATCAATATTAGGACACTTACAACGTGAAAGAATCCTACTCTACTATTACTCCTTTCGATCATCTTTCACAGCCTTACAGGATGCATGTATTCATGCATTATGTGTTTCCTTCTCGCTACGCTATGTAGCAAATAAACTGCCTGTCAAAAAAAAGTGAAGCACCCGAAATATATGATCCGAAGTCTCTGCAAATTCGTACATATAGACACTCTCTGAGGGTGTGTAAATGACGACAATTCATTGTGACTTGTAGAACTGCCGCCAGAATGCATTAGTATTGTTCGTGTTTAGTACTGTTGCCAGATGCCACACAGATGTGTGAGACAACGTTATAAGGACCTTGCAGAGTTTCAAAGGGGTCTGATTTTGGACCTCCATTCGGCTGGCTCGTCGAATCGTCCAGTATCCAAATTAGTAGCGTATTCGAGTGTGACTGTTGCTCTGTGTTTGACTGCATGCGAACATGAGGGTAGCCATACTAGTCAACAATGTTCCGATCGACTACGTCTGACAACAAAGTGAGAATTGCAGTGTTGTGCATTGCGCACTCCTGTCATCACAGACTCTGTGCAGCATTCTGTGTGACCCCGCACCATTAGCGGGAGACGAGGAGCAGCAGGACCAGGGATTTACCATCGCATACGTAGGCCGCCATTGACTCCACTAAACAAGTGGCTGCGCTTGAAGTGGTGCTGCGACGAGGACATGTGGGCAAGTAGCGAACGGCGTCGCATTGTGCTCAGCGGTGAACCGCGCTTCTGCGCTGTCCCGGACACCATCTCGGCGAGTACGGAGGACCTGGGCTGAGGCTCCACTCTTCCAGTACTTGTGAGAGGCACAGTGGTGATACTCTAGATACCACGGTGTGGGGAACAATCGTGTTTGACTGCCAGTCACGGCCAATAGGTGATCAAGGAAACTCTGACAGCACAACACATCCTGCGTCACCATGTGTTTCTTCTCATGCGAAGGTAGTTGGTGTCACTTTTCAACAGGAATACACGTCCATACATTAGGCCAGAGTGGGTGCAACTCCATCTTGCCAAGTGAGCTCATATTGTCAAGTTGTTTCTAACTTTCACTCTATTCGTCGCTATACTAAACCATGCACGCTCATACTAATTCACATCATGTCACGCGGTCAACCGTGCAGTTTGAAAATCCTAACGCAAACCGTTCAGAAGCTATGACTATTTTGTTTCATATATTTCAATAATTGTCACCCTCTATGTTCCTGTATTCAGTACGTGATGTGCAAGACTATATATGCATGATTTAGACGTGTGCCTGGTTCGATATAGCAGTAAATAGTTGAGACATATATATCATCAACACCACTGTAAGTTATGTAACAAGAATTATAATATACAAAGTGTAGTGATGGTAAGTCAGTGGTTTACTTTTTTCTTTGATTGTATAGGCGTAAAATGGCCAGTAACTTAACGTAATATGGAGAATTTTAGAATGTTTTTGTCATTCAGACATCTGTCTATCGTTGCAGTCATGCGCTTATCGCAAATACACTGAAGAAGCAAAGAAATTACTACACCTGCCTAATATCGCGTACGGCTCCCGCGAGCACGCAGAAGTGCCGCAACACGACGTGGAGTGCACTCGATTAATGTCTGAAGTAGTGCTGGAGGGAACTGACACCATTAATCTTGCAGGACTGTCTATAAATCCGTAAGGGGTAGAGACCTTTTCTGAACAGCACGTTGCAGATATGCTCAATAATGTTCATGTCTGGGGAGTTTGGTGGGCAGCGGAAATGTTTAAAGTCGGAAGAGTGTTCCTGGAGCCACTCTGTAGCACTTCTGGACGTGTGGGGTGTCTCATTGTCCGGCTGGAATTGCCCAAGTCCGTCGGAATGCTCAAGGAATATGAATGGATGCAGGTGATCAGACAGGATGCTTGCGTACGTGTCATCTGTCAGAGTCGTATCAAGGCGTATCAGGGGTCCCATAGCACTCCAGCTGCACACTACCCACACCGTTACAGAGCTCCAGCAGCTTGAACAGTCCTCTACTGACATGGATAGTCCATGGTTTCATGAGGTTATCTCCATACCCGTACACCTCTATCAGCTCGATACAATTGAAACGAGACTCGTCCGACCAGGCAACATGTTTCCATCCATCAACAGTCCAATGTCGTTGACGGCCCCACTCAAGTCGTAAAGTTTGTTGCCGCGATTAAAGCTCTCGTACGATATGGAATGGGCTCATAAAACTTTTCACCTCGACTTAAGAAGATAGGGCAGGATTTTTTACCTTCAAATATGTACTGCAAACTAGCAAAACATGAGTAGAATCGGAGAAACTTAAAAACGTCACATTACCGCCTTTAGATCGTTGTAAAGTACTTTATTTATACATCCAGTTTCAGTCGTTTGACCATAATCAGGTTCATCGCATTATTCACAGTATTATGTTAGGCAAAATATAAAATCGTTATTGTCAAATGATTATACCATAAACAGTACAAAGTCACCAAATAATAATGTAAATTATGTTGTCAGTCTATAAAAATTGTGCTGTGGAGTGTACATATTCATTGAGCTGTTGAGTCACCTCTGCTTGGTATGAATTTGTTCATAGCATTATTGTCGATTACAATTTTAACATGAATGTGTACACTCATAGCACAGATTTTATAAATTGAAGATGTAATTCATATTATGATAGGTGAATAAATTATTGTCCATGCTTTTATCGCTTGACGATAACCATTTTTTGTTTCATTTAAATTTATGCTGCGATTTCTTTCATCAACTGTAATCCACCATCTTTACTGAGGGTGATGTTCAATATTTCAGTCTTTATTGCTTCATTTATTACGTTATGGCAGAATCCATTGCTCCTTTTAATTAAAAAAGTTTCATCGAACGCAATTCGGTGTCCGTTTTCCTGTGCATCTTCCGGTACAGCCGATATTTCGGAGTAGGTAGGCGGAAACAGGTTCAACGCGGCGCTCATCTGTAGTGCGGACGGTCTGACCGACGTAAACCTGCCCACACCCACACGGTATTTTGTATATTCCAAGTGTTGTGAGGCATGCAGCGGCTTTCACAGGCTTAATTACTTGACATATCTTCGCTGAGGACCTGAATACTGTGTCGATTCTCTCTCTCTTCAAATTCAGGCTATCCCTTCCTATTATTGAGCCACAATACGATATAAACGCAATCCTCTTCGTGTCTTCTTTGGAGAACTTTTCCTTTCGTGGCTTAGATGAAACTGCTTGGAAAACTTGTCACTTGTTGAAACAATTTTCCTTGGAAAGTTTCCGTATAAGGCTCAGTTCCCTTGGCAGGTTTCCGGTGTCTGAAATAGTTTCAGCTCGATGTCCCAAGATCTTCAAGACAGACCGTCTCTGTGTTGGGTGGTGGTAGCTGGTCGCGTGCAGATACCGATTCGTGTGTGTCGGCTTGCAGTAGATCCTGCGACAGAGGCACCCATTGGCTGTACGGTGGACGAGGACGTCCAGGAAGGCAAGAAACCTCCCTTACCTTCATGTGATCGTGTATGTTATTGATTTTTTACAGAAACTCTCTCATTTCTTCATGTCGATGAGGCCATGTGACGAATGTATCGTCGACGTAGCGATAAAAACAAATGGGCTTTACAGGAGTTTTTCAACTCAATCTTAAACCTGATCTCTTCTGTTATTGATAAGACTCCCCACGCCAGGACGTCTTGCTTAAGAGGAATTCCGCTGCAGTTGCTTTGAAATCTCCCTGAAACTCTCACGTGTCTTAAATGTTCAAATGTGTGTGAAATCTTACGGGACTTAACTTCTAAGGTCATCAGTCCCTAAGCTTACACACTACTTAACCTAAACTATCCTAAGGACAAACACACACCCATGCCCGAGGGAGGACTCGAAACTCCGCCGGGACCATTCGCATAGTCTATGATTGCAGCGCCCAAGACCGCTCGGTTAATCCCGCGCGGCTCACGTGTTCTAAACATACTCGAGCCGAAATGTACAGATCTTCAAGGAATTTCAGCTGTCACTTCTGTTCACACATCTCAACAAGAGTTCCATTCCGACGACTGTCGAAGTGGTAGAACAGTACTAGCCATTGGCTGAACAAGACTTCTTTAATCCCATTTTTGCTCAGTCTGTAACGACCATCATGCTGGGGAGAATATTAAACTCTAATATTCTATTCTTTTACTGTACTCAGAAGCTGCAGATATATTTTCTATGGGGATACCAAGACATTTATGTACACTAATGCGAAGACACCCTTTAGTGTAGAAAGCACTTTCATTTTAAGCTCAGTAGTAATCTGCGTTTCAAAGAGTAGTAGCAAACGTTCCCAACCATTTCTCCATTTGTTGATCTACTCATCACATTAGCTCGTTGGAGAAGCGCAGATGGATCGGAATCGAAGGACGCTTGCAGCGCATATGGTACGCTCCAGTTGACAAAAATAATTGAAACGGCGCCATAGATTCTGGTTTAATGGACTGCGGCGCCGCGTTATTAAATTGTGGCGCCAGCGGCAGCGGAAATGAGGAGGCGTAGCCGATGGATGCCGGCTCTGGCGCTGCCGTGGGTGTCGATCAGCAGGGTGGGGGGGTGGGGGGGGGGGATGGGAAATGGAACATATGGGACAGCCGAAAGAGGAGGCCATTCAGTCGCTGCGTTACTCTCGCCACGCATCGGTCGAGCGTTGCAGATGGCCACGGCATGTCGGTAAGCCCGTTCCAACCCACCTAACCAAAGGCTCCATCTTTATGATCCCGCCGTTTCTGTTCGATTAGGTCCATATTCACAAAGAATAATTTCAACATTTCAGTCTGAAAAATGCGAAATATTTCTGCTTCTTTCAAAACGTACACAAAATGTTTTTTCTATAGTTTACTGCATGATTTGAAGACGCGTATTTCTGTTAAGAAGCTTTGATATGTATGTTGTCCTTCCTTTGCAAAGTCCTGTCGTTCGCTTGCTTCGCAGTTGTCCTTGTCCAAGATTAGAACGATCTCTGCTCGTCGCTTTGTTAAGTTTATCGGTTAT
Organism: Schistocerca gregaria; assembly: GCF_023897955.1. Taxonomy (NCBI): domain Eukaryota; kingdom Metazoa; phylum Arthropoda; class Insecta; order Orthoptera; family Acrididae; genus Schistocerca; species Schistocerca gregaria. Next base: position 145,773 of record NW_026061731.1, read on the forward strand.
GTATGTTGATGTTAGTTGCAATCGATCGAGTACATTACTGTGATAGTCGTACAATATGAAGAAACACACCCTGACAGTTAAAAAGATTTCTAGACTAGATAAGTAGAAAATAGAGAAAAGTAAAGATGATGGTCCCTTGTGGTACGAGGGTGAGTCAAATGATAACCTTAAATTTCTAATAACAAATCGAAAGTAAGTTGGTAAGCGTGCTACAAGCAGCGTGAAGAATGGTCTGTAGGTGGCGGCATAGTGTAGATGCACGCATACCGTCGCAGGATCAGTATAAAGATGAGACTTGCACCAGGGAAGAACAGCGTTCTGTTATTCGGTTTTTGCGTATTGAAGGTGTGAAACCAATTGAAATTCATCAACGAATGAAGTTTCAGCACGGTGATGTATGTTTGTCACAGCAGCAAGTCTACGAATGAAGTAGGAAGTTCGGAAATGGTGTGAATTCAGTGGAAGATGCTCCTCGTCCAGGTCAGGCACAGCGAGTTGTGACTCCACAGAACATTGCAACAGTTGCAGCCACAGTGAAGCAAAACCGCCGAGTGACACTGAATGACATAGCGGCATGTTTACAGATTAGTCATGGTTCAGCACACCACATTGTGCATGATGTGCTCCAGTTTTACAAAATGTCTGCAAGATGGATGCCACGGCAGCTGACTCCTCAAATGGGAGAACGACGTGTTGATGCTTGTGAAGAACTTCTTCTGAGCTTTGAACGAGAAGGTGATGGCTTCCTTGCAAGAATCGTTACTGGGGACGAAACCTGAGTTCACTTCCACCAACCGGAAACGAAGAGAGCGAGCAAGGAATATCACCATTCCTAATCACCAAAACCAAGGAATTTACGAACAGAACCACCAGTAGGGAAGGTTATACTGACTCTCTTTTGTGACGAAAAAGGCATCATTTTGGAGCATAACACGCCTAGGGAGACCACTGTTACCAGTGCATCATACACAGAACTCCTAAAAAATCATCTGCAGCCTGCAATCGAATCAAAGCGACGTGGATTGGTGTCAGCTTGTGTCCTTTTTCAACATGACAATGCAAGGCCCCACACTGCCCGTACCACAGTTGCAGCAATCACAGACTTACATTTTTAGTGTCTTTCTCATCCACCATACTCACCACACCTTGCCCCAAGTGATCTCCACATGTTTGGACCACTCAAATACGCAATGGGAGGAAAGAAGTTCCGTTCTGATGAAGTGTTATGGCCGGCCAGAGTGGCAGAACTGTTCTAGGCCCTACAGTATGGAACCACTCGATCGCTACGGTCGCAGATTCGAATCCTGCCTCGGGCATGGATGTGTGTGGTGTTCGTAGGTTAGTTAGGTTTAAGTAGTTTTAAGTTAAAGGGGACTGATGACCTCAGATGTTAAGTCTCTTAGTGCTCAGAGCCATCTGAACCATAAATTCTCTTATGACTATGTCACAAGTAGGCCTATGTGTAAACGTCAATCATCTCAGACATTCACCGCAAGTATTGTGAAAACAAAAAGACCTATTGATGTGTGGTTTTCATGGGGTGGATTGGTAGTCAGACTCTCGTATTGTGAGCCAAGCAACAGATTGTAATAAATCTCCATAGAATGTGCAATTTTGTGCAAAAACACGCTTTTCTAAATGAAACAACGCCTATCGACATTATCAAACTAAAAGGAGATTAAATTAGAGCATCAGTGGCGTTTCTTGCCGAATTCTAGTGCGAGTCGTTTACGTGATATGTTTTGAAAAGTTTTCATACCGTTTTGTTACCATTGATGGCAAGCCACCCTGGGCTTACATTTCAGTAAAATTAATGCCCACCCGCACTCGGCAATAGTTTCTGCTGCGTGTTTTCGTTCTTGCCAAACCCTTCATTGGCCAAGGAGGTCGCCGACGTTCTCCGCGACTGAGAACATTTGGAGCATTATAAGCAGGGCCCTCCAAACAGTTTTGGGTTTTGACGATCTAACGCGTCCTAAGGAAGACACCTAACAAATCCAATCCCTCAATGCAAACTGAATAACTGCTTGCATAAGGGCCAGAGGTGGACCAATGCGTTATTGACTTGCTTCATTTGTAAAGCACTTTCTCCTGAATAAATCATCCTCTTTTTAGGGAGGATTAACATTTGTTTGTCTGTACATGTACATCAATCTACCGATTTCTGCCTCATTTGGATAATCCCTTCGTGGTGCGACCGTCCCCAATCCTCCACCCCGTCCTCAGAGTGTACGTACGACATGCTTAAACAATCAGTAGAACCTATCGGACAAAACACAATCAGGCCGGAAAATTTAATTATGTAAATTTAAGTACAGATTCAGAGCTTGAACGCCAGATCCAAAATTGAGAATCGGTAAATAAATCCATAGTAACGGGAGTACGAATTCGCGAAATGACAACTTCGCTATGAATCCGGGTGCGTCTATCAAAAATAAAATTTGGGCTTATCTTACGTGGAATGTTTTATTCTGATAGTAATACCACCTCGTGAAATGATTTTAAGTTCTTAACGTAAAGCATGCTAAAACTTTATGGCGAAAGATGGAAAACCTTAATTCTGTTGGCTTCAGTAGTTTTCGATTTCTCACCCATAAAGTAATGAAAACGTTAAACTCACAAATACGATAACCCCCTTATACGTTCATGTTAATAGTGCTAGTGCATCTTTCAGGTTATGTTCAAAGTTTGCTGCAAGTTACTTAGTGATCTCATTAATAAGCAGTGTATGAGTACGGTCTAGATAATTTGTGATATGTTCGACGAAAAGCTAGTTCTTAGCGCATCCCAATGTTTGTGATGTCATATTCCTGAACTGTGTGTCGTACAATGATATAATTTTGCAAGTACTTTCAGAGTTATATGCAAAAATTGTCTACAAAGTGTGTTGCGAATACAGTTAATAGTAAAGCAGTAATAAATTAAAACGTCATGCCTGATAATGAAGTTTTATTGCATGAATAGGGAAATTGTAGCACGCGATAAACGTTTTTGCCTTCTTTATTTTGGGCGGAGGGTCATGGAGAAAAAGTTTCGGAAAGACAAGAAATTATCTGTAAAGTTTGTTGGATGTCGCTAATTTCTCTCATTGTCAAATATTGGATGAATATAGTCTGGATAATTTGCGCGGCATCAGTTACAGTGCGTGAAGTCATATACACAGTTTGAGGCTCTGCGAACCATAAGGTCCTAAAGCACACAAAGAAAGTACTTAGAAAAAGATACTCGTCAGGGAAACCACCAATGTCATAGGTCCGAACGGGTTTTCAAAAAAGTTTCAACAACATCCTATATTTCATATGAAAAAATGATGTACCCACTTTATGTTATGAAACACTAATTAGATTTGAGATTTATTAATTATTAATGATAATAAATTCACAATCGCCAAATATAGACCAGTGACAGTAGTGTCTTTTGACAGTTATGAAGATTGAAATTAATGTGAAACTTGAATCAGAACATAAAGAATAGATACTAAATGCACACTACAGGCAAATATGAATTGCTTCAGCCCTTCCTTGTTACCATTTGCAATAAGCACATTCAGAAAACACGGGCGGTGCACATCCGATTATGAAATATTAGAACGTACATGACGTAAACACTAAATTATTTTATCAAACCTAGATAATAGTTCAAAAGCGCAAAGCAACAAAATTATACTTTGTGCTTTGGGCTCGAATGAAAATGAATATACAAGAAATCAGAGGATATCTTTCTGTGAATATTCATATGGTATATTGTGAGGGTACAGATAGTGATGGAGGTGGTTCACTTACGATCAACAGATGTCAGGACGATGGCCGGCCGGGTTGGCCGTGCGGTTCTAGGCGCTGCAGTCTGGAACCGCACGACCTCTACGGTCGCAGGTTCGAATCCTGACTCGGACGTGGATGTGTGTGCTGTCCTTAGGTTAGTTAAGTTTAAGTAGTTCTAAGTTGTAGGGGACTGATGACCTCGGCAGACCCATAGTGCTCAGAGCCATTTGAACCAATTTGTCAGGACGATGCTTATGTGCTACAATTGCAAAATGGATTACGATGTCCTTAATGCTCTTATGATTCTGAGCACCTCATTTGAATTCGGTTATTAATTCTATGAAATACTGAAAATCAGACTTTCGTAGCCCCTGGAAGATGTTAGATAGGCAATCTGCAAATGGTTAAGGGTGCCTGCATGTCCGTTTCAACCTTCCTAAAACACCGAGGATTTTATAATACATTTCATTATTCTAATAAGATGCGCATACTTATATGAATTTTAAAGATGCTGTGAGAAACTGCAGTATGCCGAGGAAAGACCACATAGAGACACATACTGGTTCCCTTTCTGTTTTAAAGTATAATTTTGTTGCTTTGCGCTTTTTAACTGTTATCTAGGTTTGATAAAATAATTTAGTGTTTACGTCATGTACGTACTCGCTTGCATTTGACGTAGTGTGTTTTTCTGCAGCTGTAAAACACAAATGAAGGTCTCTGCGAGTGCGGTATATTAATGATCATGGCCTTCCATCGCAGTCTCTCACACGAGTGTTGACCTCGTGACTACGTGACGCAGATGGTTCCTGCACTTGTACAGATCCAGCGATGGCCAGAATTCAAGGCGTCGATGACGTCTATAGCTGCCTCACCTCTTACACCCACATAAAGGCACGTGCCGGTGATCGAGCATTCAGTCTCCGCCTCTCTCTCTCTCTCTCTCTCTCTCTCTCTCTCTCTCTCTCTCTCTCTGTCGCTCGCTCGCGCGAACGCTACCCACGCTCATGCACGTGCGCCTCTGGAAGTCCTTTCAGGAGTCAAAGCTTATTACTGGAACTCGCCCCCTTTCGTGGAAAAAACAGTAGAGTGCACTTCAGAGATGTCACATTCCCTTCCTTCCGCAAGAACACTCCATTTCTCGACTCGCTGCTTTCATACATTGGAAACAAATTTAGTAGAGGAACGTAATATAAATGACTTAGCTAACAGGGAGTCATTAACATCATCCCATGGATGTGAGAGAATAGATCTACGCTTCACTGTAACAAAATGGAATGCGTACAGTTTCCGGATAAGACATCCTTAAGCATCGTACGGAAAGATGCACACTATCTGGTACGTTTCAGTTTCAGTTTCAGTAGTGTACCAGCAAAACTCAAAGTTTAGCGGTATACCCAAAGTTACGGGATTTCCTCGAAGTTGTTGAGAACTTTTCTCTGTAATGTGTTGTTCATTCGTAAATTCTCTCAAAGTTTCGACGTTATTTATTAATTCTTCCGTTAACAAACATTCTAATCATCATTCTGTAAACTAGGTACTGACTCGTACCATGACCAAGTAACGGTGGCTGGCATAGTCCCACAAAACCTGATAAATAAATTAATTAATTAAGGTACGTTCAGCTTTATTTACTTTACAGCCTATCTTCCTACATATCGTTTTGTTAAAAAAAAAAGTTCAAATGTGTGTGAAACCGTATGGGACTTAACTGCTAAGGTCATCAGTCTCTAAGCTTCCACACTACTTAACCTAAATTATCCTAAGGACAAACACACACACACCCATGCCCGAGGAAGGACTCGAACCTCCGACGGGACCAGCCTCACAGTCCATGACTGCAGCGCCTCAGTATATAGTTTTTCACAGACGCTGTGAGGAGATATAATAACTGGCCCCAAGATGTTGCTTAGCTGTAACACCATTAGAATCTGGCTGTGTGGCAGATACAGTTTGTTCTCTGTTGAAACTTCCTGGCAGATTAAAACTGTGTGCCGGACGGAGACTCTAACTCGGGACCTTCGCCTTTCGCGGGCAAATGCTCTACAATCTGAGCTACCTAAGTACGACTTACGCCCCATCCTCACAACTTCACTGCTGCCAATACCTACTTTCCTACTTTCCAAACCTTACAGAAGCTGCCCTCATTCTTGTTCTATGTTCCCTGTAAAAATGTTGAATCAGCGCCTCAATTCCTTTCTCTCACCTAAAACACCTGATTCATATTAGGACTACTTCGTCTGGACGTAAGCTGTTAATCACAGAAATTACCACTTCAGTGCGACAACTGTTTCGTTTGTTGCGACTGCAGCTCCATCATTCGTGACTTGTTGGTGTTATTGCAATCCCCTGTAATGACAGACAGGTTGAAACTATTGAAGGTGGCCCGTCCGTCGGATGGGGACGTTAATATTGGCGCTGTTCACGGCGAGCAGCCTATGTGCTAGCACCAGTCTGTAGAGAATAATAGCAAAAACCGGATTATGTATTTCATTTGGAAATACACAGATCGACAGTCAACAAGCGACCTTTCTTCTTCCTGACACTATTTGACTGGCAGGTTGAGGAGAGAGGATGGCGTAAAGTACCTGATCGCCAGAATTTTCCCCAATGTCCTGGATTAAACTCCAAACCTCTATGCAGTGCCTCCTGAGGTACGGGCATTGAAACTATTGAAGGTGGCCCGTCCGTCGGATGGGGACGTTAATATTGGCGCTGTTCACGGCGAGCAGCCTATGTGCTAGCACCAGGTTCCACCTTCTCCCTGCTATCATCATCATCATTATCATCATCATCATCATCATCATCTTCTTCATCATCATCATCCTACACAGATGTTACACACACACACACACACACACACACACACACACACACACACACACACACACACACACACACACACACATTTTATTACAAATAATGTAATGACTTACAGTCAATTGATTTGGTGATTAGGCGAGAGTATTGAACTGGAAGTTCTAAATCGGAAGTGAATAGTTAAATAACTACAACCGTAGCGAAGGCGGAAAAAATGGATCTTGGAGCGATGAAACTTACGCAAGAACGAACTCAAGAATAAATCGACAGATCGACATTGCGCCTGACGGGCAGCAAGTGGAAAATGGGTCAGCGCCTGTTTACCTAAGGTGGGGGTAGGAAACGTCCTCCTCGGAACTAACAACGCCGACCAGTACCTTTGGAGGACTTGTTTTCGTTACTCACAAATAACTAATACTAGACACGTACTTTGTAAGAGATTTTACTTCAGGGAGCAAGCAGTCTGCAGTTTCCAGGGAAATGAAAAGTAGGCATTGGTGTTCAGGTGCCTACTATACTGTAAAAAGGATGAGTCGGTGCGCCACGGAAACTGCGTTGAACAACTACTTTTAGAAACATAAATTGCCTGGCCACTTTTATTGTAAACTCACTCTTAAGAACACGTACTTTAAAACGCTAAATTAAAAAAAATTCACTACCGGAAAATGAAGAAAGAACGCTTCGACACTAGTGACTAAGGCATGCCGTACTTTTACGGGCTACTACGTAAGGGCACTTTGTAGCATTCCATTACGATCTGCTCTCTGAAACAGAAAGGTAAAGCTTATTTAGCTACCGACGCAGGCGTCCGTCCGTACCGTTCGCCGCCCGACCTCCTAAGTCCCTACAAATGGTGTTCGTGCCGCCCACTTCCCCCCCCCCCCCTCCCCCCCCCCCCTCTCTCTCTCTCTCTCTCTCTCTCTCTCTCTCTCTCTCTCTCTCTCTCTCTCTCTCTCGCGCGCGCGCGCGCCCTGTGACGTCAGCCAACATCTTTTTCGTTAAACTGAGCCTACTTAAGATAATTTAGTTATTCGTACGGCTCACATGCATTGTAAAAATACGGGTATATAACATAAATATACGTAGATAACAAGAATACATAAAGGCAAAACTACATAAAACTGTGACTAAATGTCAGTATCTAAGTTCCTAATCAATATGAGAGCTGTATCGTCAGCTTTAAGGTGGTCCTCTAAATCCCTTCATAGGAACGCAAGGGGCATTGACCCCTAATGTGCTTCGTTTTCTGGTTCGGAGTCCCACAGTCACAACCCGGAGACACTGCGCGACCCTATTTCCAAAGTGCGTATGAGCATCGCCCATGCCCAGTGCGGGCTCTGTTCAATCTGACCCATCGTTCCCGGCGAGTTGCGTACCAGCAATAAGCAGTAACACAGTTATACTTAAGTAACCACTCACGTTCTTCAGGATTTTCAATAAGTTGTCAGTCCTGATCGGACAGGCCTCTCACCTCGATATTTCTGCCATCTAGCTGTTCTGCTTGCCGTAAAGGTGAGTTTCTTCATCGGATCTATTTCGTCGTAGACCTGGTATGTCTTCCCGTGTGGGTAATTCCAGGTTCTACTGTAACTTGCGGTATTGCCTTATCAAGGCACGCTTCTACGGGTTGCGGTTGGATGATGTTGCTCAACTGAGGAAGCCAATAAATGGGTGTTGGTCGGATTCTCCCAGCTACTAACCACATAATGTGGCTTAGCTGTACGTCAATCATATTGGTGTAGTAAACTATTTAGTCACACCGGGACATAGTACTTCGTTGCCGAGAAGACCAGCGCAACGGATGATGTGGGCAAGGCATCTGCTGACGCTCCCCATTTCATTTCCCACAATTTTTGAATAATATTGTTACAAGTTGTTATCTTGGCAGCGGCATTTTCAAGATGTTTTTATATGAAAGAATTCGGTTAAGGGGACACCAAGGTACTTGGTTACTTGTTATGACAAAGAGTGTTTCCGCTAAGTTTCACTCTGAGCTCCGTGTTAGCTTGTTCGTTGTTCAAATGAAATGTACATATTTCAAGTTTACTTTTACTGCGTTTAAGTCCCCACTTTCTAAAATAGAAGTACATAACTGCTAGATCTTGTGTAAGAATTATTTCCACTTGTCCGAGACCTTTGGTTTTACAAGTGCGAGCAATATCGTCCGCGTAGCAGAATTTTGCTGACCGGATATTGGGGAGATGGGAGATATTTATGTTGAATAACAGGAGGGCTAAGACGGAGCCTTGTGGTAGAATATTACTTAATTTCCTCTCCTCGCTTACGTTTCCTTCCAAGTATATGCCGAAGTACCTATTACTTAGATATGACTCGCTATTATTCACGGGTCTCCCGCATCGTCCCCTACGCTCTGTCAAGGAGTACGGGACTTCATCATTATTATTCACACTCCCACACTCGATTATGCTTTTATCTACTTTGCCGCTGCTCCCAGCCCGACCTGAATTGTTCATTGAAAGTAATATTATTATTTTGCTAAAGGGCAGTGCTAGGACCAGTCCACACTGCCCAGTGTAGGTGGTGTCCAGTTATCGATACTGCGTTTTAATTTTTGTTCGCCTCCACCGTGGCTGTGATCCTCCATCTCATGGCTCGTGCAAATCACAGTGGCGCTGCGCAAAGGTAACTTAGCTCACTCCGCCAACTTTCGTCACTACCACCCCGACATTCGTGCCGGCTTACCTCACGCCGGATGTCAGACTGAATTCTGATCCTCCCCTCTTAATTAAAGTCGCTATACTTTTTATTTCGTTGCTCGTATAGCTACCACGTTTGCTTCTACCATACGCGGTTATTCCCATTTCCAGACATAACAAGTTAAATTCACACTGAGCTGCAACGTGGGCATTTGTGTTCATCTCATTGCTACGTTTCAAGTTAATGCGATGATCAAATGCGCAATACTGCGGCCAAATCTTGAACTGTGTGATCAACCTTGTAATGTCACAAGCTTGGCAGCAGCTGTTCACCTCCAGAACCAGTAGGAGCCACTTCACCGTGGCGTACGGAGCTCCGTCTGTGCCTGCGTCATTGTTAGCATACCGCGACAGCGTTATTGAACCGTTTGTGCAGCTGATGGAATTTGCGCGAGGGCTTATAGTGGCTGGTCGGTCATAATGCAGGAGTGCGCTACACGTTGTGCGAGAGGTCTCCTCAGCCCTTCGATGTTGTCGACAGAGGTCGGCAGAAGCTGCACGTGCCCGTCCGCACGGTGGCGACGCACAATGTACACCGAGACCGTCGCACCGAAACTTCACAACGAGTTAGAGACGGCGTTATCACAGTGGACCATTCGCAACCGTCTCTGTGAAGTAAGGTTACGATCCTGCGAACCGTTTGGGCGTCTCCACATCACGTCCCGGGATCGTGGACTTCGCTTCCAGAAGTGTCGGGATAAACACGTATGGAAGGACGACTGGAGACGTGTTGTTTTCAGTGGTGAGAGTCGCTTCTGCCTTGGCGTCAGTGGTTGTCGTACGAGTGTGTGGCGTCGCGCACGTGAGCATCCGCGTCCAGAGTGTGTAAGACAGGGGCGCACAGCGTTAGCGCCTGGCACCACGGTGTCGCCAGCCATGCCTTACAATGGTTATTCTCCTCTGGTGCTCGTAGACGTCAGGTTGAACAATGAATCGTACATCCAGATCATCATTAATCCTTCGTGTTACCGTTCGTGAACCAAAAACGCGATAAGTTTTTTCCAACACGACAGTCCACGTCAACATGCATCCCACGCTACCCGAGATGCAATCCGAGGAGCACATTAACAACCTTGGCCAGCACGATCCCCACCCAGGTCCGTCTCCCTCTGAGCATTTTTGGGACTGGATGAAACAAAATCTTGTGCGGTGTCCAAGACCGACAGACCCAGTTGAAGCATTACGTTGGAACACCATGGCATGCCTTCGCGCAAGACTACATTCGTCATTTCTACGAACGTCCCCATAGGAGAACTGCAGCCTGCATTGCTGCAAAAGGAGGATATGCAGGGCGCTAGCGCTGACATACGCATACCATATTATCTCTACATAGATGCGTATGGCTCTGTTGGTGTAATCATTCATTGTATACGTCCTCAAGAGAGAGTCAGTAAAATTTCCTTCCGCTGGGTCAATGACTTCGTGGTGTTCTCTTTTCAGTTATGTATTTTTATGATATTTAAGGGAAAGCCATGCAAAAGAATCGTGAAGAATATATCTCATTTTGGAACAATTTTCATTGTAAACAAAAATATATTAAACTGAATAACAGAATCTAAGTACCTTAATGAACACTTCCCACTCTTAAAGTTAATTCAACAAACAAAGTTTACACTATTTTAAAGACACACGCACCAATAAATGAGAAAAAAAAAACAGGAAAATGAAGGAAGAATTTTTTGTGAATGAGTGTCAAACAGCCAAACCACATTTCATCGGAAAACACAAAAATACTTTATTGTACAAATTGGCGAAGAATGTCATCATATATTCATAGTAGGAAAATATCTTGAACGTAAAAAAACCAAAGCAAATGGAGAAACACCGCTCTGTACTCTATAGCATAGTGATAAAATCTGCATCGTACAAAACCCTTTCTAGTAAACGAACTAGTGGGTATCACCAGGGACGTTTGTGTTGAATAACAACTTGATCATATTTGCTACAATCAGACACACTGTAGCGGAGGTACTTGATGTAGAAGTAGTTGAAACTGCCGGTTTGAACTCTAAATACTAGCTGTCTGCCATTAAATTCAAGATTAGACCAATATTCAGGAAAGTAACCAATACATCCAACAATTTTGACACACAGGAATTATCTGAAAATAATTACTTAAAAATGCTTCTAGTCAAAGAAACCTAAATGTCTAAAATAGCTTCTAAAAGACGTTATTCAGACTACAGAAGAAAATATTATTCTTAAAAAAGAAACGACAACATTCTGGGTAGAATGATGATTGTGATGAGTTAACTACAAGGAGACAGCAGGGAACATGTGGAACGCATATGATGAAAACGGGGAAAACTGCATAGAAGCCAGCTAACTTTCACCGAAAGATCTCAAAAAGTCAGAGTACAACATGTAAGAAGACAACTAATACCGGTTTATTCGTCCTTTTAGCCAAACAATAGAAGGGACTTTTATTAAAACAATGAAAAAGGTTTGAAGAGACAATATCAAGTTCACAGTTTACAGGTGCAAATAAACAGAAGACTGTAAATAATGACTTGAATACTACTTCAAGGTAATACACATCCGCAATCCACCGAAATATGATTTTTATTTTGATAACAGAAGAAATTAGAGGAATTACAAAATGACTTAAAAATAAGAAGGCATCAGGAGAAGACAATGTAGCAACTAAATTATGGAAACACACTATACTATCAGAATGAACATCGACATAATACGTTGACTGCATACAACAGGAAACGAAACTGTAACTTCTTAGCAGATTAAAACTGTGTGCCAGACCGAGACTCGAACTCGAGACCTTTTTTATTTCTTGAGCAAGTGCTCTAGCGACAGCAGCCAGAAACATTTGCGCTGTGTAAGGGGACAACGCCGTTGGACATCGCACAGCAGGAGACCGGTTTAGTCGTTTTAGGGACGATCGTTTTGACATTAGTGATTCTATGCGTTCAGGAAAATTTTTGGGGTTTGATGAAAATCTATCAAATACATTAATTCACAATGATTTACGTTAGTACACTCGAGAACTGATAAATGTGATGAACTGCTATCATTCCCCCATCATGAAACATTTACATGAGATGGGAAGGTTCCACAATCAGGTGTATAGGTACCGCATGTTCTAAGCCAAAATCACATAATTAGCTGTGGCCACATGTGTACCTTCGCTTACTCGTAATCAGTTAGCCCCTGAGCAACACCGACCATACCTATTTTTGTATCGCTACTGGTGACGAGAAATGGTGCGTTTATGCTAGCTTAAGGCAACGAATGGAATGGCTGAGCCCAAACAAAGCAGCAAATCCGCGTACAAGGACCCGCGCGCACAGATTATAATATTTTGCGTCTGGTGGAAAAGCGACGATGTAGTGTACTGTGAATTCCTTCCCCGAGGAACAACCGTCGCTGCTGGTATTTATTTTCAACGACTGAGACTCATTGCAGAAACAATCTACGAACGACGACTAGGAAGGTTATATGAAGTGATGCTGCTCCCCGATAACGGCCGCCCGTGTTCTGCTACACTGACAAATAATACTACACAGGAGTTGGGATGGGAAGTCATTCTACAAGTCAGTATTTTGATTTGGAAACGCGATTTCAAGAAGCTGAGATGTTTGTCAATGTTAGAAAACAGTAACAAAAGAAAAAACTTAGATTCGTGAATAGCAGAGTAGAAATATCTACGTACTCCACGTTCTCTTTCTTGGGATTACGAAAAATTATTAGTGACGTCTCGGCACAGAATAGAGGTATGAATAATCATATTTAGAGAGGATATTGCTGCTGAAAAAAGGTTAGGAAGCAATGAGAGTTCTGATAGGAAGGTCACTTGAGTGATGTTCAGTATTTTCAATATCAGCAAGCACCAGCTTACATGAAAATCTACGAAATAATTACATCTGTCGTGCATGTATTGTTTTTAGTTATGTAAGGGAAAGTAAGGAAACAGTTTTCGTGTTGTGTTAAAAAAATGGTTCAAATGGCACTGAGCTCTATGGGACTTAACTGCTGTGGTCATCAGTCCCCTAGAACTTAGAACTACTTAAACCTAACTAAAATAAGGACATCAGACACATCAATGCCCGAGGCAGGATTCGAACCTGCGACCGTAGCAGTCGCGCGGTTCCAGACTGTAGAGCCTAGAACCGCTCGGCCACTCCGGCTGGCTCGTGTTGTGTGATTATGGCATTAATTTCAATGTTACTATGGAGTAATATGCAAATACAAACAAATGTGGATAAAACTCAGATTATATCCTGATCAGAAAGTAACCAAGTATTGCTAGAGATGTATGTCCACATTCCTCTATCATTTTATTTAATAATTTCGTGAGACTTTACAATATACAGCCTACCAGCTGTTATTTAAATCTTCGAAGTGGATACAGCTTTCCGTAGTCCCAATGTCGAATATTGCTGGGGTTTGGTTCGACAGGCTAAAACAATGTTTTAGTAAAAATGAAACCAATGTCCCAGAGAATCATTTACAAGCCACATTTCAAAAGTTAAACGTAATTATTATTGCATAAACTAGCGCCACCTAAGAGTATCATACTAAAATACTGCTCAAAGAATTCAGTTTGAGGAACTGTATTTTTGTTTTGTTTTAAAATTGTGGTACGAAGACTTGCATGGATACATATACCGGTATTGCAGGCTTATTCTGAGGCCACGCAATGTTTTCTGCTTGCTTATAGACTAGAAAACATGAGCTATTATGGGAACATTTTCCCTTTTTCTTATTTTTAACACCACCATCCCCTGCCATTCGAAGCAAAGTAAGCAGATGAAGGTGTATTTCCACCAGTGCGACGTTCACACAAGTACCAAGTACTGGCTCAGAGGAGACTGTCCAAGAGTCTCCGATGTCCTCAAACCGCAGGACGCACGCTGGTCTGGATGCAAGCGTTGATTCGGCTGAGGAGGAGGTCATAATGCTGCTGTATCCTCTCCTGAGGCAAACTGGCCCAGACCTGTTGTAAGCAGTCCTTGACATCCCTGATGCGCCACTGGGGCAAAGTTGACATCCGAGATGCTACCGCACACACATCTGAGAACCTTGCTGGTCACAAGTGTACTTCTGTATCATCTGTATATGTATCTTCATAGAGGCGTGTGCAATGTGTGGACGAGCATGGATTCTGAAAAATGACATCACAGTACTGTCACATGATGAGGTAATGCATGAGCACGAACGACGTCAGCGACTTTATTTTTGCGTGGAGTCACAGTCATCTAGGACTGTTGGAAAGACATAACTGCCATTTGACTATACAACAAGTTTAATTTCACAACCTAGGTCTTGGCCGTTATAATAAAACACTAGTCATCGTCAATTTTGTTTCCTTATTGTAATTTCATGCCCCTGCCCCATATAGGCAGATAATAAATAGTAAAAGCAGGCGATAAAGTCGGTGATTTAAATGTTAAAGAAGCGAAAAATGTGAAAATTAATACATAAAACAAAGGGTTGGCGATGAAAATAAAATACACAGGGAGCAGACAGGTAAAATAATAGACAATTAAAAAACACAGCGACAGTCTGGTTTCTGCTCCCAAGACACACAAAAATCACACCAAGTGACAGCATGACTTCCGTTCGCAAGACTTTGGAAAAGATGCTAAACACTGAACACTCACTTTAACATTGCACTAAAAAGTTGGTACAAATAGGACATACCACAGACAGATGGGGGGAACCTCGATAGATGATGGGAAAGAAAAGGGGAGAAGGAGAGTAAAAACTAAGTGGGGGGGTGGGTGGGGGGAAAGGAGCCGATGGAGGACAAGGGCCCATAGGAGGGGGGGGGGGGGCTGGGCAGACGCGACAGGGAGTGGGGAAAGGCATAGGAGGGGAATGCAAAAGGACTCAGGGGGTTGGGGAGAAGGGAGGCAGAGAGAAGTTAGTCGGGGAGAAAACAGGTTGTGGGCGGGGGGGGGGGGGAGGGGGAGCTTGGGGAAAGGACTCAGGAAAAAAGAGGGAGATGAGGATCAGAATTGACAGAAGGGATAAATGGAGAGAGAGAGAGGGCATCATCCGGGAGGAGAGTTAACAGAAGCCACCTTGGGAAACGAGTTGAAGGGTGTAGAGATGGAGGGTAAGGGGGGACACAACAGTGAGGGCATGGCAGAGGGTGGGGGTTGGAAAGGAAAGGAGAGGAGCGGAGCAGCCAGAGCAGGGGATGAGGGGGATCAAGGTGACAGGAGGTGTAGAAATAGCAGATATGTTCGAGGAATAGGAGCAGGTTGGGGAAAGGAATCAGGTCATAGAGGATCCGCGTGGGGGATGAGAGGCATATTTGGAAGGTGAGGCGGAGTGCATGGCGCTCGAGGATCTGGAGAGACTTACAGAATTTGGTGGTGGGGATTGTCTTTTTTTTTTGTATCGAGTTTCGATTTCCCCCTAAAGGGGTGGGCTCGCAGCAGCTTAGTACGCTGCTCTTCAGCCTACAGAATTTGTTTTAAAAAGATGAAAATAATAAATAATAAATAATAAAAGCAGGCGATAAAATCAGTGACTTAAATGGTAAAATGGCGGAAAATCGTGGAAATTAAAACATAAAACAAAGGGTTTATGATGCTAATAAAATACATATGAAGCAGACAGGTAAAATAACAGATAGACAATTAATAAACACAGCGAGAGTCTGGTTTCTGTACGCAAGAGATATATAATTCACACCTAGTGACAGCATGACTTCTGTTCGCAACACTTTGGAAAGACGAAGAACACTGAACATTCATTTGAACAATGCACTAAAAGTTGGCACAAATGTAACATACCACAGCTGAGGGCAGACGGTAGGTGGGGGGTGGGGGTGGGGGGGGGGGGGAACCTGGACAGGCTATGGTAAAGAAAAGAGGGGGAAAGGGGAGGA
This sequence comes from Schistocerca gregaria, assembly GCF_023897955.1. Classification (NCBI taxonomy): domain Eukaryota; kingdom Metazoa; phylum Arthropoda; class Insecta; order Orthoptera; family Acrididae; genus Schistocerca; species Schistocerca gregaria. The sequence continues at coordinate 161,924 of NW_026061731.1, forward strand.
GCAGCGAAGTGGGGGAGGGGGCGCTGGGCAGACACGACAGGGAGTGGGGAAAGGCAGAGGATGTGAATACAAAAGGACTTGGAGAGGAGAGAAGGGAGGTCATAAAAAATTTTTTGTCTTTAGTGTGATTTCATTCTCCTACCCCATATGTGCAGGGGAGGACTGTCAGTGGCACAATCCGCCACTCTTCAGCCGAGTGACACGATAACTAAAACAAGAATAAAATGATACATACATAAGGAGATAAAAAGGGACATACATAAGGAGATAAAAAGTGGAAGATAAATCAGAGTAAGGGGAGAAACTGGAGGTAAAAATACACAGACATGGAGACGTTCATGTGGGACATTTAAAAAAAGTCACCAGAAAGCTAAAAAACACAGTTGGCTATTCTTAAAACACAGAGAAGACACTGAATGTGCACGCACAGGTTAAAGGTTGACCAAAGTATAAAAACACTTCGGAACAACGCACTTCAAACCGATTTGGAGCACACATGAAGAACAATATAGTTGCCAGGTGGGACCTGCCGAGGGAAAGGTTTTGTATGCAAAAACATGACAGTGGAAGAGTTCCAAAATAAAACTATGCTGTGCAAGGTACTCGACTATCTGCGCAAATGCACCAGACATACATTACACACACACACACACACACACACACACACACAGTAAAAAAAATTTTACACGTTCATTTTCCCATATTTTGTCTCGTGCTACTGCAATAGAGTAAACGAATCATAAAGAAATTACTTCGCCAGGACGTCCCAAATCATTGTCCCAGCACAGCTTCATTAGCGATCGTTTTACAGACGCGTAGATTTCTCTAACTTTTGCATGTCGTCATTTCCGCGCTCTTTCGGGAACCGAGAGTGCAACAGTCTCTGTTCCCCATTGTGATATATACGTTACTATGACACTACTGGCTATGAGTGAAGCGAAAGGAAAGGGAAGGGAAATATGCATTCAACATTTTAAAATAAGAGCTTTACTGAAATAGTGTCTTTCCCACTTCGTGATACACAACCTATCCGAATTATCGCCTGTTTGGAATTAGTGAAGTACGAACTTCTAGGTGACCGATGTATGTCACCCAGCGAGAGCAGGCTACAGGCTGAGAAGCGGGCGGGGGATGGGGTGGAGAGGAGGTGAATCCGTTAGATTTCATAGTTTGATGCACTGGGACCCCAGGACAATTGCGCTGACCCATTGGGGTCCCGTCTCACGGATGACGTACGGTTCTACAAATTTCGTATGTTGTCCCCGGCGATCAGAGATTAACATGCATGGAAGTAATGGTAGCATGAGCCAGGGATGTAGAACTCCGGAACAAGGGCTCCCTGAAGAATGTCTTTCTTACCACTGATTTTTTCCCTAGTGTCTGAGATAAGGAAATGCCAGTAACCCATCTGCTTTGATGGTAATGAAGATGATTAACAAACGTAATATCATGGTTTGGTGGTTCTGGGTGTTTTTCCTTTCCACTTAATTTCCTTTTTAATTTTTTTTTAAGTTTTTTAGGTTTCCGTACCTCAATCAGTAAGAACGGAACCCTCATGCTATTACTTTGTTAAACTTCCTGGCAGATTAAAACTGTGTGCCGGGCCGAGATTCGAACTGTGGGACCTTTGCCTTTCGCGGGCAAGTGCTCTACCAACTGAGCTACCCAAGTACGACTGACCGCCCCGTCCTCACAGCTTCACTTCTGCCAGTACCTCGTCTCCTACCTTCGAAATTTTACAGAAGTTCTCCTGCGAACCAGTTTTAATCTGCCAGGAAGTTTCATATCAGCGCACCCTCCGTTGTAGAGTGAAAATCTCATTCTATTACTTTGTCCTCCGTCTGTCTGACTGACTGACTGACTGACTGACTGCTACGACACCTTTTTCTCACTAACGGGTAGACGTACGAAGTAGAAATGTACGTCTAGAGCTAAGATTTACGTTTCCTTAGCGGCGTGAAGAAGTTAAGCTTCTTAGTTAATATAGTAGAAAGACAGGCCATCTATGTGACACATTTTGACTCTCGCAAAGTCACTCATCATAACCTATAGAGTACTTCCCGCAGACCTAGAATCATGAAATTTGGCAAGAAGTACAAGTAAAAGTACACACCAGAAATTATGAATTTGTAATTAGGTCCCACGAAAAAACTAATTCCTTTTTGGCGTTTGTTATCATACTTGACTAACATCTTTTTACAGTTAATTTCACTGCTTATTAAAAATGCTTAAATTCCAAATTTTGAAGTAAATGTGAATGGTAGTCTATTACATTTTCTGTGGCTATGTGAAAATAGGACACGCCTTGTATTCCAGGTAGCAGGTGTCAAAATTGTAAGCATTAACAAATAATTTAAAAAAATCAGAGCTGGCGACAGTTAGCGGTATGAGGGAGCACACTTTTAATTGAACTTACTGAGAAAATTAGCAAATAACTATTACGCTAGTTACAAGCCAACAATTTCTCCTTGCGCCTCCTTTTATTTACCGTAGATTTTCCGTGATTAGCGGGGCTCTCCTTGCGGATTTTTAATCATTTCCACACCAGAAAACATTAAGTAATACGTACACGAAATTTGTAGTGGGCCACCGGCAGTGCGCAGCTGTTTCCTAGAACAACCCGACGCTTCCCCTTTGCGGTTTTCCGCTCCAGGTGTGTTCTTTGCGGTGGCGGCGCCTCGGTTCCCCCGCTGCATAGAGGCGCCCCCACGCGTGTCCTAATCGCCAGCCGGCCGGCGCCCTGGAAATAGCGGTCTGGCCCCCGCATTGTTCAGCCCAGGTCGCCTGAACCCGGCACAGTCCGTGTATTAACACGACCTTTCTCGTCTGAGCCGCGCGCGTCTCCCAGAGCGACACGCTGTCCCCGCGCCTGTCCCCTGTATAATGCGGTCCCCGGGAACAAAGCCGGCAGCCTCTGCCCTGCCAAGAATGCTCCGCCGAATCTGGACGCCTTAACGAGCTAGTCTGCGTAGCGCGCGTGCACAGAATTCAGATCTGTTTCGGAAACACTCTGCGTCTGCCAGACCTTCAAAAAAATGAAAATAACATCATATACGGTCCCATAAACTCGTGGTAATAATCTCTTTGTCTTTCCTGGCGAGTTAAAGTAACAGAAAATTCAAACGGGGCGACTTCGCCTAACAAGGGAAGAGTACAATCAACGGGTCGCTGGATTCGCTCAGGATGAAGCTGTTACGTGCAACATCTGACAAAGAAAGTAAGCACCCAAAAGGGAGAAGGAAACGAAATGAAACTTCTGTGGTTGAATGTGTATGAGATATTATTGCAGTGACTACAAAATTGACTCACATTTACAAAGAACTTGGCAGTATGAGTCCACTTTAAACTATAACGCAGCACCCCCTGTGACCTCGAAACATGCACTGCTTCTGTTTGTAAGGAACCTGTAAAGCCATTGTATTCTATGCTCAGGGATCTGTGGATCTGCGTGGCAACAGGAGTACCTCAGCATCACGCACCCACTTAATAGACATGTGCCATGTGTGGACTAGTACTTGAATAATATGTGTGTCTGTATACGTTGTGTGTCCGTTATGACTCTTCTGCATAACTGGTTGTTTCTCTAAACACATATTCAATAAAAATTTAATTCTTACACAAGATAAAATTCAGGGTCGCCATTAAAAGATAGTCTTTGACATATAATACTCGTATGCATAATTACCAGTTGATTTAATTCAGAATAATCGGTATGAAGTGAGCCAGTGTTGCAGTTGGTGACTGCGTCTTATGATAATTGAAAATATCACCAGAATCAAGCTATTCTCCTAGCTCTACAATAAATTAATTTAAAAAGCAAAGGTAGACACATTTAAAAAAGTTTTGCATCACCCCCGCTCCCACAACTCCTGAAGATAGACGTTGACTGTGGATATTGTATCACAGACACAGTCCCTTTGACTGTTCAGAAATGTTACTAAACCCGCCCACCGGGCCGGGGTGGCCGAGCGGTTCTAGGCTGGAACCGCACGACTGCTACGGTCGCAGGTTCGAATCCTGCCTCGGGCATGGCTGTGTGTGATGTCCTTAGGTTAGTTAGGTTTAAGTAGTTCTAAGTTCTAGAGGACTGATGACCATCTATGTCACGTCCCATACCGCTCAGAGCCATTTGAAACCCGCCCAAAGATGTAAACAACCATGCGTGAGTAACCACTATCAGACGGAGGGGGTCCGACAGCTGACTCGTTTCAGTTATTCCCCCAGGAACGATATATATGGCTCGTGTTGTCTGTAGTTCAGCAATACCTAGATGGTCAACACAGCGGTTCGATCGCGTCTGTATTGCTACTTTGTGCCAGGAAGGGCTCTCAACAAGGCAACTGTCCAGGCGTCTCTGAGTGAAGCAAAGCGATGTTGTTCGGACATGGATGAGACACTGAGAGACAGGAACTGTCGATGACATGCCTCGCTCAGGCCGCCCAAGGACTACTACTGCAGTGGATGACCGCTATCTACGGGCTATGGCTCGGAGAAACCCCGAAAGCAACGCCACCAAGTTTAATAATGCCTTTTGTTCAGCCACAGGACGTTGTGTTATGACTCAAACTGTGCACATTAGGCTGCATGATGTGCAAGTTCACTTCCGACGTCCATGACGTGGTCCATCTTTGCAACCACGACACCATGCAGCCCAACAACATGCTCAATGGACCACTCAGGTTTGGCATCACGTTATCTTCGCCGATGAGTGTCGCATATGCCGTGTAACACAGAATCGTCGGAGACGTGTTTGGAGGCAACCAAGTCAAACTGACTGCCGTACACACACTGTCTAGAGCGTAGCAAGGTGGAGGTCCCCTGTTGCTTCGGGGTGGCATTATGTGGGGCCAACGTACGCCGCTGGTGGTCATGGAAGGCGCCGTAATGGCTGTATGATACGTGAATGCCATCCTCCGACCGATAGTGCAACCATATCGGCGAGGCATTCGTCTTCATGGACGACAATTCGCGCCCACGTCGTGCACATCTTGTGATTGACATCCGTCAGGATAACATCGATCAACTACAGTGGCCAGCATGTTCTCCAGACGTGAACCCTATGTGACAAGTCTGGCATAGATTGAAAAGGGCTGTTTATGGACGACGTGACCCACCAATCACTCTGAGGGATCTACTCTGAATCGCCGTTGAGGAGTGGGACAATCTGGGCCAACAGTGCCCTGATCAATTTGTAGATAGCATGCCATGACGAATACAGGCATGCATCAGTACAAGAGGACGTGATACTGGGTAGTAGAGGTACAGGTGTGTACAGCAAATGGTTCAAATGGCTCTGAGCACTATGGGACTTAACTTCTCAGGTCATCAGTCCCCTAGAACTTAGGTTAGTTAGGTTTAAACAGTTCTCTAAGGACATCACACACATCCATGCCAGAGGCAGGATTCGAACCTGCGACCGTAGTGGTCGCGCGGTTCCGGACTGTTACGCCTAGAACCACTGGGCTACTCCGGCAGGCGGTGTGTACAGCAGTCTGAACCACCACCTCTGACGGTCTCGCTGTATGGCGCTACAACGTTCAATGTGAGGTTTTCATGTGCAGTAAAAATGATGTAAATGATATTTATGTTGATCTCTATACCAATTTTCAGTACAGGTTCCGGAACTCTCGGAACCGAGGTGATGCAAAACATTTTTGATGTGTGTATATCGCACATTCAAATACTGGTTCTCGAGCATCTGGTAGGCTGAAAGATGACAATTCATAACTTAGATCTATTATTAATGTCAGTCGTTTCCTAGGTTTAGCACTCAATTTATGTAGTAAGAAAATGAAGAAACACGACTTTATACATTTGCACAAGGAAAACGCTTTGGAAGCGTGGGATTGATCGTTAGCAGTACGGCGAGTATCGCTTGAAACTGGGCTGAACATTTGTTTTATTGCTTGCACTAAAGAACCACGAAATAGCAACAAACTAATTCCCTGCCTAATAGACTCATAAATCTTCGATACCCGTAACAAAGGTCTGATTTAATGGTTAGAAATCCCACACGCACTTCGCATCCACACTAACATCGCGCAGAAAAAGTAGGAGAAACTACAAGAACTGCAATTGCACCACAAACACATGTAGATGGCAAAGGCTTGCTGCTGCGTGGGATTAGCCTAGCGGTTTAGGGCGCTGCACCGAGCGTGGTTAGCACACTGGACTCGCATTCGGGAGGACGACGGCTCAATCCCGTCTCCGGCCATCCAGATTTAGTTTTTCCGTGATTTCCCTAAATCGCTTCAGGCAAATGCCGGGACGGTTCCTTTGAAAGGGCACGGCCGATTTCCTTCCCCATCCTTCCCTCAACCGAACTTGCGTTCCGTCTGTAATGACCTCGTTGTCGACGGAACGTTAAACACTAATCTCCTCCTCCTAGGGCGCTGCAGATATGGACTGTGCGGCTGGTCCCGGCGGAAGCTCGAGACCTCCCTCAGGCATGGGTGTGGGTGTTTGTCCTTAGGATAATTTAGGTTAAGTAGTGTGTAAGGTTAGGGACTGATGACCTTAGCAGTTAAGCCCCATAAGATTTCTCACACATCTGAACATTTTTTTGTAAGGCATGCTCCATCAACCTTACACATCAATGATTAATGCGGATAATTCACACCATGGTACTATATGAGATTTTAGATCCGAAATGCAATTCAGATCAGAAATACTAGTTCAATTATGTACAGAAATACCGAATCACCTAACGCAGAGAATACTAACCATGTGAATGACAAGTTATCATGCAGAATAAACCTCGAGAATTCCACATTTCCGAATTATTAGAAGAAAGAACAAGCAAGAAACTGCAGATGCTCTAGAAACCGCAGTCCCAAAATAATCACGACCTCAGTTACTCGCCAGCCACATCCGTTGGTACGAACACACATGTCACCCACGCGGAGGAAGAAAAAACTGGCAGTACAAATAATTAGAAGTGCATTTATGATGCAGCATAGCGTGAATGGATTGTGATTTAAATCCACCCGATAAATAAAATGAACTGAGAAGCGATGAATCGAAAGCTTGTTCGTTTTTCAAGCAGATGCTCCCAAACCACACCAAGCCAGACCAAAGAAAATATGGAAACCGGTTAATCAGTGTTAGAATTACCCATAAGTAACTTACTGTGAAGTAATTGCAAGAGGAAATAGATTCCGAGGACTGAAGACTCTCTAAACCAACCATGAACACGTTGGATAGTATAAAAAAACGGTACAAGTAGTGAACGGATGGAAACTACAGAATATAGATGAAACTAACGAAGAAGAAGAAGAAGAACAAAAAAAAGCAAGAAATGCAACCACACACACATTCACACTGAGAAACAGGAATCCTAAATAAGACCAAGCATCGCTCGTACATCACACTCCCACATTCCTAAGTTCCTGCTGAATAAAGTTAATGTCTATAAAATCGAACAATTACAAAAAATCTTTCACTCTCCATACTGAATAAAATATTCCGCAAGATTATTAAGATCTGAAGATGCAAATAAAATGGATTAATCCTTTACTAGGACAGAAACTTACACAGATTCAGTTACCATACCAACTGCTGCTAACGAGATCCTTCGGGAAACCTCACTCAGCACGATCCCAAGAACTAGTGAAGAGCACCGTAGCAAAATCGCGGACCACACTGGTGTGGGACATGGTCAGAGAAGTCCTTTTCCTCACCCTCTCAACTTCAACACAATTGCGCTTAGATCACAGAAACATAGCTCTATGGCTCACATTAAGACCATACAAGAGTTGGCTAAACTGCCGCAATAGCTGGCGGGAAGTTTATCCACAACCAAACGCTATGAAAATGGAATACACACACATTGTAAGGTAGTCATGTCACTCTGATTTTTGTGTGTTATCGATGTACACACGTCAGACAGAAATTTACGTTACTGTTAAACAATCTTGCTGTGGCACTGTCTTTGCTTGCACGCAGTCTCATACATTCTTCATTGAAGTGCGGTACGTGATGAACGTATTTAGTAGCACTATGTTGACTTGCGATTAAATCTGTTGGATGAAGTAAGATTGATTTTAAAGGAGAGCGAAGACAATACAAATTTTGAATGATGTTATTATTTTTTTTCAAGAGAAGTAGTTTGAGTAAGATTGCAGCACTGCACACGTAATTTGTAGAAATGATTATTGGAAGCTAATTAACTTTGTTCACTTGCTCAGAATTGAGAGAGAGACCACCCCAGTTCCCTGACTCCTGTATTAACATATTAACTGATTAATCCGTTTGCTTTTTTAATAAACATTGTACGCTTTTTAAATCATTGTTCGCTTTGTTAAACACAGTATTGTTCAGAGTAATGTTATGTGTTAAGTTTGTACTCTGATTTATTCTGTTATTTTGATTACACGCTTTATTCTGAAATCGTTGTCTTGGAATATCGTTTCGTACGAGTAGTAATTCTCCCCGCCCCAATGTTTATCATTATGCATTACCACACGTGGTAATGAACAGCTGGAAATTTTATTTTGAAACAGAAATATAGCTTAGCAGTTGCCTGATTACTGTTTCCTGTTGTGCTTTCGAGAAACCTGCAACAAAGTTGTCAAGACGTGAGGTAAGTGGAAATTTTGATGATGGCAAGATTATAGTTGTACTTCAGTTACGCATTTAATATAAAGGCCAGTTGTATTCAGCCCAGTTACATTTCAGTTCAAATTAGGTTCTGTTAACTCAGTGGTTATCACACGAGTTTAAGTTAGATAACAATGTGTGGGTACACAGTTTTGGTAATACGCGGACTTTTATAATGTTGGATGTAAATTAGGGCTAAATTCCAAAAAAATGGTTCAAATGGCTCTGAGCGTTATGGGACTTAACTACTGAGGTCATCAGTCCCCTAGAACTTAAAAATACTAAACGTAACTAACCTAAGGACATCACACACATCCATGCCCGAGGCAGGATTCGAACCTGCGACTGTAGCGGTCGCGCGGTTCCACACTGTGGCGCCTAGAACCGCTCGGCCATTATGGCCGGTGGCTAAATTTAATACAGAAACAATATAGTAGGGAGGTTACAACATTCATTCATTCACTCACTGAAAGAGGATAGGGATGGGAAGGAAACGTACGAACACAATATGAAGACAATCGTAATCAAAGAGTGGGAGGGGGGGTGGTAGATGGAGGAAAAAAGGTACTTAATGGACTTACGCAGGGTGTTCATTTTAACTGAAAACATTGAAATATCTCGAAAGCTACACACCAGACCAAAAAAATATATAATTCCATCAAATGATACCACACTCGATCTGCAACACCAGCTCAACCTGTACGTGGGTGGCGCGGGTCAACTTTGAAATTTTCCGTGGGAACCCCCGTTTTTTATTGCAGATTGCGATTCTACGGCAAAATCTGCATACGTTTTGATTGAAGTGTTTTCTTCGCTTCGTCAGACATGGCGCTGCAATCGGAGGAATAGAAACGAGTACATAATCGTAATTTACGACAAGCCACTCAAAGGCCCCTGAATATCAAATGGCACGTGGGACCGCACTGCATGCTACGAGGGTAGGATACGCCAGTATATCATACCTTCTAATTGGAAACCTAATGCGTGACGTTGTATTCCTCCGACATACTGAACGGGGGATTGCTCGGCGAACCACCCAGGCCGTATAGCGTACTCGGCGTATCATAACAAGCAGTACACTGCGACCAGAGCTCACGCATTGTGCAGACATCCAACAGATAGCCGCTCTAAATATTGTACTACACTCCTGGAAATGGAAAAAAGAACACATTGACACCGGTGTGTCAGACCCACCATACTTGCTCCGGACACTGCGAGAGGGCTGTACAAGCAATGATCACACGCACGGCACAGCGGACACACCAGGAACCGCGTGTTGGCCGTCAAATGGAGCTAGCTGCGCAGCATTTGTGCACCGCCGCCGTCAGTGTCAGCCAGTTTGCCGTGGCATACGGAGCTCCATCGCAGTCTTTAACACTGGTAGCATGCCGTGACAGCGTGGATGTGAACCGTATGTGCAGTTGACGGACTTTGAGCGAGGGCGTATAGTGGGCATGCGGGAGGCCGGGTGGACATGGGGCGTGAGGTCTCCACAGTACATCGATGTTGTCGCCAGTGGTCGGCGGAAGGTGCACGTGCCCGTCGACCTGGGACCGCACCGCAGCGACGCACGGATACACGCCAAGACCGTAGGATCCTACGCAGTGCAGTAGGGGACCGCACCGCCACTTCCCAGCAAATTAGGGACACTGTTGCTCCTGGGGTATCGGCGAGGACCATTCGCAACCGTCTCCATCAAGCTGGGCTACGGTCCCTCACACCGTTAGGCCGTCTTCCGCTCACGCCCCAACATTTGTGCAGCCCGCCTCCAGTGGTGTCGCGACAGGCGTGAATGGAGGGACGAATGGAGACGTGTTGTCTTCAGCGATGAGAGTCGCTTCTGCCTTGGTGCTAATGATGGTCGTATGCGTGTTTGGCGCCGTGCAGGTGAGCGCCACAATCAGGACTGCATACCACCGAGGCACACAGGGCCAACACCCGGCATCATGGTGTGGGCAGCGATCTCCTACACTGGCCGTACACTTCTGGTGATCGTCGAGGGGACACTGAATAGTGCACGGTACATCCAAACCGTCATCTAACCCATCGTTCTACGATTCCTAGACCGGCAAGGGAACTTGCTGTTCCAACAGGACAATGCACGTCCGCATGTATCCCGTGCCACCCAACGTGCTCTAGAAGGCGTAAGTCAACTACCCTGGCCAACAAGATCTCCAGATCTGTCCCCCATTGAGCATGTTTGGGACTGGATGAGGCGTCGTCTCACGCGGTCTGCATGTCCAGCACGAACGCTGGTCCAACTGAGGCGCCAGTTGGAAATTGCATGGCAAGCCGTTCCACAGGACTACATCCAGCATCTCTACGATCGTCTCCGTGGGAGAATAGCAGCCTGCGTTGCTGCGAAAGGTGGATATACACTGTACTAGTGCCGACATTGTGCATGCTCTGTTGCCTGTGTCTATGTGCCTGTGGTTCTGTCAGTGTGATCATGTGATGTATCTGACCCCAGGAATGTGTCAATAAAGTTTCCCCTTCCCGGGACAATGAATTCACGGTGTTCTTATTTCAATTTCCAGGAGTGTATTTGCGCAGTGTTTATTCCATGCACACCTAATTATCATTTGGAGAACAGACGTGCAAGGGAACAATTCATGTTGCATCTACTGAAAAAAACCTGAAATGATGCTGATTTACGCAGAATGTAGCAGCAATGTTGCGCCTGCTGTGGCCTTGTATGCGAAGCGTTTTCCAGAGAAAGCACGCTCTCGTTCGTTCTTTTACAAGGTTGTGAATGCCTTTATGGCTGATGGCAGCGTACAGACCAGCTAAAGAAAATGAAGCAGACGTATCACAGGGGAAACCAAAGAAATGGTTGTACTACCGGCAGTGCATCACAACCCACGGATAAGCGCCCGACAATTAGACCGCGATTTCGGTAAGTCTGTAGGTAGTGTTGTCACAATTCTGCATCGTCATAAGTATTATCCATATCACGTGTCACTGCATCAAGAACTTCATCGCATCAATTTACATAACCAGGCAGTGTTTTGTGAAAGGACACGTTAACAAAAGTAAACAACCCGCACATTTTTTGCAAAGATACTCTTTTCCGATGAGTCTACATTCAGAAACCATGGTAGCGTTAAAGACATCACATGCATTACAGGAGTGTAGACAGGCAAGGTAACCATCAACGTTCTTGGTCGGTTAACGTATGGTGCGGCATTATGATTCGTATTGTACAGACGGCAAGTTGAATGGACGCAAATAACGAACGTTTTTGGAACAAGAACTACCAGAACTACTGCAGAAAGTCGCCCACGACGTTCTAAAGCGTATGTTGTTTCAGCATGAAGGTTACCAAGCGCATTAGGCAACTGAAGCAGGGGAAGTATTAGACTGTGTTGACTCTGGTCGGTGGATCGGCAGAGATAGCCCTATTAATTGACCTGCTAGGTCGTCGGATTTGACGTCGCCGGACTTCTTTATACGGGGATATTTAAAACATAAGGAGCCACGAGGGATTAGCCGAGCGGTCTGAGGTGCTGCAGTCATGGACTGTGCGGCTGGTCCCGGCGGAGGTTCGAGTCCTCCCTTGGGCATGGGTGTGTGTGTTTGTTCTTACGATAATTTAGGTTAAGTAGTGTGTAAGCTTACGGACTGATGACCTTAGAAGTTGAGTCCCATAGGATTTCACACACATTTGAACATTTGAAAACAAACCAGCAAGTCCTAACAGTCCGTGAAGTCAAGGTCGGCTGGCTGCGTCAGAAACGCCAGTGCTGATATTCTCGCAGATGTGTACGGCGGTCATTTGAAAAGCGGGTGGCTAAGTGTACTGAAGTTGGTAGTTTGCACTTTGCACACTTGCTGTAATTGGAAAAGTTCGCTTAGAGCCAGGGCTACAGTGGCACGTCGCGTAGTCTCCTGTTCGATATGTCAAGGAATATCACGTTACGAGTGGTTTCCAATTAGAAGTTACGAAGTACTGGCCTGTCCTTCACTGGCAACATGGAGGTGAGGTCCCAGGTACCGTTAGATATCCAAGGGCCACTGAGTAGCACATGGTAAGATATGACTGTGTACCCATTTCTATTCTTCCGATTACTGCGCCATCTCTGTGGCGAAACGAAAAAAATGATTCTGACAAAACCTATGTAAATTTTGCCGTAGAATCTTAATCGGTAATAAAAACAACGGAGGTTCTCATTGAAGATGTCAGTGTTGGCCCCCACCACCCACGTACTGGGTGGAGTGGGGGTCCGCTTGTGATGGTTCAAATGATTGAAATGGTTCTGACAACTATGGCACTTAACACCTGAGGTCATCAGTCCCCTAGAACCTAGAACTACGTTAACTTAACTAACCTAAGAGCATCACACACATCCATGCCCGAGGCAGGATTCGAACCAGCAACAGTAGCGGTCGCGCAGTTCCAGACTGAAGCGCCTAGAACCGCTCGGCCACGGCGGACGGTGCCGAGTGTGTTCTCTTTGGGTGTCTCCCTCTGAGACAAAAAATTGGAATTATGACTTTTTTTGATGGGATTAGTAGTTTTGAAATATTTCAGTGTCTTCAGTTAAAATGAGCTTCGTTTATAAATAAGGGTGAAAGATATGTTAAACAGAGATGGTTTATATAGACATTGTTTCAAAAAGTATGTATGAAATCGTTGCTGACGCTTTCCCCTCAGCATGGTTTTTTAAATACACCGAAAATATGAGGTGTTTAAGACGTGGTAAATGAAGTTAAGTTTTAGTGAAACATTTGGAATCGGTCATATGGAGACTTTTCACATTGTCCTCGATGTGCCGTTGTGCTGTCAGAGTACCTTCAGTCACTACAAGTCGCGTGTGTAAGTCATACCCGACGCTTCCCCACACTACGCCGCCAGGACAAAAACGGCTGTGCCAATCCAAAATGTTGGAAGGATCCGACCTTTTCCCAGACCTCTCCTATTCTCGCCGACGGTGTTCATCCAGGGTACTGCAGATCCGTGATCAAAGAGCACACTGCGACGCAATTTATCAGGAAGCAACGCCACTCGTAATGTGGCTGTGTATCTTGTGGTGTTAACGGCAGCATACGTATGGGATAGTAACTCTCCGGTCTGACTGTTGCTAGTCTCCGACCGATGGTACGGGATGACACAGAACGTTGCAGGGAACCCACAGTCCAAGAGCAGTCCGCTGTCACATTCAAACCCCCCACAAATCTGTATATTGACGATTCGACCAGCCGATGTAAAGGAGACCCACAGTCAGGCCACTCTCAAACTCTGTCAAGTGCTGATAACGCCGTCTCACACAAGTATCATATCAGTGTCCGTTACCGTGATCATTCAAAGTGTGACGTTCTTCGCACCCCCTTACATACCTTGACTGGTCTGGTAACAACGCTACACTCGAACACCAGCACTCTGGTGTTCTAAACATTCATGGTGGTGTCTGTCTGTTCTATATCGTGTCTCCCTACCACTTTCGCGCAACGACGCTCTGAGCGTGTTTTTTAGGGAATTAACTAGTTTCAACCTGGCACCTGTTGCTGGTAAGGAGACGCCAGACCACACATGACATGTAGAATTCAGAAGAGTTCATCCCTGTAAAAGAATCTTAATACTAACTAAATTTAGTGGAAGGGGTTCAAGGCTTTCCTATTTTTAATTAGCTGCTAAAACAACGTCGAAAAAGCAGTTAAGTTTACCAGTGGAAATTTTATTCTACTCACAAAACATTGTTTATAAATTGCACTATTGATAAAAGGAAATGTTTTAATACAGGATGGTAAAAACCAACTGCGTTCAACAAAAATGTGAACGAATATTCCCTGAATGGGTTTCCAAGTTCTACAATCGATCGAAGGATGACCTATGCCATATCACATCTATAATCTTGGTTTAAAGTAAGTTTCACAAAAGAAAAAACTATCAAGATGGTCTACAGTGACCCTCAATTATCTTTAATTACTTATCTAATTTGTCGTAAATTACAGTGGCTGACCTGGCTTGTCAATAACTACATAAAAGAAAAATCATCGCGTTTCAGATCTTTTCTTCAAGTGGCAAATGTGAACACCATGAGCTTTAATTAACGATCGACGCTAGTATTACGCAAAAAGGGGGTGTAACAGACGAGACTTCTGCAGATCTGAGTGAAGCCTTATACGCTCAAAAATGCGGCATCGCGTGCGTTTATTACCTTGTCGGTGTTTAGGCAGCGGCGGGCAGCACAGCTCCGCTCACTTCGCCATCTCGGAAGCAACTCTCTCCTAACTTCTCCTTACTACAATTTACCGAAGTTGGTTTAAAAAAAAAACTATCTGGCTGTGTTTCCATCTGACCAATCAGGGTCACAAGTTTAACCTTAAGCTCCGCCTACAAAAATTCTATCCAATGAGAAACGTTATACTTTTCGTGGTGGGGCAATGTTTTTAAAGTTTTCAACGTAACAGAGACGCGAAAAATTCTCACGCTGAAACCTGCAGCTGGTGTGGTCGTTTTAGCGTTATCGTAAGATCTATACTGTTCTTTCTGAGGCCTCTATCTTTTAACATGGACTGGGGGTGGTCCTTGACGTACCTGAGACGCGAAAAAGTCTCACGTTAAAACTTGCTGGTGGCAGTGGCCCTTTTTGTGTTATCGTAAGATCTATACTGTTTTTCTGGAGGGCTCTAGCTTTTAACATGGGCTGAGGGTGGTCCTTGACGTACCTGAGACGCGAAAAAGTCTCACGCTAAACGTGCGGGTGGTGAGCCCTAGTGGTTAGCTGGCGACGTGGGTGTCCAGCCCGTCCCTTATCGTAGGGCCTTCTAGCTTAACACGGTTCTGCTCTCGGCTTCTGTCCTCGTTTCTCCCCTCGGAACTGCGTCTGCCTCACTGTGGGAAGGTACGACATGCATTTAGGCATTCTTGTGTTAGTCTGTGGTATTCCATTAGCTCACTCGTTACTCGTATTACTTTGATTAATTTAATGTCACGATTTATTCAGAGCTACGTGACATATTAGTGGATTTGCTTATCATGTCAGGGTTTTCATGGAAGGTGTTGGATTTGCCTGACACCTTACAGTGTCTGTTTCACCTCTCACACAGAATTCAACTCTAACCATTTACGAACCCGCCGTGTACATGTACGATGTTACATGGACATCAGACTTTGTCTTTCGTGTATCTTTATTGGCCAGTGTACAATGTTGTTATTGGTGAAGAAAAGCTGCACTCGTATTCAGCACGGTCATGATAAGATATCAGTGTGATACAGCGAGTGGCGACATGATTTAAATGTAAAATTGTTCACCTCATAAACTCCAAAAAAAGCACTGTCCTATAAATACAAGATGAATGCGCCACAGTTTCGTGATTTCGTATGAGTACCTGTTTGTAACAGTTTGTAGGGATATGAAATGGAATGACCAGAAAGGCTCAGTTGTAAGAACAGCAGATGGCACACACAGGTTCTTTGGTATTCACGTATTCGCTGCATACAACAGACTATCTTAAAATAAAAAATAAAATGAAATAAAAATAAAAAAGAAACACGACATGTGATGCATCCCTCTGTCCAGTTAAACCTCCTAGACCTGCAGGAAGACAGTCAAAGAAGTTCTAGAGAATACCAACACGGATGTGGACCCATGACACCTCCAATCCCATGGCCAGGTGTGCTAGAGTATTCCGTCGAGGATTCGTGGCGCGAACGACACGATAGACATGGTTCCATGGACTCTCGATCTGATTTAGAAGTGATTGTGCCATCCATAATGACGGTATAACGCACGAAATGGCGCGAAAACATTACATCATAACGGTCCCTCCTCCGCTCTAGACCCTTCCGACGATCCAATGTCTGTCTATCCGTCTGAGTATACTGCTTGATTCATCTGAAAATGCCACTTGTTGCCACTCAGTGAACCTCCAACAAGTAATGTAGTCGATGAACAGCAGTCGGCATGGGTATCTGAATAAGGCGCCAGTTGCAGAGGCCCATATACAGCAACGACCGCTGAGCGATCGAAGAGGAGACACGATGATTGACACACCGTGGTTCATCTGGGCGGTCAGTTGCTCTACAGTTGTACGTCTGTTCGATCTCGCACGTTTCCACAGCTGTCATTCACGCTTTATATACCCTCCACTGCAAGCGCTGCCAGCTGCCGCCTGTGAGCAGTTATTACACATCGACGTCGAACATAGGCGCTGGTCACATTAATATTACTGGATCGTGTATGTGGACCCATACAAACGCGACTAGCGCGGAATATTGGAAGTATGCAAAGAAGTTTTGCACAGGTTTGCCTGACTCGGGGACGAGTCTCATACAGATGTTGCAAAGAACTGAAGTGACAGATACTTCAAGAAAGACAAGAACTATCCCATGGAAGCTTAATTATAATACTTCAAGTAGCAGCTTTATGTGATGACTCTTATTCTTCTCGTACTTTATACGTAAATGAAACTGTCCTTACAAGTGGTTTTAAGATACACCCCCTACGACGCCTTTCACTGCGCTTCGAAGATTAGGAGCTAGTCTCGTAAAATGGGCTTCTCAAACGTTTTCGAGAAATCTAGATTTAAAGTTTCAAAAACCTGGTGAATACCACACGAGCGTCACCGTTGAGCTGCGGGCTTAGGACAGCCATCTATGCCCCCACTGCATGTCACTCGCGCAGTTATTCTTGGGTGTTTAAATCCTAATCTCCCGTTATAGCTCCATTAAATATGCTGCATCGCTTTCATCACGATGTGTACGTGGCGCCGCAAATAACAACCTATGTCTCCTGTAACCTAGTGTAGTGAGTAATCAACAGCCTTAAAAACACAGGGCTCGCACGTAAGTGCAGTTCATATCAGTAATTAAAATGGAGCACAATGGCCGCACAGCTTAGCTGCATATTACGCAAAATTAGCAGCTGTGGAACCCAGCCTCTTCTCATACCTCCCCGCCCCTCCCCTCCTCTCTCTCTCTCTCTCTCTCTCTCTCTCTCTCTCTCTCTCTCTCACACACACACACACACACACACACACACGTTTAAATAGATATTTCTAACTTCCAAACACATTTTTGGTATTAAAATAGCTGATTAGGCAATGTTTAAATAAACATGCTGGTTCATGTTAGTGCTCTCCTTAGTGAGCGGGCCCAATTCATGATAAAAGAACCCAAAACATGAGACCACCTCCGGCTGCAACCTGACGTTGCATACATTCGGGATGAAATGCTTCATTTGGTCTTCGGTGCTCTCGACGACGTGGGTCATTTGAATATATGCAGAAACGTGATTCGTGACCACATTACGTTACACCAGTCACCTTCAGTCCACTTTCGATGATTTCTAGCCCACTGCAGACGCGAAGATTTTGGTCCCCGTGTGAGCAATGGCCTATTGCGAGGTGAGTGACTCCAAATGTTCATTGCACGCAGTTCCCGTTCGCAGTGTTCTCTAGCTGACAGGTGGGGATGGAGCTTCATTCATTGCCTGCAGCAGTTCCTGTCACGTTGAAAGCGATTTTGGTTCATAATTCGTGAAACGCGTCTCCCATCATTTCCCGACCACAATTCTGGTGTCGTACTTTGTGGCCATGTGTATTACAGCACTACTTGTAGACACTTTAAACAGTCCGCCATGAAACATCAAAAACCACCAACAAATTCAACAACTTCGCATACTGTGTGCTAATGGGCATGACCAAACACGATTGCCCTTCTTTGATACTATGTCACGTGGTTATATTTACCTATATTTACGTACAATATCTGCAGAAAATAAATTTTTCACTGATCGCTTGTGCTTCACGAAGAGGCAGTGCGCACGCAGTTGAGCACCTGACGCGATAGATGTGCCGTCTGTAACAGCTGATGTAGAATTTATATTCGTGCGCGGACAAGAGTGGCAATTTTCTTGTCTGGTGAGCTTATATTGCTCCTTGAGTAATCTGAGTCTTATCCATAAAAAGAACAACTTCAGGACACTGAGTGTCTTCACCAGCCTGCTATAGCATACGAACTCAACCTGAGGAGAGTCATCATCCATGATCTTTTACTCTGGTAGGACAAGAATGGTGATGCAACTGTCCACGCAACTGATTCTATACTGAAATGATCACCAAATTCAGTAGCAATCACTCGTATACTTATTCAGCTTGGACTTGTTCTCAAAGCATACCAGCATCCTTAAAAGTATTGTAGATAAGGTGTAAACACAGTCTGTGGCATGCCTTCGTTGGACATGCTACTGGCACAGAAATGAGTGCTGAGTGAGTCCATACTGTACTTCTGAGGGGTCAGAGAAATTACTCGACTGTCACATGCTGATTTGTGCACTTCATTCGCGTATGTGCTCAACACATGTATTGAAAACATCTCCCCCTCTCACTGTCCACCTCTTCCTCCCTCCATCCGTCTCATCCTCCCTCTTCTATGTATCCCCTTCTCCCCATTCTCTCTCTCTCTCTCTCTCTCTCTCTCTCTCTCTCTCTCTCTCTCTCTCTCTCTCTCTCTCTCTCTCTCTCTCTCTCTCCCTCCCTCCCTCCCTCCCCCCCTCCCTTCATTTCCTCCCACCTCTCTTTTTACATTTCCTCCACCCTCTTTCTCTGACCATAACTTCCTCCTCCATCCCTCTGACCATATGCTCATTACCATCTCTCTTTCCATCTCCACCTCCTGTTCTTCATTTTCCGCCTGCTTGCTATCCGTTTTTCACCTGCCTCATACACCTCCCCCTCCTCCCATATCTCTTTCCATTTGCTTCTACCCTTTGCACTGTCCATCCCACCTTCTGTCAGTCTCAACCTGTCCCCAGCCATGATCACTGGCATGTATAGTTTCTGCAATACTGTTCAGTAAGCAGGCCAATACTACTCTCACAATGTGCCTGTCATGCCAGGCAAGCTACATGTCAGGTGCTTGAAAATCAATTATTTGCTCCTTATGTACAGACCACCGAGCATAACATGTCGATAGAGCAGGCCCATATTACACCAACACAGCACACCTGTTGCATAGGGCAGCCTTCATGTAGCGGGCCATAAATCCATTTCTTGCTCCTACCATATACACTGCCCTTCAAAAAAAGTTGATTTGGCATGCCAGTACTTTTCCAAAACAACATGGCTGTCATACAGGGAAGCCTATATGCCAGGGGCTCGAAAAAATGTTATTGCTTGTATCTCTGCTCCTATTGGAACTACGGGCTTGTAGACCTCACAGAGATAATACTCGTGAGGCCTACCATTTCTATCCCAAATTTGACTGTAATCGACTCTGGAGTTAGGGAGATCATCTCAGAGAGACACATGTGCATACATACACTCTGATTTACATATGACAGATTTCAGGAACTGAAAGGACACGCTGATAGGACACATTATGAGATACAAAGGAATATTCAGTTTCGATATGAGGGCTGTCAACTGTAAAAATCGCGAGAATGTGCAGGTAATTCAAGGAGGTACAAATGCTTGCTCCAGCAAGATGCTCCTTGACGCTGCGGCTTCAGAACTACTTGTTAGGATCTCCTCCGTGAAGGCAACGCACCGTGAAGGCGGGCTGGGTTTCGCGGCCTGTCGGGCCTCTTTGATCATCCGCGGCGCGCCTTGTCCGAGGATAGGGTCAGCTATTTTCGACGGCAGGTCGCCTCGCCTCGCCATCCACGTCCGCCGGCAGAGCTCAGAGCTGCCCCTTGTCTACACAAGCTCACCCCTGCGGACACCGGTCCTGCCACTAGGCGATAAATGTACCGAATGCAGCACACAAAGGCCTAGAATTCTATAGTGCCCGCAGGGCACAGCAGCCTTTATTTTACGTTACTCCTTTATTGAACTCGTAATAGAGTAGATCAATGGGTAGCGTACTGTATTCGTATTCGAAGTGTTACAACGGTCACCCAGTTCCTACTGCAGGTTGCCTCTCTAACGGGTTCCGAAAGCAAAAAAAAACTTAATTTTCGATATTTGTTACTAACTGAATATAAAAATTTAAAATTATGGCATAACTCACTCATTAAGTGGAATGCAATCATACATTAAATTTCGAACACTGTAAATCAAGTATAAAGGTAAGAAATTGTGTGTATGTCATGAGGCAACGTAACTTACGGCGCACGAATTAGCCGCTTCCAACCATCTTTACACATAATTTAAACTCTATTCTGGACTTCTTCCTGCTGATATCCCTCCACAAAATTGTGTAAGTAAAAATGATTATAGCTTAATTTACTTTCGTGGTTCCTGCAGTAAAACTTCAATATGAGGCTTGATGTTTTAATTTTTTAGTCCTTTTACTACTAATCCTATTCGCCAACACGTTTTGTGGACAGTATCCATACACACCACTTAATATATCTTCAAAACCACCTCATCGTGCGACACATTCTTCAGGAAACAGACGTCAAAAATATTGCGTAGTGTGAAAATTTAGCTTTCCATAAAAGTAAATTACCCAGAGTGCACTCAGTCAGTATTCTGTATCAGTATTCTATAATGAGAGCAGTTATCTAGTTTGAAAAACCTTATAAAGCGGTTATCGTTCACCCGATTTTCCAGTTTTAGTGTGGATCTTATTAGTCAATGTGTGAATAACCTGAAACTTATAAAACCAACATAATTAGGAGTTTGCGCCTTCACCCAAAAATGTTTTACGTTCCTGACTGGGGTATTTTATAAAAGTTAGAGCGTGATCCCAGATTTTATGAAAGATTTGTCAAAGACTTTGAGAGTGTAATATAGGCCTTACCATTCTACAAAATTATCCCTGGATATATCCTTGCGTTTGATTGACCAATTTTAATTCTTAGTTTGTCCAGTCGTTTTATTTGTTCGCAGTTTTTATTTCTCTTGTATAATTTTTTTTTTTTTTTTCAAGAGCCACCATTTAAGAACGATGTACGTTATAAAAGCGACCCTATAGGGTTGGAAGTTACCTCACTCTTTTCGGCATGTACAATGGCAGATCGGGGATGGCACCTCTCCAGTCGTTGTGTGACGTGTTGTTTTCTCTCTGGCTCTCGTACACTCGTGCACACACACACTATAATGTTAGTTACCAACGATCTGTGCATGATAGAGCACCGTTTGCACCTTATTTGCTGTGTTGTGTATGTGCATATTCAAGAGTCGAGGGCTAGCTTGAGTGTGGGGGGAAGAGAGAGAGAGAGAGAGAGAGAGAGAGAGAGAGAGTGTGTGGGAGGGAGAGAGAGAGAGAGAGAGTGAGTGTGTCTAACATTCAATCAGTTGACAATCATTTCACTGTACGCGATCGCCTATGCCATCAAACCACCGAGTGACACGTCATATGGAGGTACAGTTGTTGCTTCACTAAAAATTAACTTTAAATGGCGTCCTCGATCTATTTTTTGCGGTATTGAAATGGAAACAGCGACTACTGGAGACTTACTATCGTAGTCAATGTAATCTAAATAAACTAACAGGAAATGGAGCAGGCGCACCATCATGAAAACACCATCATAGGAAAAGTGTTTAAGTGATATGACGGCTGACAACCGTGCTTGAGCGACATGTTAATTGTTCAACCTAAGGTCGCCAGTCTAGACTGAAAAGTGTATGCGAGGTGCTACAACAAGCTAGCCACTGTGACATGCTATTTCAGTGGGGATTATATATCCAATGGCATATCAGATTCACAGATCTTCATTTTGATCAATATTGGAAACAGCTACTTCCAGTTTGATAATTATAAATCTTATTCTTCAGTGGTTGTATGTTGACTTCGTTGTGTATTCGGTGTATACTGTCGTCTCGAGTTTTTCCTGTAGAAACGTAATGGGAACTATCCAGAATCCTCACACCAGAGTGAATGAATATATCTGCTAAATAATAAAATTTAACTCAATTTCCTTTAGTATTTTTTGAACGCTCGTACTGCTTGTTCACATTAATCATTTTTCTTCCCCAGTAAGAGTAACAAAATTCCAACTACTGGCTACCACTCCACAAACACAGTCAGTCTTTAACATTGTTATTTTCCAACCAAACAAGAGACATCTGAGAAATTATTATTTTACATAATTTTGGCAATGTAAGTCTTTCAGTTTGACCTTAGGTCTACATCAACAAACATTCTCCGCAAGCCAACACGCGGTGCGTGGCTGATGGTGCCCTGTACCACTAATACACAAATGTAACAAAATTTTATGAAAACATTGTTGTACATAACATAATAGATTTGAGATAGTGAATTTCTTCGCGTCTAACTTCAAAATTGTTCTCTTCATATCGAATTTCTACAAAATATATCATTTAATATAAACCGAATTACATAAGGCTGTCATTTTTTTCTAAAAGAAGTGATCGATATACACCGGTATCGAAGGATTCCTTACATGCATTAGAGTTGAGTACATCACACCACGTTCGGTATCTCCAACTCATTGCATATATTTGTATTTGAGCCGCTGTTCCGAATCGTATGGCAGTGACTTCAGTGTTACATGTAAGTTCAACTATTTCAGCACCGTGCCTGTTACTTTATGAGAGGCTGGTAGATCTTAATTTCAGGTACAAAATTTGAGTGTCCAGAAAGAAAAAGAACGGTTAACAATCAGCATCACCTCTTCAAATCTGAAATATTTTGCCATAAATCACCCCTCTAAATGTCACTTGCTTTAGAATAATGATAATATCACACTGAAAATGGCATGAAGCTGCTTTCACTTAGCCACTATGACAAGTAACGCAAATTCCCTCACGGCGCAGTCATAATGTTTTAATTGTCAACATAAAAGATACCAAGCTGTGACCATGAAACATGGCGACAGTGAAGTCCTTTTCTACGTACACACATATCAATGGGACACATTTTACACACGATGGATGACTTGGCGGAGACCTTGCATGTAGGATTTTGCATTTTGGTTGTTCAGGATACGTTTTACCTTGAAAATCACCTCGTCGCCATTCTGAAAAAGCCTGTCGTGCGATGGCTCCTTCACCGAGGAAAGTGGGAGAACTCCCAAGGTGCTATGTTCCGAGAATAGGCGGCATGAGTCAAAATCTGATAGCCCAACGAAGCAGATCTAAGACTTTTTTTTCTCGGAGTGAGCTGGCTAATTGACGTGCAGGAAAACCACCCCATTGGACACCTTCCCGTGACTTTTCATTCTTGAGAGCCTCCCGTAACCTCGTCATGGGATTGCTCTTAAAACGGTCTGCCCCTTAGGGGCTAAAGGGCTAATATGTTACACAGTCCAATGTCATTAATGCGACCACTATCTATGTGTGACGTCAGTGTGCAATAAACACTCGCAGAGGACAGTTGGCAGCACTATCAGTTGTGGGTGTATAAAGCGTATCCGGGAGGATAAGGGGCAGTCGTCGTCGTAATGTGGAAAGGGAGTGATTTAATAAGGGCATGATTATTAGCTTTCGGGCCAATGGTGGAAACATTTCCGAAACGGCTAGGTTTTTAAGCTGTTCGCTTACTACCATGACGAAAGTGTACTGTGCATGGCAAAATGGCGCTATCCAAACCTGACGCCAAGCAAATGTGGTACACCACGAGCCATTGATGGCGGGGGTGGATGACAGCTGCGAAATGTGTACGGGCGTATAGACGTGCAACTGTTGAGGAACTGATCTACCAGATGAACCAGTGAACTACCAACGGTGTCTGTGCAGCGAAATTTGTTGCTTATTGACCTCTGCAACAGGCGCCTGAATCATGCATCCATGCTGACCGCTGTTTATCGGCGACGAACGTAACTGGACGTCCACTTATCATCTGGGGAATGTTTTTGTGTCATTCTCTGGGAGATATCGTGAATCAACACAAGTATGCATCCAGCCCTGGGGACTATGTGGACCCCTACATGCAGTTTATTTCTTCCTCGCCACGATGTCGTCTACCAGCAGGACAATGAAACGTGTCACCCAGCTCTGTGTACACGCGCAGTTCGAAGAGCAGCAGGAAGAATTTACTGTACTTACCTGGCCACCAAATACGCCGGAATTAAACCGAGTCGAGAATCTATGGGACCTCCTGGTTCGGGCTGTTCAGACTACGGATATCTAGTGCAGCAGACCACAGGCACTGGTCTCAGCACGGCTTCACATCTCTGTCAGTAACTTCCAGAACCTCGTCGACTCCCTTCCTGCATGTCTCACAGCGGTCCGCGCTGCGAAAATTGGTTGTTCACGCTTTGGACACGTGGTACATTAATATGACTGGACAGTGTAGAACCACAACATGGCAGCCCCAAAATCACTCACAATCACCTAGCCTGTGATGGTTGGGTCTGCGCCCTTTTCGCTGATGTATTCACTTCTTTTTCACTTTTTCCTTTACTGCTTTGTATCAAGTTCAAAGAAACCATGCAGACTGACTTGGTAGAACTGAAATGTTTCCTCTGTTTCCACTATTCGACGGGATCTTTGAATACGTGTAAATAATCGTGGATTCCAATGGATCAAAGAGGCCCGTGATTGACTGTCATTTTTTCCACTATCACTTCGATTGTTATAAGCCAGTCTTGTAGTACAAGGGCCTGCTAGTATCTTCTGATCTCTGGTTCTTCAAAGAGAAATGGTCAGCGCCAACTAGCCACTGTGTCATGGGATGGTGCATTGTTATCATACTCTTTAACTTGTTGCATTGTTGTTCTACCTTAAATATAGAAAACAAATTACCACCCGATAGTCCACCTTATCACTGAGCTGTGACATTTAGTTTTTGCTCCTCCAGAGCTGTGCTGTGGTATTGTGCAACGGTAATTCCAATGAACTCTAGCACTGCAGACAAGTAACTGGAAAGAAGAAGATAAATAAATAAGAATAAAAAATGTATTCTAAGATTTCGAGTTGACACAGAAAGTTTTGTAACTATTGTCGTCATATTGGTTGTTTTCTTTGAGTGACGGGAACAAGTAACACTTTCTTAATGTTCATCTTAGATGATTTAATTTGTCACGCTTAATACATCGACTGATAAACCAGTTGTCTTCATGAGGTGCAGCGAGTGACAGTCATAGGCGTTTGCGCTGTCTGAATGACTGTAGTTACCTCAACTTTGCAATCGAACTCGCAGAGGCAGTATGTTAGACGGAAATGTGGCACAGGGATGGGTAGACAAATGCACCGGTAAACGAAAACAGACATCAGTATCTGACCCAGTTAGGTATACAACACTTGAGTAAATCATCGACTTCACTCCGATACAGATACCACCAGATACACGTGCATACACTAGCCGTTCTATTTTGTGTGCGACATGTTCTTGTAGAAACAAATTAAAAATAGCTTTATTTTCTCTCTTTCCATAGTGTTTTCCTTGATTTCAGGGCAAAGCTGGAGCTAAAATCCTTCCTCAAACATCTGCAAAAAGAGTATTTTCAACATTAACATTTTAACTTTTATTTGTGTAATAAGGTCCATAGTCTCCAATGGACTGGGATCTTAAATAGCCCATCCTGTCTTAGGTAGAGAAGGTAAAGGAAAAGGAGAAAAAATTACCTCATAGTCTGTTTGTTAGCCTTTTTCGAACAGATGGAAGACCATCACAGGCCGAACCTAGGCGCCGAAGTCATTAGTCGGAATACTGTGCATAAAAATGGGATCTTAACCCGACTGGACATCCAGAAACGCAATTTTTTTTATAGATTCTTCATATAACGCTCTCATCACTATCGTTTAATGTATTGTGGCTCTACCATTTGTTTGCAGTTAGTAATTATTACGTTCTACAATCGAATCAAATTACGTTCTAACATTCATTACATTCTGCATTTTGCTTATATTAATGTCATTCATGATGTTTTATCACAAGGCCACTATATGTCTCATTTTCTTGACACGGAGTTTTAATTTCATAGTAGTGAAGCATTAGATTCATCGTCAGACCTTTATAAGACCACAAGTGACATTTAATTTCATTGTGCATTAATTTTGTCAGACTGCTGTCGTAGCAGGCATTCAGGAACACCTTTAATTAGTGGCAACAATATTTAACTAGAGATTTATAGTTCGACTTCACAATATTGTTCTCTTGTGTCAGTGAACACGTAAGTGGCATTTAGTATCTCCAGCTGTTTTCTTAATATGTCTGTAAAATACTGGCAACAGTAACATGCATATTAAAAGAATTTTTATCTTTTTCTCAGGTAAGTGGGTCGCTGACAGTGACTCCAGATCAACAGATAGAGTGCAGCGCTAGTGTATAAGGTCAGAAAACCTAAATAAATTAAATCAGTAAAGTAGGTAACATAAAACCGTATTTAAAGTAGTTTTTTACACCGACAGACATTTTTCTCTTGTCTATACTCAACAAACC
Organism: Schistocerca gregaria; assembly: GCF_023897955.1. NCBI lineage: Eukaryota > Metazoa > Arthropoda > Insecta > Orthoptera > Acrididae > Schistocerca > Schistocerca gregaria. Next base: position 188,757 of record NW_026061731.1, read on the forward strand.
ATGCACTTTCGTACATGCAGAAATGTCCGAACTATTACTTTATTAGAAGATGCAGTGCTAACATAAATTTACGTACGTCAAAATAAAAATTCTGTGGAGTATTGGGTGATGCCGCCAGTGAATACGAGTTACGGACTAAAGCACCGATTTTATCAAATGTAATTTTCTTACCGAAGTGGGAACTGTCGTTGCCTGTAGATCTTTTTTGATACTTTCATTTTCGTCTCATGTTTTAAAATAATTTTTTGCACAAAATTAAACACATGAAAATAAAAATACAGTTCAGACGTGGCTGGTTGAGTTAGCATTGTAGATATGAGAAGCATTTTCTACAGGAATATGTAGAATTTAATTTAAAACAAAAAAGTCAGTGCAAAGAGACGTTAACGGTATTGCATGCTTTAATATTATGACATTTTTCTTGCAAACACCACTACGTTTTTAAAATGTATTTTTTTAATACAAGACCAGGCAGTACCAGGAACAGTTTCCAATCCAATATCCTGCGAGGGACAATCATTAAGGACATGTTACCAACAGTGAGACTATAGATAATTCAGAGATAATATCGTATAGTTGGTATGTCGACATGACACCTAAGACGTATGGTCTTCGACGAGTAGTAAAAACGCTATGCAGCAACCATTAAAATGAGAGGTTCTGTCCAACAGGTGAGTAAGTATCGGAATGTCCTGCAGTCGCCTGTGTGTCAGTTTAATAAGTCTAACGGCGCTCATAATAATGTCAACTGTGATGATAAAACAGTTTTTAACATATTTTAAGAGATTTTACAATTGATTCCTCATAAAAGTGAAAGCTTTACATAGTGCGTAAGACGCATATCCACATCTCTTCACTGGAACGTCAATTCTAACGTTTTATAATGTCAATGTAAGCAACAGCCACGGAACAAAAAAGATTTCCTATAAGCAATAATTTGTAGTGAAGCAAAAAGCAGGCCTGTGTGAGACGACGGGGAACCATGACGTAGGAGCTTCTAGGGCGACTTTGTGGAGGAATAGGTGCCTCTTCGGTGAATAGACTCAAGCAGAAGAAACAGTATGGGCGTGGCTAATGAAAGAGTGAACACTTTCATATTTTATTTTACATCCTGTAGAAAATGCAGAACGGATAGCAGCGTATGCTGACGCGCCGTTTCCACAACGGGGAGGTGTAACTATCATTGGCCCAATCGGGCCGGCGGATTAGCGACGTGGTTCGGTGAGGCTGCTAGCCTGGACATGGTTTCAGGAGGTTTCTTACGTTCGACTACGTGAATACTGGACTGATAACAAAATTCCGTCTCAGTTACACGATTGGAATACGTTTAGAAAACTTTAGCACGCTTTCCCATGAATCACAAAACACGTCGACAGTAGTGGTACACACATTTAATCCCAGGGAGGTAGGAGGCTGTCAACAGAGAAGGCCTGTGGCCACCCCTTAAATTAACCACGTCACATAAATTAATATTCATTACGACCCCGCGCATATGAGGGGCAAAAACACAAGGAAACTAATAATAATAAGAAGAAGAAAGTTTCAACAAGATACGGACGACAAATCTTCTGTAGCTTCCATCAGCAGCAAACGACGTCTTGAAAGGCCGGTAGCTAAAGTGTACGCAAGAGATTACCTCGTCATGCAAGGTCAAGACGAGAGCCCATAAACGAGAGTGCCACTACAGCCTGCGCGCTTCTTATCACAGAGTGCCCCTATACTGCGACTCGACGACAGTCCGCTGCTTCGCTGGAACGTAGCGAAGGCATCGCGCCATGTGTCCAGGTGCAGATAGCTATTCTGCATCAGTGTGCTGTCGTCTCAGTACCATTGCCGCAGCGGTCATCTGCACTGATAGTCATCACTGCCAGTACTTGCAACAACGTGCAAGGCGCATATAACAAATATCAAACTGGACACCAGTTGCAATGTATGCTCGGATATGCAATTGGTTGCATATCATTGTAACCGTACTGCGTAGTTAGGCGTGGCGAGATCATAATCTGCATTAATTATTGTTAATTATTATATTAGGTAGGTGCATAAGTACGTAGCGTTTTCGTCATACATGTTGGTATTCCCGTTGCAATGAGTTTACATCTACTGCCGTTTTTATCTGTAGTTCACTGTTGCTGTGTGAGTTTACACATTCTCATTTTGTCATTTCGAGACAACAAGTGGAGCCGTGGACGCTAGAAAATGAAGTGCCAAGTGGAGAAATCCGAACATTTCTGACATTTTTTGTTTGAGTTCAATAGAGGGGTGACAGCCGCGACAGCAGCCAGAAACATTATCGCAGTGTATGGAAATAATGCCATTGGACACAAGACGGCAAGATTTAGTTTTATCGTTCTAAGGAGGATTGTTTTGACATTGACTCTCTGCGTACAGGAAGACCTTCGGTGTTTGATGGAGATCGTCTAAACGCATTAATCCGCAATGATCCATGTCAGTGTGCTAGTGAACCGGCAGATGTGATGAACTGTGATCATTCCACCTTCGTGCGACATTTGCATGCAACGGGGAAGGATCAAAAATCGGGTTGATTGGTACCGCAAGCTCTAAGCCAAAACCACAGAAATCCATGGGTGGCCATATGTGCACCTCTGCTTGCTCGTCATCCATTGGCTCGTGAACACCACCGACCATTCTTATCCCGTATGGTTACTGGTGACAAGAAGTGGTTTCTTTCTGCCAACATAACGAAAAGAAAGGAATGGTTGAGCCAAACAAAGCAGCGACTTCCCATACCTGCGCGGGTCTACAGAAAATAGTGTTATGTAAGTGCTGGAACAGCGACGGTGACGTAGTACGAATTACTTACCCGGCAACTGAGACGTTTTACAGAAGCATTCCACGAACAGCGACGAGGAATATTGCCTGAGGTGATGATATTCCACAATGACGCCCGCCCACTTTCTGCTAGGCTGATCAAAAACATTATATAGTAAATTCTTTGGAAAGACATTCCACACCCACCCGATCTTGTACACAGATTTTCACCTTTTTCGCTGTCCATCAAACAGCCTTCAAATAACTTTCTTTCCGGATGGAAAAGCGCTCTGAACATAGCTCGACGAGTTCTTCGCCTCAAACCACGTGATTTCTACAGTCGCGAAATAAAAAATTGCCACAGCGTTGGCAGTCTGTTGTAAATAGTGAAGGAAAATACACTACTGGTGACTAAAGTGTGTGTTACGTTATCTGTTGTGTTTGGAAAAACGCTACGCCGTTACGCACCCATCCAATAATTAAGAAGTCCACCAAACATTTTAAAAATCGGTAGAGGTAAATGTTTAAACATAATATAACAAATATGGCAGTACGTGAAACATGTTGTTGTGATCTTCAGTCCAGAGACTGGTTTGATGTAGCTCTCCATGCTATCATCTCCCAGTACCTACTGCAACCTACATCCTTCTGAATCTTTCTAGTGTATTCATCTCTTGGTCTCCCTCTACGATTTTTATCCTCCACACTGCCCTCCAATACTAAATTGATGATCCCTTGAGGCCTCAAAATATGCCCTACCAACCGACACCTTCTTCTAGTACATGAAACATAAGCTCGCTGTCTTTATTTTTTTTATTTTATTTATTTATTTATTTATTTATTTATTTTGTGGTTCCCACTCGTATATGCTGAAAATGGCGGCCAACTAGGATTTGCCAGTTACCAATCTGTAGTGAGTGGGCAACGTGCTTTCTGTTGCCAGTTTCACAAGGTACCAACAATTTACAACAGCGTGGTGATATGATACACGAAATTCGAGTGGGGTGTTTGTTCGTGAAAAGTAAAATGTCCGGGTAGACCAGGCGTGTCATGACAGATAGTGGACTGTGCGAGGCAAGTGATGTTCCAAATTCCAATAAAGTATACCTAATGAGGCAGGGAAAAAGTGAACATTCCTCAGCCATATATGAGGAAAATCATTTGCAAGTCATTAAGAGTGAAGCCGCATAAATTGCGGCTCCTACACGCCGTAGCCATGACGTCAGCAATTCTGCATTAGTTACTAGAGCCCTCTTGAAAATGGCTCCACAATCGAATAAAACGTTCGTAACGAAGCAACTTATCGCCTTTAGTGGAAGGTCAACTGACACTACACATGCCTATAGGGGCAGTATTCCGACAAATTTAACGCGTTCTGTAAAGTGACCAAGAACACAGTCCATAGATCCTTCTAGCTCGACACGAGAAATATCAGTGCTGCCAACTACCTCGACGTACTGCAGTTGTGGCTCATGCCATGACGTGAAACTAGTAGCAGGGATATCATCTTGAAATGAGATGACGCTCCAGCACTTTTCCATATTGTGTACGAGGTCACGTTACCATGTTGGTGGACAGGCCATGTTGCCCTGACTGACTTGTGCTACTAGCGTGGCCACGACGGTCGTCTTTCTTGACGCCTTGCGATTTTTTCTTTTTGGGGGGGTTACATCAAGAAAAGCGTTTATGTTCCACTTCTACCACATAACCTCAAAGACCCGCGACACCGCGTCATAGTAGGTGTTCTTACCGACACTCCTGTATGATGGTCGGGTATAGGCAGAACTGGACTGCCGCTTAGATGTGTGCCTTGTGGCGAATGGTTGACGAATACAAAATTTATAAATATTACAAGAAAACTTCTTTTATCCTTCACAAGTAGTTGGGGACTTGTAAGGTGCTGGATTAAGAACATTGTACGTACTTAAACAGCACATTATCATCAAAGAAATGAACATTTCACAGTTTCAAACATACACTGTTTGTTAGTGGGAGCACTGATGACTAGTAAATAAGGATATCAAATCCAGGGCACATTATATCAACGACCGCAATCTTCATAATGCTTGGGTGCAAAATGATGATTAAAAAAATAAAAAAGGTCTCCGCGAGTTGGCGGACTCAAAATAAAATAGCCTTCTTTTTCTTCTCAAAATAGTTTACAATACTAAGCAGTTGCAGCCGTACGGTTTTGCTTGCGAAGAGACAGACGAGGAACTTCAGTTCACCAAACAAATAACTATACTTCGAAACTGTAGAAACGGCTTAAGGGCTGATAATAAGTGCCTACCATGGCGGAGCCTTTTCAAGTATTGAAGTAATTACATTATATTTATAAATCTCATTAAGGAACAAGGTTCTTCGTCCCTAAAGCCTAGTTTATGGCAAGACTGACCAATCTTATGTGAACAAAAGTTCATTACTCAAAAAAACTTCAATAACATTTTTTGACAGGGGCAGGATAACAGAATCAACGGCCAGCAGCCAAACAGACAAGTCTTACAGTCGGCGAAGGTGCTTTAAATTTCGTGTAAGTTCTAATCAAGAAAACAAGATGCCGACTAGTCATTTTTTAAGGCTTCGTAAGCAGGCTGTCAGGCTTGTAAACACAGTGAGTCTTAAGCCGCAATGGATGATTGAAATCTCAAGTACCAGGCAAGAAGTTTGTGGGAGCTTCACGGCAAATTACCCAGAACATGCCAAACTTACAATAAAAGCATCCCATAATAGATGCTGCTTATGTTTACATAAGTGGGATTTAGAAGGAATCAGCTGTAGAAAAAATTAGGGAAAATAATTACAAAGGCTCCCTAGCGGATATCATGCATTTAAAATACAGAAGGCCAAAGTAACGCAAACACTTAACCACAGCGGGTTACAGGCATGGAAACAACGGCAGTAGCCAACTAAATACACGCAAGAATTAGCTAAGGTCAGCGGGCAGAAATGGGAAACGAATAAATCATAATATAATTAATACACGGGCAAACAGCTTCTATAACGTAATGTGCATTTACTAGAATCAGCTAGCCAGCTGTCTTACAAAAAAAGATATATCTTTTTCTCGGATGTACAAGGAATTTACGTTACCAAAAGCGATCTGACGGAAGCCACACGACCAGCTAAAACATACAGTGAGTCCCCTTTCCGGTTTCGAATTCACTAGACAAGGTATTAAATAATGGCTAATCTGTCCCGTAACATACACTCATACGCAGAATTAAACACTTTTCTGATAAAATACAAAACACCAATAAATAAAACAAAGCTGGAAAGTACAGAATGGATAATATGCTGGACAATGAGCTCACAGAAAAATTTTAACAGTAAATGTGGGCTTTCATACACAAGAACCGAGATACACTACTAGTAACGAGGTAAGAAAGAATTGAAATTCAAATTACAGTCGACAGCCGCCTCAAATCGCGAATATTAGGTCAGAAAGTCGGATAAACAAGGCCTAGCAGAAAAATACAATCGAGCACCTTCGCTTACAACAGAATATCAGAGGAACGACCACAACTACTCTCTAGATCCGTAAAGACCAGGATGCAACGTGTCACTTGGCAGTTAAGAACAAAATTACTGCCCGTTACAGAAAATGGCTCACCATAAAGCTCACAATATAGGTACGCAACTGTTTCCCGTGCAGGCTCGCTTTCTCCAACAGCCGTATAGTTGATAAACTCCAAACGGCGTAATGGCGTCAGCAATACTCAACGGCTAGCCCGCCGACTTTCACCTATGTTCGTCCCCACGGAGCACCTACGCGTCCTAGTTACAACTGGGCCTCCAACATTTCACACTGCCGCCAACAAATCTCCTTCCCTCTTTGCTTTCCGTGCCATCCGCGAAACCCTTTCTGCCCGCTGATCACAAACCCTGTTGCAGGCTGGCGTCCTCCAGTTTCCTACCAACTGGCAGAGACATACGCAAGGTAGATACTACTGATAACTGAGCACCAAGGGTATCGCATGTGCACGGCACCACATTTCTCCCCTTCAACTGGAACCGGTGAGGGCAGGATCTGCTGGGTATGAGAGGATTACCCAGCTTCCTGCTTCTCAGTGGCGACTTCCAGCTGCTGATACGACCCCTGGTTCATTCACCAATGGAAAGGACATGGATCAGCATACTCACTGGGGAAGTAATCTGGACCACTTTGTACAGTCCCGAAAACCGCGGCAACGTTTTAGAGTGAGCTTCTGTCCTTCCTAACTTTGAGCCCAAAATTTCTTCGAGTAGTCTCGGTCTCCTAGCAGTTGCGAGGTCGGATGCCTACCCTACCCTACCTTGTTACGCCGGTCAGCCTCCATAAGGTGAGCAAGCCTGGTGATAAGATCACTGAAGAAAAGAATCTGCGAGAATTAAGATCGTTGCCTTCAGGAAGGAGAGCATAATCGACTACAGGTTGGAAAGTGGCGAGTTAACAGGCAGTGTGAAGTTTGGAGCGAGTCATTCTATGAGTCTCATTCATGACCAAGTTGAAGGCAAAATTAAGACACCCGATGGATTCTTCTCACTGTGTAGCCAGGCATTACGATTGCTGAAGTCTGGCAAGGAATTAAAGTAGTACGGAATGACCTACCCACACTTGTCGTCCAAGCTCAGGCCGACTAAACGCTCAATCAGAGATGGCAGCCATTTTCAGTAGTTTTGCAGCCTCTATACCCCCGTATCTTACGAAAATTTACTCAAGTACGTTTCCTACTATACTTTACATAAATCAGTGGTGGTGTGTGCTACGTGTTCAGTGGCTCAGTGAATCTCTGGAAAGAAGTTAATTGTGCAAATACGAATGTATGCTTTTAAACAATCATTCTTTGTTTCTTTTTTCGTGTTATATGATTATATCTGCATTTTCAATGTATTTTTATCTTATGAAAGGCTTCTAAATCGTTCAGGTAGCATGGATACGTGCCACAGCATTGCACAAGCACAGCCGAGGTTCAATTTCTCTTAGTGAGTAAGTTTACTGACGTTTCTTCAGTAGGGAAGGGCAAGAGAAAAAGTCCCTAGTAATATGAGCGTTTGCGCTGGTGAAAGCACCAGATCAAAAGCGAGTCGGGCACTGACGCAAACGCCTCACCCGAACTGAAAGGCTTAAGATCACTTACGAAGCACTTAGTACGTGTAATGGAGTGAATTTCTTACAATATCTTAACAGTGTACTCAGTTATTTACTGTACTTCCATGTTCATATGCATCTTTATCTGATCTTGGAGTGTGTTTTCAAAGAAGAATGAGCAACATTCAACAGGTCTTAAAAACACATTTCTCAACCTTAAGCTTGGAAGAGAAGCTTGAAATAAAGAAGCTCGGTAGCCCGACGCCGCACCTGTAATTTCAGCAAGCGTAAACAAGCGGAGGTAAGACATTTTCCAGGTGTATTAATGTGAATACAAATAAAAGAAACAGTTGGATTGTGAGGGATCCTCTTGTACGTGGAGCCCGATTCTGTAATATATTTCATGAAAAATAACATTAAATGATTATCATACGTAGAAGAGATTGTATCTTTGACACCACTCAACCAAAAATGTTTCCCGACTGGCAGAATCGATTGTAAGTAGGGGCGCGCGGAGCGCAGTAGCAGTTGCCATTGCACCCTGTTAAAGGCAGGATGTAAGACTTTAAGCTAGTGGCTAGTTGTAAAAATTTATCTGTTGGCCTATGGACGCAGTATAATACAGTACTGTAAGGTAATGAAATTTTGTATAGTTAGTTTCAAGAATGCAGCAACGCAACGTGGTTTTTGCAGTACTGACCCTTGAATGTAGGTACCAAGTATTTTCCATCAGATTTAATGTATAGGTTAACTGGGTATACCCGATTTGTGTATTTTGTAGCCGGCCAGAGAGGCCGAGCGGTTTTAGGCGCTGCAGTCTACGGTCGCAGGTTCGAATCCTGCCTCGGGCATGGATGTGTGAGATGTCCTTAGGTTAGTTAGGTTTAAGAAGTTTTAAGTTCTAGGAGAGTGATGACCTCAGTAGTCAAGTCCCATGTTGCTCAAAGCCATTTGAACTATATGAACCGAGTAAATTTCAGAGGGATTTATTTCATTAGAGATATTACATACCGGTTTTCCAGATTAAGTCGTTTAATTTTTCTTTCGATTATAGTAAAACTGATTAAGCACACCATTTGCTCAACAACATATCACACATTAAATTTGGGTAGCACCAAGCTATTTTTAAAGAACAGGATCTGACGGTGCATTTCTACAAGTGAACAACCGGTATTTGGTTTCTGTGTTTGCTTTCCGTGTTCACTTTCTGTGTTTGCTGAGGTAAAGATGCAAGATGGACATGCGCTGGTGTGTCAGGCCTAACTCATCTAACGCAGAAGATTAAGAACCACGAGGAATCTATCGCACATGCGATTTGCTTATTTAGATTTATCGATCTTTGGAAAAAAATAAATTTAGCAATAGCGTAGCCCAGCTTTCGAACAGAATACAGAACGGCACAATAACATCTTGATCGTTCTGATCTTTAAAAAATAATTGACTGTAGTAAGATTTATGGTGAGTTTGAACTTGCCTTGCGTAAACATGATAAAACATCCTGGAATATTCAGAGGGCTATTATAAAAGAGCACATGAACACTGTTAATGTTTTTTAAGGACACGGATATACAAAATGATTTGTTAGAGAGTATGCCACATGTGTCTCATGAGTAAGTTACTGCAGAAAGGCAGATTTTATGTCTGTGATAGCAGATGAAACATCAGCTGTACCTTCTAAATTTCAATTTTTTGTAAAGTTTGTTCTCTGCTATGTACTGGAAAAGCTGTTGAATGATTTTGGCCATTTTTAAATCCATCCGGTAACACCGCTTCCTCCTCAGTACTTTGCATTAATAATTTAGTCGTCCAAGTTGTCCAAGAGATGATAGAAAAAGTAACATCTCAAAGTTGTGATGGTGCTTGCGTCATGCAGAGTCAACATGCAGCGTTCTAAACAATAATAAAAGTGTCATTTCCCATACTATGTACTTTTTCATCCACACCAACTGAACTTAATTCTTGCCCAAGCTAACCACAAAATAAACAAGTAAAAATGTTTTCAGTACAGTTAGAAAGATACGAATATCCTTTCCCCATTCGCCACAAAGAGTGTCCGCTCTGTGTGCAACTGAGAAACAGTGTGTCCGTTATGGATCAATCGCAGCATGGAACTTTAAGTCGAAGACAGTCTTTGCAGTTAATGAGAATAGATGTTCTATGAGATCTTCAACACATTAAAATGAAGATACCAGCAATCAGGCAACAACTGTGAATCAAGTGTAAGGTTGGTACTGCAGAAGCCAAAATTTTCCCTGTAGTTAGAGGTGTTTTATAAAATAATGCCCCACGTGGACAGCTCATTACAAAAGTGCACCTGTGACCCCATCTCCATGAAGTAGCATCGCATGAAAACGTAGTTTCGAAAATTAGAGACAACGTTGATAATATAATAATCGAGAAAGTACCAAATGTATCAAAAAGATGAAAGAGGCAGTAAAGTAAGTACGTTACATAATAATTCAGCAGATCAAACGAGGTTTGATTTATCCAAACACTAAATAGCCTCTACTGTACTTGACCAGCGCTTCTTCCCTTCACTAAAAAATAAATTTGTTGAAAAAATTCTTTCTTCTGTTGAGCAGGCCATGAAGGCCAAACGGTACCGACCGGCTGCAGTGTTGCCCTCTGCCTACAGGCATCACTGGATGCGGTTATTGAGGGGCATGTGGTCAGAACACCGCTTTCCCGGCCATACGTCGTTTTACGAGACCGGAGCCGCTACTTTGCAATCAGTTTGCCTCACAAGGGCTGAGTGCACCCTACTTGCCAACAGCGCCTGGCAGCGCTTAACTTCGGTGATCTGACGGGAACCGGTGTTACCACTGCGGCGCTGTACAGTCCTACCAACCTTAATATAAAGCTAAGTTAATAACAGAACTACAAATCATTTACTCTCGAAATGATTTTCAAGAAACCAGAAGTGCAATAGTCCTTCTGAAGATCTTAATTGGAAACAAAAAACGAGCAGGAACCTTTTGGTGACGTTATGAAATTGTTAAAATTAGTAGCTACTCTGTCAGTAACGACGTGTGAAACAGAGAGGTGATTGTCCACTTTGTCAAGGATCAAAACATTTCTCAGAAATATCATGGATGGAGATACGCTGTTTGTACTAGCCAGGTTATCTATTGAAAAGGAAATGATCGACAGTCTTACATATTTCAACAAGAAAGTCATAGACAGATTCGCCACGAAAAAGGAAACGGGAAAAAACTTTTTATATAAATATACCACTTAAAGAGATTCGACCCCATGAACGTCGTCAGGATCAGTTTAACGTAATTTCTGAGCCATAGAAATATTGAAAGTAATTAAGGAAATGACAAGTATTTTGGACATGTCAGAAAACTGTTGGTAAATCCTGTGGATGCCTTGGGCAGATGGAGGGAATATTTTGAAGAGTTGCTCAATGTTGGTGAAAATACGAGCAGCAAGTTTCAGATTTTGAGGTAGTATGGAATAGGAATGATGATGGAAATAGGATCACATTTGAGGAAGTGGAGAAATTGCTCAGTAGATTGCAGTGCAATAAAGCAGCTGGGGTCGATGAAATTAAGTCGGAACTCATCAAATACAGTGGAATGTCAGGTCTTAAATGGCTACACAGGATAATTGAAATGGCCTAGGTGTCGGGACAGGTTCCATCAGACTGGACAAAAGCAGTAATCACACCAATCTTTAAACATGGAAACAGAAAAGATTGTAACAACTACAGAGGTAACTCTTTAATCAGCGTTGAGGGTAAAATCTTCTCAGGTATTATTGAAAGGAAAGTGCGAGTATTAGTTGAGGACCAACTGGATGAAAATCAGTTTGGGTTTAAGCCTCTTAGAGGTTGTCAGGACCAGATCTTTAGCTTACGACAAATAATGGAGAAGTGTTATGGGTGGAACAGGGAATTGTATCTATGCTTTATAGATCTAGAAAAGGCATATGACCGGGTTCCTAGGAGGACGTTATTGTCTGTCCTACGAGATTATGGAATAGGAAGCAAACTTTTGCAAGCAATTAAAGGTCTTTACATGGATAGTCAGGCAGTAGTTAGAGTTGACGGTAAATTGAGTTCATGGTTCAGAGTAGTTTCAGGGGTAAGACAAGGCTGCAACCTGTCTCCACTGTTGTTCATATTATTTATGGATCATATGTTGAAAACAATAGACTGGCTGGGGGAGATCAAGATATATGAACACAAAATAAGCAGTCTTTCATATGCGGATGGCTTAGTTGTGATGGCAGATTCGATTGAAAGTTTGCAGAGTAATATTTCAGAGGTAGATCAGAAATATGACTATGGTATGAAGATTAGCGTCTCCAAAACAAAAGTAATGTCAGTGGGAAAGAAATATAAACGGATTGATTGTCAAATAGGAGTAACAAAGTTAAAACAGGTGGACGGTTTCAAGTACTTAGGATGAATATTCTCACAGGATGGCAACATAGTGAAAGAACTGGAAACGAGGTGTAGCAAAGCTAATGCAGTGAGCGCTCAGCTACGATCTACTCTCTTCTGCAAGAAGAAAGTCAGTACCAAGACTAAGTTATCTGTGCACCGTTCAATCTTTCGACCAACTTTGTTGCATGGGAGCGAAAGCTGGGTGGATTCAGGTTACCTTATCCATAAGGCTGAGGTTACGGATATGAAAGAAGCTAGGATGATTGCAGGTACTAGTAGATGGGAACAATGGCAGGAGGGTGTGCACAATGAGGAAATCAAAGAAAAACTGGGAATGAACTCTATAGATGTAGCAGTCAGGGCGAACAGGCTTAGATGGTGGGATCATGTTACACGCATGGGAGAAACACGGTTACCCAAGAGACTCATTGGTTCTGTAGTAGAGCGTAGGAGGAGTCGGGGTAGACCAAGGAGAAGGTACCTGGATTCAGTTAAGAATGATTTTGAAGTAATAGGCTTAACATCAGAAGAGGCACCAATGTTAGCATTGAATAGGGGATCATGGAGGAGTTTTATAAGGGGGGCTCTGCTCCAGACTGAAGGCTGAAAGGCATAATCAGTCTTAAATGATGATGATGATGATGATGATGATGATGATGATAGAGAAAATGAAATTATTTTGAAAGATAAATTGCACAAATCAGTAAGAGCAATGACTCTCCAGTCATTTTTGGCACCACCCGCCGCTATCATAAGTGCAGTTACGTTTGGTGTTGCAATTTTAATGATAAGCAATGTATACACCATTTTTTTAAATAATTACGGACCACAGAAAACAATCCTTGAAAGAATAAGGATCAAAAAAATTGCTTGGACATAAGGCCTGAAATGAGTTCCAGGGGAGGTACACTCACTTGAAGATGCAGGTAAAATACGTAAGGTATCAATAATTGAAAGTACATATGAGAAAACACAAGGCAAGTGGACATTTTATACCGTTACTGGTATTCTGGTTCCACACTCAATAGGGCAGTGAGATGGAGCGCCATCGTGTAGAAACCACGTTACCCTTCATACCACCAAAGGCACGTCATCCAGCAGGAAGCAGGGACAAGTACGGGAAGTGCAGATATGCCTCGCTAGGGAGGCACTGTGGATGGATTACTGGTCCCACGAGCAATTCATTAATAAACCCCACCTAGACATTGTGGATGAACCGGTGTTGATGCCCCGCTGCCACCGTACCATTGGGATTCCCCGTATCCCTCAGATACGTGTTGTGAATGTTGGCGATATTGTCCCTAGTATAGACAGCCTCGTCTGTGATATCTCAGAAATCCCAGTGCCGAAGCAATCTGTGTGATAAACCAGAGACAAAACGTTCGCCGCTTTGGTAGGTCCGTATGTAGTAAAGCTAATCGACGTTGTAAATTATATGTATTGTGGTAGTTGTCGTTGAGAATGTTCCACACGGTCGTCTGACTTATCCGTTGCTGGTGGACATCTTTCATCTCCACCTTAAAGTGGGAGAATCTCCATTGGAACGCATTTCCATATGATATTTTTTTGTTGCTTATGTTCTCAAGGACCGTTCCCTGCAGTTTTTCTCCATTTAACATTCCCCCCGACCTGTAGATCAGAAAAGGGTACCGTTCGGTCTGTTGTTGAATCTGCTGGAATCCGTGCTCTGATTTCAGGATGTATAGTCGAGTAATTAAAGCTTAAAATAAATAATGTTAATAGCAAAACATGCACCCACCTTCTCTACCTCGTTCATTTCTTCGAAATGTGTTATACTAACACCAAGCACACATCAAGGCTACCCACAGTTCCACAAAGGATCAAACGGGTGTCAACACATATTCAGAGCGGTTGTGCAGCATAAGGTTAGCACTCACACATGTGCAGTTTCGTCGACTGTTAGGCAACAGCACGTTTGTTCCATTCTAGAAATTGCACTTTCTCGTCCGGTGAATTTTTGATAGACCAGTATGATCTGAGCTATAGCAAGTACACTTTTACATGAGGGCTCATTTTTTGTTTCGTTTTTTCAAGATCCGATCGGTAGCGAGATTGAAATCCTATGAAAATCCTATGAAGCTTTCCGCACATGTGTTGTACGGTGTCTCTAGGATGCCCGTCGATCGCGTCGCATTGCACTTTTCAGTTCTGGGCGCAGAGTGAGCTCGTTAAGATGCCGAGGACAAGAGAACATCTCGCCAAGTATGATTGGTAGCTAGCTCTAAATGCGGAAAAATGTAAGTTAATGCGGAGTAGGAAGAAAAAACCTGTAACGTTTAGTTACACTGTTACTAGTGTCCTGCTTGACACAATCAAGACGTCTAAATATCTGAGCGTAGCATTGCAAAGCAGTATGAAATGGAACGACCATGTCCAGACTGCGGTTAGGAAGGCGAATGATCGACTTCGGTTTATTGGGAGAATTTTAGGAAGGAGTGGTTTACCTGTAACCTACTCTTGAATACTGCTCGAGTGTTTGTGATCCGTACCAGGAAAGATTGAAGGAAAACTTCAAAGCAATTCAGAGGCGGGCTGCTAGATTTGTTACCGGTAGGTTCGAACAACTTGTACGTGGGTTGTTGAATACGTAATGCTCCAATTTGTTATCTCAGAACGTTTATTGTTGAGAGTCAGAATTTCGTGGCAATATACATAAAAATGTTTTGTCCATGTCCTACTTTTCTACGTACTCTTCACCACGTTCTGTGGCCGTACGACAGCGTTGTGGAAGAGCATGTATTCCCTGCTGGTAAAGGCTCTTGCCCTGTAGGCATAGCCATGCTGTCACTGCATGACTGACACTCTCGTCATCTTCTAAGTGTGTTCCCCATCGGGAATCTTTCAGCGGCACAAACAGATGGAAGTCTGATGAAATGGCCTTTCTTTGATTATTGTGGTCCGCTGTGAGCACGTCTTTGAATATCCGAAAGTCTCGATCACTACAGACGCACTTCTAATGCTGAGCGACAACTATAGAGCAAATTGTCGAGTTGTGATGCACCAGTCGGAACCAATAATGGGATCCGCAGGATTTAGCATGTCTGGAGCAGTGGCTGCGATAGGACGTTCCGAGCGTGGCTGATGATGGAGATCTGTTCCTGCGTTTTCTGAGGCTGTTACTTTCTTTACCAATCACCTAGCTGTTCTCCTATCAATTGCAGCATCGCCAGACACTGCATACAAACGTTTACGGATGTGCACCACGGTTTCTTTTCCTGCACACAAGAATTCAATAACATGACGCCGCTTGTAATGTTGAGTCGTATTTAGACGCCATTTTGACGCTGTATACGTCTGTGCCACTTGCCAAAACGGTTCAAAACTTCACCGGTGCACCCAGCAAACATCAAATGTGAAGCAGCAACCAGGACGTTTGTCAGTGTATGTTAATGGCTTTTTAAGAAAACACCCTCGTAAGTGTGACGGAAATACTTCGGGAACTCAAATGGGAATTCCTGGAGGTAAAACGTTATTATTTGCAAGAAACACTATTGAGAAAAATTAGAGAACCGGCATTTGAAGCTGACTTACGAAAGATTATACTGCCGACAATACACATTGCGTGAAAGGACCACGAAGATAAGATTCGAGAAGTTAGGGCTCAGACAGAGCCATATTGACAGTCGCCTTTCCCTCCCTCTATTTGCGATTGGAACAGGAAAGGAAATATGTAGTACTGGTACAGGGTGCTCTCCGCTACGCACCGTACAATGGTCTGCGGAATGTCTATGCAGATGTAGAATTGCGTGCTGTCGTTCGATTTCTTCATGCTAAGGTTTTGCGCCTCATGTCATGCAGCTCTCAAAACGAAACGTTCGTGCGTGACAGCAGAGTAAGGCAGCGGTGCAGAAACATTGAAGCAGGACGTACAGACGTTCCTGATGTAGGCCGTCGGGAAAGGAAGCGAATGTCATAGCGATTCGAGAGAATCTCCTGCGAAGGGAAATTCATAACGAACGAAGAGGAATGTTGTCATCCACCATACAGTCCGGATTTAGCACCATTTCATTTTCATCTCTCTACTCGCATGAATCGATGACTATGAAATACAGTTTTTGCATACACAAGAAGTTCCAGAGCGGCGCAGAGAATTGGCGGAAAGCATAGTCCTATGATGGGTGAAATGGAAAACAGAGACTACGCAACCAGAAGTCTGTAAATCGGAGCGGCGACCATGTAGGGAACTAGCTGGGAGATGGAGCAAAATGTTGCAAACTAATTTTTTTTTCGCAACCGATCGGAAGTAGAAAACAATATCCCCTCGTATAATGAACCACGGAAATCTGTGCTTGTCGCATTTTTTCGCCTAGGTTGTATTTATACGTATTGTCGTTGCTGCTGTTTTCGTCATCGTCGTCTTTGTTGTCGCTGCTAGTTTTTTCGCGTACCGAGGAAAGAAGGAAGATACGGTAAAGAATGGCAGCATCACTTAGTTAAGGTTTCTATTTACTCTTTTACACAGATATTACTGAAGAAAGCCAACTGTACACTCTGCTGTGGCAGCCGCTAACTCGGTCACGTGACTGGCCCGGCCACGTTCCAGTTCAAAGCAGCGCGTTTTAGTACCTCGCAGAGCAAGCACGTAAAACCATCTCTGCAAATGCCTTGACGGCCACCTGCAATTGTGTGATGTTAACACCTTCAAATTGGTTAACGACTAGAAGGAGAACAGAGTGACAGAGTGGAAACGAAAATTGCAAGCAGAATTGACGTAAATACTCTTAGAGTTCCATAAACTGGTCGAAGGATAAAAAGAAATGTGAAAGAAGCACGCGATGCTTAAGGAAAGCTCTTCCAAACAACGCATTTCGTAATGGGAATACTAGGAGAAAAATTCGAGCTATTCTTCTTTGTTGTTCGAGTAAGCACGAACAGATTAAAATCGTCATGCACTTGACAATGAAACTGTTCCTAAAATTATAGCAGGCAGAGACATTTTGACCGTTTATAAAAGCAGATAAGCCTGTGTGAATCCGTTAGACAAGTTGTCAGACAGCTTTTAGCCCTCGTGAAGCAGAAATCCCAGTAAAGTCTTGGCTCAGTAGGCAGATTTAATGTGTCAGGATGGCTCGTTCCGGCGCAAGGTCTGCGTTGCGCTCGCGCGTGTGTACACACGCGAGAGAGAGAGAGAGAGAGAGAGAGAGAGAGAGAGAGAGAGAGAGAGAGAGAGAGAGCAGTACGTCTACTAAGTCTTCTGGTGTGTCAGCAAAAGAATGGCGTGTATAATGATAG
The DNA here is from genome assembly GCF_023897955.1 of Schistocerca gregaria. Classification (NCBI taxonomy): domain Eukaryota; kingdom Metazoa; phylum Arthropoda; class Insecta; order Orthoptera; family Acrididae; genus Schistocerca; species Schistocerca gregaria. The sequence continues at coordinate 206,243 of NW_026061731.1, forward strand.
CGTCTGCATAAAGACAAAACGTGCTAGACATGCTTATCGCTGTGTACTTTTTCATGTGACGGACTAAACCACAATGCGTTATGCTCGAAGGACGTCACATCCCATTAATAATAATGACGGTGATTATCAGGAAGCTAAAAATACTAAACACAATAGTTAAATATGAGATATGGATTTAGTGCAGTGTGTGGACACAGTGTAGTTGGAATGCGTCACTTTGTTTTCGATCCTCGGTCATCTTGCTACGTTATTATGGAATACGAATTTCAGTGTGTTCAAAGACGGTGGACATGTGCATGCAGGCAAACAAGATAGTAATTATGTACTTCACTGTTTTGGGATTAGCCGCGCGGGGTAGCCGAGCGGTGTAGGACGTCTCAGCAGTTTGGTCCTATAAGACCTTACCACAAATTTCCAATTGTTTTGGGGTCAGTACCGGAAAATTACGATTGCCCTTGTAATACAGTGACTGAACCTGTAATACAACGAACTTTCCCAGGTTCGTCGCTTACGGACAAGTGCGCTTGGTCAGCTGTACAGGCTCGCAAAAAAAAGAAAGAGTCGAGTAGGAGCTCAAAAGCAATCAATCAAATGACTGGTTCAGGACTCTTTGGTAATGTGCAACCCAACGGTGTATCCATTATTTCACCGTCAATTTTAATTCGAGATCCTTGTAAAAGTCACGATTTTAACTACAAAAGAAATTTTCTATTAGAAAAGGAACTTCGTAATAATGTTTCCTTATATATAATGAGCAGCCAAAATCTGGAAACAGATTTCGGGTGCTGTCATTTTCAGAGGAGTTGACAATCTACTCAAAATGGTAGCAACCTTTAATAAGTGATCGTATTTTAAATGGTCGTTCTTCTGCTTAGTGGGCATGTGGGGATATTGTGAGAAGCGCCTTTATAGGTGATGAAATCGAGTCAGAACGGGAAACATCTGTCGGTATGGTCGCCACCTGAAGGGGTTAGATAAGAATATGGAAACACTGCAAGAAGTATATGCTAGAACATAAATGCAGTTGCTGGTGAAGTTTGCTGGTTGTACTGTTGTATTTGAACAGCACCTGTTCACCGTCCTCAATACGTTGCAAGTACCAGTCGTGCTTAGGAAATGGTTGTGTGTAGCTGTAAGTGCATTATATCGGGGCTAACTGAAGTCGAACGAAAGCAACTTGTTTGTGGACTTACGGTCGGTGCTTCCGTAGTTAAGATAGCCGATGTAGGGGAAAACGGAGAAAAATCACCAACTCAGTCACAACACAGAGTTCGTGACAGACGCTCACTGAAGAAGATTGTGTCGAAAATATCAATAGATTAAAAAGTCACTGTATAACTGAATGTTTCAATCACGAACCCTGTCAGTAGCAGGGAATTGGAGGGCGAGATGGAATCTCAGCTCCACTTACCAGTGATGCAAATGCTTGTAACAGTAGCACGCTGTGCCAAAGTTATAAAACGGGGACCATGGAGCAATGGAAGACAGTCTTTTCCTCGGATGAGTCTAGTTTTACACTGTTCCCGACTTCCAACCCAGTTTACGATCCAAGAGTGAAGCATTGCACAGGTTCGTTGATGATTTGGGCATCCATATCATGGTATTCTATGATACCCCATGGGTACTCTGCAAGGTCGCATTACTGTCGAGTGTTACGTTACCATTCTGGGTAATCAGGTCCATCGTATGGAATGATGTTTGGTCCGCAATGGTGCTGTGTTGCAAGAAGACAGGGCCCCTGTTCACGCAGCTCACAATGTCCAGGGGTGGTTGTGTGAGCACGAGGATGATTTCTCACACCCACAGTGGCCATGACATGAGGCAGCAGATCTCAAGTTTGCGTGATCGCTGTCGACCTCTACCATCGCTACCTGAACTTTCCATTATTTTGCAGGAAAAACGGTGTGAAGATTCCCTTCAAAGCAATACAGGGCCTATTTGTGTTCATTTCGAGACGGCTGGAAGCTGTTTGAGTGCCAAGGGTTTCTCACACCGTGTTACCCTTTATAATGTCTTGTGTTTTTGCTGTTCCCATATTTTTGTCCAATCCCTGCGTGTCTCAGTGCGGAAGTTGAGCCTCAGCCGGCCAACGTAGTTGGTAACGATTCTACTTTTTAAAGAATCGGAAGCTTACAGAAGTGTGGCGTCAAGCAAGCCATAGAAGGTGCGGCCATCGCCGCGTGTTACCCATCCAGTTCGAGGTTCGAGACGCACCAGCACCTGCACCTTCGTCATCTTCGCGGACGCATATTCGTACAAGCATTCACCGCCTTGCAGTTAGTAGCACTTCAGCTATTCATCACCTGGAACACAACGCAGCAATGTCACTGTCGTACACAAACTGCTCCCTTAATGGGGTGAGCGCAAGTATCTTGCACGACGACCACGAACCAACAGCGCCAACCATGGGGTAACATTTATATGAATCTCCCCCTTTGTCACCCGGATCTGCTCTCTTGGCTCAGTACCCGTTTTCTGTCTTGATCATAGATGTACGTACCAAGCTACGGTTTCAATACATGAGCTCTGTGTCGCGGTTCATTGCGTAACGTCAGGGTGAAGGCTGCCCTCGCCTGAATAGTGTGTTTTGATTAACATTTTTTGTTACTCCTTATTTCTTTCTTATTAGAGTTATGATATCCTCCCACGTTTTACAGCTTCCCCTGTACCCAAAAAATCATATTCCCTGTAAGAAGGAACGTTACTGGTGCTTTACACAATCGAATGCCTTTAATAGTTTCCACAACGAATCTCTTGCGAAATCTGGCAGAAAATCCAGAGAGATTGTTATGGTATATGAAGTACGTCAGTGACAAGGCACAATAAATACCTTTACTGCGCGATAGCGAAGGTAATGTTACGGTGATGGTGCTACCAAAGCGGAGTTACTAAACACAGATTCCGAAATTTCATTACCAAAGAAGACGAAGTAAATGTTCCAGAATTCGAATCAAATACTGCTCTCAACGTGAGTAACGTGGAAGCAGACATCGTCGATGAAGCGAAGCAACGTAAATCACTTATTAAAGATAAGTCTTTCGCAGAATGTATAGAAATTAGGTTCATTTCAGAGCGTGCCCGAAGGGGCTAATATCGCCGTATTTGTCAATCATGTAGAACCGCTCGCTCGACGAAGATGGGTACCTAAAGACTGGTAAGGTGCCTAGATCTCACTAATACTCAAGAAGCGAAGTAGGTGCAATCTGACGATTTATATACCGATATCGCTGTCGTAGATTTCCAGTAGGATTTGGAAACACATTTTCTCGAACATTATGAATTATGTCGAGGAAAATGATCTGTAGACACACCGGTGCCAATGATTTAGAAAATATCGTTCTTACGAAACACAATTAGCTATTTCTACTCACGACGTAATGAGTGCTATCGACAGGGGATTTCAGATTGATTCCATATTTCTACATTTTTCCAAAAGTCTTCCGATAACAGATTCTGTAAGCGGCATATAATTAAGTTGTGTGCTTATGGAGTATCGTCTTAGCTGGATTCGAAATTTCCCCTCAGGAAGATCACGGTTTGTAGTGACTGAAGGAAAGTCATCGAGATACACAGAAGTGATATCGCCACAAGAAAGTGGTATAGGCCCTCTAGTGTTCCTAATCTATACAAATGAGTTAGGAGAGAATCTGAGCAGACCTATTGGATTGTATGTCGATGATGCTGTCATTCACCGTCTTGTTAAGTTATCAGATGGTAAGAAAGAATTGTAAAATGTTTTTCACAAGATATCTGTATGATAGAGAAGTGTGAGGTCATCAACATGAGTAGTATAAGGAATCCTTTAAATTTCGTTTACACTACATATCATACAAATCTTAGGCTGTCACCTCAACTAAATAGAAAAGAATTACAAATACGAAGAGCTTAAAGTGGAATGGTCACATAGATAACGGAGTGGGGAAGAGAAACCAACGACTGAATTTTATTGGCAAAACACTTAGAAGATGTAACAAGTCCACTAAGGAGACTTTCTACACTACATTTGTCCGGCCTCTGCTAGTGTACTGCTAAGGAATATTGGATCCTTACCAGATTGGACTCACAGAGCACACCGGAAAAGTTCAAATAACGGCAGCTCATTTTGTATTATTAACAAACAGGGGAGAGAGTAATACGGATATGATACGCGAGGTGAAATGGGAATCAGTTTAAAAAAGCAATTTTTCTTGTGGCGAGATATTTCCAAGAAATTTCAGTCTACAACGTTCTCCTACGAATATAAAAATATTTTTTTGACATTCACGTACATAGAAAGAAATTATCATTATAATAAAATAATAATCATAGTCCGCACGGAAATACTTAAGAATTAAGTTTGTCGTGCGTCGATAGAGAGTGGAACGGCAGAGAAATAGTGTGTGAAAGTTGTTCGATGCACCTTCTGCCAGGCAGTTAAGTGTGAATCACTGAGTAGTCAATGTAGATAGTGGATAGGTAACCTGTGTAGGATCTAGCGGCCTGGTAACGTACACCGCGCGCGCAGACTGTGGCAAGCTCCTTTCAATTTCGCAGCCTGGAGTAGCAAGAGCTGTCGAAGCCAGTGGGACGATGCAGTCACAGACAGATGGTAAAAGAAAAAGAAAACGAATGAGAAAAATTCCTTGGAATGTTTTCCATTAACTACATGGGGTTTTCTAAACTAATCTACTTGTATGTTTCGAAAGAAAAGTTTACATTCAGTGTGTGGTATCAGTGGGCTTTCATGCGAAACACTTCAGAAACTGAGTTTTACTCAGTGAAAAATGTAGGGATATTGTCGGGAATTACTTCGGAAGACAGGCAGACATATAGATGGATCAGTAAAAACTGTAACACGTCAGACAGTAATAAAAATAGAAACAGAGGTATTGTGAGATAGCATTGAGATATGCCTAGTCGTCCACCATTTTTCTCCCACTTTACTGCATGATTTGACAAATACGACAAAGCCTTTTACAGAGGAGGAAATGTCCGGCCACAAACTGTGAGGGATTTCTGTATGACCTTTACACAAGAACTAGTACTGCAACAACGTTAATAATTTGCTTCATAGGATTTTACTAAGGTCTACAGAGCTTTAGGGCGACACCCGTACATATATCCAGAACTGAATGTTACCATGAAATTGGATGATGACGTTCAGAAATTCTCCAACCTTAAACAATGTCGCGACTGTGCGTCCTGTTATTCCTTCGGACTCCCCGACACTGATGATTTGGGCGTAAAGATTCTGTGTGTCGACATGGATAGCAAGGATTCGATAACATAAAAGTATCTTAAGACATCTCACAGTATTGGTATTGTAAGAGTTGGACCATCTCGCTGAAGGGAATACATCAGTGCCAGAACTCAAATGTATGCTGTGTCCATTTAGTATACAGGGAACACAAATGCATAATAACATTCACATATAATGTGCAGTCCAAAACAAACACGTGAAATTTCAACAACACATTGTTTCTTTCGTGGTCTTCAGTCCGAAGACTGCAACGAATATCCAGTTGAACCTGCTACTGTGTTCAAGACTTAGCCTTCCTCCACAATTTTAACCACATACACTTTCCTCTGTTGCCCACCTATCAATTGCTTAATGTCTTAGGACGTGTCCTATCAACTGAATGCTTCTTTTAATGAAATTTTTTCATATGTTATTTTCTCCCTAATTCGATTCAGTACATCCTCATTAGTTATCCGATCTACTCATCTGAGCTTCAGCATTCTCCTATAGCACGACGTTCTGTAGCGTCCCCTTTGAAAAATTAAGAATGACTGTACTGGTAAACTTCTACGTTATTTGATTTTCGAACAGCTGAGCAAAACTCGACGTACTCAAACAGTTTTCTCTTTCCTTATTCTGATCATCACTACTTTGACACAATATTTGTAGCGCAACGCAATCTGACTTTCAATAATCCCCACAAAAGAATGGCTTTGACTAACAATAACCTCACATAAATCTTCATTGCTCGAACTACTGCAATACGGCGAGCGCCAATAAAGCCAGCTAAAAAAAAGATTCTAATTACTGATAGGAACAGTTACCAAATGAAAGATTCTGATAGAGAACAAACAATGTATTTATCTTTATTGTGTTCAAAAGTCATAATATATATAACAGTTCATGACATCCAGTCTTACAAATTTTCTTTCTCTGACGGACACCTGTCCAGATCGTCCGCTATCAAAACTGTGGCATCTCTCTCTCTCTCTCTCTCTCTCTCTCTCTCTCTCTCTCTCTCTCTCTCTCTCTCCACATCCACCACTACTGACGTCTCACCTCCAACTGCACAACGCTACGCGCTGTTCATATCCAACGGCCCAACACTACACAAGCGAGTATTCCAACAATGAGTCGAACCAGCCACAGACTGCACACGGCGCAGTCAGCGATTTCCATACAAAGCTCTACGTGGCGTTACCTACATATAAACCTAAACAGCCTACTTACAGTTCCAAAAGATTCTGTTCTCTACGTATATGATGTCTTAATCATCCACTTCCACCTCCGTATACGGCTGCAATCCAGACAACTACCGACAGCAAAGACTCTGTAACACTTGATATTTCTTGATACCAAATTTCCACAAATGGCTTTCGAGCTGTTGCCAGCCTGCATTTTACATCCTCTGTAGTTCCGTCGTCGTCAGTTATTTTTCAACCCAAATAGCAAACCTCGTCAACAGCTTTAAGTGTCTCACTTCGTAATCTGATTCCCTCAGCATCGATCCATGTTCTCCTATCATTGATGTCCATCCTATGGACTCTTTCCATGACACTAGTCTTCTGCATCCTTTCGCGTCTCTGACATTTACAGTATCAATGACAGTCGTCAAAGACAAATATATATCAACATTAAGTATGTGCTCACTGCCTTGGAAAAATGATACCGGTTCTGATTTTTGTTTTGCAAGCATGGCGTAATAAACATATTTCGCCTAATTCAAAATGTATTTGAAAAACTCATGTATACCTAAATGCGCTTATTATAATGAAAAGTCTGTAGTGATGCACTGTAATGACACGTGTGGGTGCCATACAATTTGTGTGACAAGTATGTTTTGCTTGGATCTGGAATATTGCATTTGTTGTTGCTTCATACTGTAGGTGCTTCATGAACACACAGCATAACTCCCACACTTTGTATTGTATTACAATAATTTTTTGTGATCTAAAAAAGTTCAGAAATCTATTAGCAATCAATACCTTGCGACACTATTAATATCGCTGATTTTGTTCCGATATTATCGAAGTTTCGACACAATTTTACGTATTGGCGTCGATGGCGTATTTCGTATCGAATCTGGTGTTGTAACGTCTCAAATCACTGCACCAATGATCACTGCGTAATATCACCACCACCTGTACACATTTTCCGCTTGTGACACCAATCAGAGAAATACCGTTGTTTTGCGGACGGTCAGTTTACATGCAAATGCACGTCCGTTCTAACAGCTGTTTAAATCGAGTAGCTATGTCAACACTTTGTACACCTAAATGTACATTTACTGCATTATATTAGCAGTCTTTGTATCTGAATACTGCAAAGGACATAGATTCGATTCTTGGTCCTGTCAAGGATTTCCTTATTGTTAGGGTGACCAAAAAGCGACGTGCGTAGAGTCGCAAATGCGGCAAAGAAACTACGTGTATTGAATGTAAGCCAATCTGAGATCGCAACCAAGACAACCACGTGATTTTGTTGTCTTTCATTAAACTCAAACATAAATCCTTTACTGTAACTTTACATGATAGAGGGAACACAAGATACATTAGCTCAAAGGATATTCAGAGGACTGCTATAAACATAATTTAATGTGTTTTCTGCTTTATGATATATTTGAGTTACGTAAAATTCTCTCAATGATTGTTTTATTTTTTTCTAGTGTGTCTCTGATACTGCTTTTTGAAGGCAACCGAAACTGGTAATATACAAAAAGAATCTCTATGACACACACAGTGAAAACACTACCACAAATTATAAGAATCGTTGTACCAGAAAACACAAAATAACCGTCGGACTGCGGCCTTAAAATTTCAGTATTTTGCAAACAAAACGAAGTATCCATCAGAACGTTAAACAACATAATACGTAACGAAATACAGTTTGACCTTTCAGTATTTCACGTTAGTTAGTACACTGTTTGTCGACGGGATAGGCTCCACTTCGCTATGGAAACTATCCCAGGCTGCCTCTCTTTCAGACAGACGTAGAACATGCACTATTAGATTGAAGGGACGTGGTTGTGTTTAGAGAGTTGGTGAGGTCCGGCAGGGAACAATGATATAGGGATTTCTATTCGATCATTGAGTGCTGATGAATATATGGTGTAATCAAATGTTTTTTCTCCAGAGCGCAGTCGTCTGGTTACGTCGGTCATCTATGTGTCTGGATCTGACAGTTTGACTGATGACGTGGAGCTCGCGCACGCACTAGCGGTAACTGAGGCACATTTCCATTTGGATCTGTGCTACACAACAAAGTGAACTCTACCTCCCGGTTTTGTATGTTAATGCATATTTTGTTACATTTACAGAAGAAACAGTAATGTGGAGACTACTGCTGCAGAGTCACAGTTTAATCAGATTTAGTTCTACAGAGGTGCAGAGGTTTCACTAGGCCGGTCTTCTGTAAGGGACATTCAAAAAGACACGAGCCGGAGGTTGAAAAATGAAAATCGCTGAAGGGATCGTAACGCCATCTACATCTACACACATAATCCACAACCCACCATACGGTACATGGCGGAGGATACCACATTCTAAGACTGGTCATTTCCTTTCCTTTCCTGTTCCACTCGTAGATCGAGGGAAAAGAGGCTATCTAAATGCCTGCCTAGGGGCCCTTATTTCTGGCATCCTATCTTCGTAGTTCTTACTTCAAGAAGCATCTTAATCAAATTTGCGTGCTCATCATATCTACCGGTGACAAATCTACCAACTCGCCTCTGAATGGCTTCAATGTCTTCATTTAATCTGGTTTGGTTGGGATCCCAAACACTGGAACAGTACTCAAGAACGGGTCGCACTAGCGTTCTATACACCGTCGCGTTTATATGTGAGCTATACTTTGCCAGATTTCTCCCAATAAAAAGAAAGTCAAGCATTCGCCTTATACATAACCAGTCTGACGTGCTCATTTTAATGATACAGCTTTGCAACGTTACGTCTAGATTGTGTCAAGGAGCACCCTCCTAATGCTGTTTATGAACTTAACATGGTCGTTTTTCCTGCTCAATCTCATTAACTTACACTTTTCTACATTTAGAGCAAGCTGCCATTCATCACAAAAACATACTGATCGTGAACAATACCGCTGGCCGGCGTGGCCGAGCGGTTCTAGGCGCTACAGTCTGGAGCCGAGCGACCGCTACGGTCGCAGGTTCGAATCCTGCCTCGGGCAGGGATGTGTGTGATGTCCTTAGGTTAGTTAGGTTTAAGTAGTTGTAAGTTCTAGGCGACTGATGATCTCAGAAGTTAAGTCGCATTGTGCTTAGAGCCATTTGAACCTTTTTTTTAAGAATACCTTTTGTCAGGTTGTTGTGGAATACACACTTCGTTTTGGGCCTTCGTACTGCAATCACTTCGCTTTAGGCTTTGGTCAGGAGAGATGCCTGATGAGGCCAGCCTTGCTACCTCTGAGAAGATGTCTGCAACTCCAGCTCTAAGCAGTGACCGAAGACTGGCATCGTACCTTGTAGTGGTTGTTGCCGCCGGCCTGTTTCTGTACAAACTGACCGGTTGGTAAGATCGCACATCGTCGCGCCCGCCGAAGGCAGTTTAAAAACGAATGTAGCTCACTTCCTTCAGGGGGAGAGCCCGCGATCTTAAAGTAACTCAGCGAGCTTGTTGCTGTCAGTGTGCAGTATGGCTATCTTCGTGTCTTCACGTTTACTTTCTATGCTTAATTAACAATTCACGCAGTACTAGCCGTGTCTGAGAGTTTTTAACGTAACTGTGTTTTTTCCTCCAGACGCACTAATGCCATAGCTATTCTGTGAGTTGTATTCCATTATCGGATTTTCAATGGTTTTTTTAAGACGTTGGGTAACTTTCATATTCGCAGTCGAGAAATCTATTTGTCATAGTGTCCATTTGGTTCCATCCATAGCTAGAAGAAGATCCCTGCTCTTATTAATATATCGATGTGTGTGGCGTGGTACCCATTTATTTCATGCTTAATGGGAAACTTCTTATAATATTCTTTTATATAAGACATTCTCTTTTGCGCAACAGTATATTTGTTTTCAATGAATTTGGCTGATCGTTTCTAGTGGTTTCACATTCAGCTGGGCACCAGAATTTGGTTTTGTGCATCCTAGGGGTATCCTCTGGCCACAACCGACACCCCACGGCAAGACTAGAAATTTCCCGGTTTCTCGACAAGATCTTTCTCTATATTGCGATGGAGGAAGTTGTTGTATCTTCGCTCACTGATATTCTTATGGAGGCAGGAATTTCTACTAACTTATCCTTCTCGACATTTGCACGTTGTTTTTTTGAACAGAGAGTGCCACAGTGTCTGTTTCCTCAGAATATTCGGAATTTGATCATTAAACCATGGAGGGTCTTTTCCATTCTTAATCCACTTACTTGGCACATACGTCTCCAGGGCGCGATTTATAGTCAGTTTAAACATTCCTCTAAGCCCGTCACATTGCAGCTAAATGAAGTCCATTCATTCTGTAAATAGGGTGCTCACGACTGCTTATTTGCTTTTTCTGGCATAGATTCGCGCACAGCCTTCTTGACGGATTTATTAACTTTAGTAACCAACCAGTCGCTAAGATGACACCATGATCTAAATCCTGTATCCATACTGACACTGCCGAAAGGGTCAGGTCTGTTTTGTAACTACAGAGTATAAAATATTTCCATTGCTCGTGGGTTTTCTACCTAGTTGTCCAAGTTAGTTTTCGGAAAACTGTGTTGAAAATAACTACGCAAAACTCAGTCCGAACCACATGCATCGAGTCCTTAGACCCCTCACTCTATATTTGGTACTCTGAAGTCTCCTCCAACTAATACTGCTTGACTCGGGTATTTCCGTGCTACTGAGAGTACACTTCCCTTGAATGATTTTACAGCTGTTATGGAGGAACTTGATTTCACCTAGGCCTGCGTTCGATTTCTATAGAAACAATATTTTTGTTGATAGCAATGAACACTCTCCTCATACGGCGTCTGCTCTGTCATTTCGATATACGTTCCATGCCTCCCTAAAACAAGCAGCAGAAACACTCGTCCTGTGCGGGCGGGCGCCATGTTGCTCATATGTAAGCTCAGGATGTCTTGCCATGAAGGGTGACAAAACAGAGTTTAGAACATCGTCGACATACCGCTCTGCTGTGAGTGTGTGGCGAATGAGAACCAAATGAGTCGTCCTATGAAAAGAAAGGGCACACGAGAGCATCACTCATGGCTGTCGGCCCGTACAGAGGGCGACAGTCAGGTTGATATTTCACCACACTGTGGGTCGTTTCCAGGCATGTCATCGCAGGTCAGCGGGGCTCAGTTTAAAGTGGGATTCATCAATGAAACAATTCTACACCAGTCAATGAGATTCCAGGCCGAAGATGCGTCTCGCGGCGCCCGGGACAGTGGCGGGATAGAGTTCTGAATGTCGCTCGCCATACCACCCACAGCCAGTAGTGATGGTCTGAGGTGCAATTTCCTTTCATAGTAGGGATCCTTTGTCATCCGCGGCTCCCTCACTGCATAGCGATGTTTCGAAGATATGCTACGCTCCTTTTTGTTGCCCTTCCTAGCTAGCCACGCTGTGATTACATTTCAGCACTTCCGTGTTGAACAAACCCTACCTCGCCCAGCAAGGTCAGCGGATCTCTTCCCAATTGAGAACGTCTGGGGTATTATTGCCGAGGTCCACCTACCAGCTCATGATTTTGACTATCTAACGTGCCAGTTGGACAGAAATTCTACTGATGTCCCTCAGAAGAACATCAAACAAATCTATCAATCCTTGCCAAGCTTCCATAAGGGCCAGAGGAGGACCAACACGTTGCTGATATGCTGTTGTTGTTCTGGTCTTCAGTCCCGAGACTGGTTTCATGCAGCTCTCCATGCTACTCTATCCTGCGCAAGCTTCTTCATCTCCCAGTAGCTACTGCAACCTACATCCTTCTGAATCTGCTTAGTGTATTCATTTCTTCGTCTCCCTTTATGATTTTTACCCTCCACGCTGCCCTCCAATACTAAATTGGTGGTCCCTTGATGCCTCAGAACATGTCCTACCAACCGATCCCTTCTTCTACTCAAGTTGTGCCACAAACTCCTCTTCTCCCCAATCCTATTCAATACCTCCTCATTATTTAAGTGATCTACCCATCTAATCTTCAGCATTCTTCTGTAGCACCACATTTCGAAAGCTTCTATTCTCTTGTCCAAACTATTTATCGTCCACGTTTCACTTCCATACATGGCTACACACCATACAAATACTTTCAGAAACTACTTCCTGACACTTATATCTATGCTTGATATTAACAAATTTCTCTTCTTCAAAAACGTTTTCCTTGCCATTGCCAGTCTACATTTTATCTCCTCTCTACTTCGACCACCATCAGTTATTTTGGTCCCCAAATAGTAAAACTCCTTTGCTACTTTAAGTGTCTCATTTCCTAATCTAATTCCTTCAGCATCACCCGACTTAGCTGATATGCTATGTTTGTGAAACTCTTTGTCTTGAATTTATTATCCAATTTTTCTGAAATTGTATTCATTTGTTTGTCTGTACATATACATCACATCTACCAAATTCCGTCCCGTTTGGGCAACTTCTTCGTGATTTTTTTTTAGTGTAGTTCGGAGCTTTCTGCTTCGAGTTTAAGCCAGTTTGGTGGCCGACGACGAACAATCTGGAACACCACAGCATATTGCCGAAACCATTGCTCAGCAGGTGGATGCCCTCATTATTGAAGACCAGCGAATTACGGTGGCAGTAGTTGCCCAGAGGTCAGATTGAGCGTCGGAATTGCAACGGACATGCTGTACTCTCCTCACAGTTGAACCATTCTTCGATGAATTTCCGTTCCCGCACTCCTTCCGCTATAAGGACACCACTACACCCCTTTGTTCTTCTTCTGAAGCTGTCACTTCTCCGCATGCTATCCCTGTGGCACGTCTTGGCTGGGGTTGCCTGTCCTTAGGCGCTGCGCTAGAGCAGCTGCAAGGAACAACTCACCAGGATAACGCGGAAAAATGCCATGACCCTACTTTCGGGGAACTCCGATCAGGGGAAGAGGAGTCAAAATAAGCGAACACGTGCCTCGCCTTATCCATACATACTGGACCATTTCTGGAAACACGACGCTCAAAGTTCTCGAGGTACTATATGTGCCTTTTGAAGTGCAATACTCTCAGACGCAATGGTAGCTCAGTTGTGCTGGTACAGTAGCCCGGCGTGTTCGGACAGAGAGCGGCCTGTGTTCTGTAATAAGAAAATGATGATAAAAAAAGACCTGAGTGAAGTAATCAACTTGAAGGGTTGTCCGGTGGAGGCCACGCAGACCAAATGACGAACAAAATGGAATAATGACGGAAAAGAGTGGGTAGCGTCGCCGCTTATTGACTTTGCGCCCTGCGTTCAAACCCCAATTATAGTATTTATTTCTTATTTTGTTTTTATTGTGTCTATTTCTTCATGGGTGTCTGTATAAGGTTACTAAATGAATGCTCCCCATCAAATTATAGGATACAAGGGCGCTGCGTTGATTGTAAGACTGCGACTCGATTTCACAGTCTCATTCATTATACAAAATATGTGTGCGTGGTGTGTTGTGGGGTCACAGTATTTGTAAATTCTCATATTCTAATACCTCATACTCCTGTAATTTCTTATATTAAGCCTTATACTTTATTAGAATGTTTATTCTTCAGAATATTGGTGCTTTACCTTGGATGATACCGGTCGTAGAAACATTCGAAACGCAAGTATTTCGAAAACCACGAGCATCGCGTAAAGGCAGAATTGCTACTGTGACATTTCTACGTATGAATCTCATTTGGGAGAGAAACGTCGTTAACATTGCTGAAGATTTCACGCGTTGGCAATAATTTGGCGGAAAATCATCCATAACTGATCACTTTTCCGAAAACTGGTGCATTAAGTTTCCTATGAATTAGGTACAGTTCAGGAATTTCACCGAAAACAATTTCGACTAATTCTATAAACAAGGACAATATTATGTCAATACACGCCGGAAAACATTCGTGTAGTAATTTTCTACAGACAGAAGTATATAAATAAAAATAAAACTGTTTGGGTTTCGAATACTGAGCGCAAAATTAAGAAACCACGACGCTAGTCACTGAGTCACCATATGTCTAAGGATATCTCGCCGCAAAAGGTCAAAAAGCACATCCGAAATGCCTTGGAAACTATGACAGTCGTTTTTTCAGAAAACCCTCACCCTGAACAAAGTTTCTTGGAAATCGGGTGATGCCACATAACGAGTTCTCCTCGTCACCTGAAGGGTTTCGAAGTCTCTACAGGTAGATTTTTAAAGTGCTCAACAAAAGTGCGTCGGTGCCACCGAGGTTGTTTCTGAACTGGGTGGAACTTACAGGGCGCCTTTGCCGTTTTATTCACGCACACGTCAGTATTGCATTCCTCCGCAATCACGCTACGGGAGGACGCGCAACGATAGGGAAGAAAAAGCGTAAACATCCTCTGCCGCTCCGGTTCACGTTCATAGTTCGTCGAATGGTTTTGAAGAGTCTCTAGTGGTTCTACCTTGTACATCAGAGCAAAACTTGCGGTCGCATGATGTTCTTAGAGTAGGGTTGAATCATCCGGTGGAACAGCAGAGTCGAACGTTGTCACGAACATCGTTCTATAGCTCATCGTACTTCAAACTGTCGTTTTCGATGACGAAATGTGCGGTAATGAACGCCCCAAAGAAACAAAGAAAGAGATGGTTTCATTGACACCCTTTGTAGTGGATCTCCGTTGATGTTCTCCTGTTCTCGGGATCAAAATGGTGAACCCAACGTTCGTCAGCTGTCACAACGTTGTTACGGAACCAGTCAACCTCACGCTCAGAAGGCAAAAAAATTGTTACAGGTGTCTAGTCTCAACTGTAACATATCAGGAGTGAGTATTCGAGGCACCCACCGTGCACACAGTCTTAGGTAACGCAGTTCTGCAGTGATGGCCCCTATACTTTCTCGCCATCGCCGCACTTACCTGAAAGCTGTTTTTGTGTTACTCGACGATTTTCTCTGAGTTCATCAGCCCGATTCCGATGAGTCTCGTCTGTTGCCGTACTTAGTCGTCCACTCCGAGCTCTGTCATGCGCGTTGAGGTTAGCACCACTGTTTGCTTCATTAAGAGCACCAACAACCCAACTTCGCACGTCATTGATGTTGATAATTGATCACCGTACACAGCTTTCGGCGTTCGTCTATGAATTTCAGTTGGAGGCACGTTTTCGGCAGTCAGAAACTCGAGTACAGCGAGCTCTTTCTTATGCAACCACACAGTTATGTTACACCCCGCCACAATGCAGGCACACCCTAACGGGAGAGGGTTGCAGCTTGCGTCAGAGAAGCGACGAAGTCGTCCATGTAATAGGCATGGTATCAAATATCTCAACAGATACTGAGAACAAAATAGCAAGTGCGCAGATGTTATATGTGTAAAATACAAAGTAATAGTATCAGAACAGGTACAAAATATATATATAAAGTCGTTATACGAATACACCTCAGGGGGAAGAGAGCAATAACATATAATTATCAGAAGAGTTATATTGGTACGAACATATCAGAACATAAACTTACGACGAATGACACTCGAGCCTCTACACAGCAGAAACAAAACTGAGGCCGTTGCTTATAATCAGCGCAGCGATATGGAATAAACGTTAAAATACAGATTTTTGGGTGTGTACTCCATTAGACGGCACTACAGGTCTTCGATAACGCATATTAATGCTAACTAGACTGGTTGCAAGCAACGGCCTTAGTTTTGTTTTTGCCACGTAAAAGCTAGTGTCATTTGTCACAAGTTTATGTTCTGAAGTGTTGGTACCTGTATGTCTTCGCTCCCTTCCCACTTAAGTGGATTCGTATAACTGCGATATGTGCATAGTTTCTATCTGTTCTGATTCTACCTGCCTTTGTATTTTGCACAGACCAAATCTGCACTCATGTTCATAAATTAAGGATAATGCTGATACATGGTGAAATAACGCTCTGGTGGACTGTTTAGGGGTTTAAATCACCTCGGGGTATGACAATGCGGTGCATTTGACCTGCGGTCGTCGCACGGGGGCGCAGGCAGCATTCCACACATGCAGAGGTTTGTTGGTGCATGTCAGAGTACGGTGCATCGAGTAAGTGTGCGGACGTTTTCAGACGGGCTAATGGTGACTGTTTGTTGACAATGGCTCAAAGAACACACATTGATGACGTTATGAGGGGTAGAATACTAGGGCGACTGGAGGCTGGTCAAACACAGCAGGTCGTAGCACGGGCCCTCCATGTGTCACAAAAGTGTGATCTCAAGATTATGGCAACGATTCCAGCAGACAGGAAACGTGCACAGGCGTTACAGTACGGGACGTCCACAGTGTACAACACCGCAAGAATACAGATATCTCACCAATAGTGCCCACAGACGGCCACGGAGTACTGCAGGCAGCCTTGCTCGGGACCATCCGCAGCTACTGGAACAGTTGTCTCCAGACACACAATCTACAGACGACTGAACAGACATGGTTTATTTGCTCGGAGACCTGCAAGGTGCGTTGCACTGACCCCTGGTCCCAGGAGAGCCCGTAAAGACTGATGTCAAGAACACTGTACATGGTCATTGGAACAGTGGTCCCAGGTTATGTGCACGGGCGAGTCCAGGTATAGTCTGAACAGTGATTCTCGCCAGGTTTTCATATGGCGTGAACCAGGAACCAGATACCAACCCCTTAATGTCCTTGAAAGGGACCTCTATTGAGATCGTGGCTTGATGGTGTGGGGTGGGATTATGATTGGTGCACGTACACCCCTGTATGTCTTTGACAGAGGAACTGCATCAGATCAGGTGTGTCGGGATGTCATTTTGCACCAGCGTGTCCGCCTTTTGTGGGGTGCAGTGGGTCCCACCTTCCTCCTGATGGATGATAACACACGGCCACACCGAGCTGCCATCCTGGAGGAGTACCTTGAAACAGAATATATCAGGCGAATGGAGTGGCCTGCCTGTTCTCCAGACCTAAACCCCATCGAGCACGTCTAGGATGTTCTCGGTCGACGTATCGCTGCACGTCTTCAAACCCCTACGACACTCCAGGAGCTCCGACTGGCACTGGTGCAGGAATGGGAAGCTATACGACAGCAGCTGCTCGACCACCTGATCCAGAGTATGCCAATCCGTTGTGCGATCTGTGTACGTGTGAATGGCGATCATATCCTATACTGATGTCGAGGTTCATGGCAGGAAACAGCGGCGTTTTGTAGCACATGTGTTTCGGGACGGTTTTCTCAACTTATCACCAATGTTGTGGACTTACAGATCTGTGCCGTGTGCGTTCCCTATGTGCCTATGCTATTAGCGCCAGTTTTGTGTAGTGCCACGTTGTGTGGCACTACGTTCTGCAGTTGTCCTTAATTTATGAGCATGAGTGTAGATCTGCAATAAATTACGAATTTTAGCGACTGACTGCTGCCCTTCTTTAAATATGAATATTCAACGCTCCCTGTGCACAAAGGCATCCAGAGGATTCCAATTTAATTAAAATTTAATTATCAAAACAGATTTATTTTTCAATTATTGATGAAGTTCCAGAGCATTTAATGCCACCCTGGGGTCATAAACAATCCTCAATTATCACATGGCGTATAACTGGTCACCCCTAACAAGAGGCGGGTCGAAGATGACCGACACAGTCTTTTTTTTTTTAATTTGACGATCTGTTAGAAGAAAACGTAATAAAGAGTTAAAATTTTATTACTATGGTTCAGTACCCACGCTCAGAATGAAAAACCAGTACATTTATTTTATTTGTTTCAGAAAAATTTATTTTTAAAGTTCAAAATCGGTCAACTCACCCTATTCGACAGTATATGTGAGATAATAAGCTATTCGCTTAATTGTGGTAGACGGCTGAGCATGCAATTATTAGGTTACATGGTTAAAATTATTTAGCTTTGAGTCGAGATACTGAAGCAAGTTAAAAAACTTTGTGCACAACATTTTAGAATGCTTGCAGAAGATAAATATACTTTTTGTATGTGACTTGCCACAGCAGAACCCTTTCCACGTTAGAAGACCCTGCAGGTCTGACGTTAGTCATGTTCAGAGACGATGTTCAATTTGCCGTGTGATGAATATTCTTTTTTTGGATCAAACATAGGACGTCAGGCAGTTGTGAAGTAATGTCCTGCACGCCATGCTCAATGGAGTGCTTTAGATGGATAAGTTCTTGTGGCAGCACATCGCTGGGGTATCATTTGGCGTCAGTCTTTTTATTCATTATTCATTTATTCGACCTGATATGATTAGGACTCGCTCGATCTGTTCACATTAGATTTGAGTTACATCACGTCCCGAATAGAATCTCGCTTTTCTGCTGAGTTGTAATTTAGCTTGCCAAGCTGGAGTAAGCCTTCTGCTTTCTACAAGACATGGTCAATTATGGTGCTCATTCGTCTACCTTAGACATTTATGTGCATGCTGGTGGTCAACGTTCCACCGTAAACGACTGCAGTGGTGTAGCCGAGGCAATGACAGCAACTAAAAAGCGTTCAGTGACGTTGCGTCGAGGCCAGCGGACCTTATACTGTACCTTGTGGTAGCCACGTACATAGCTGCTTGCAAAGAATATCTTCTGAGGCCACCGTTCCCCTATAACGAAAGCCCCGTTAAAAAAGAGAGCACATACTACGGAGGATTGTTTTCCTAGTTAATTTCTGTTACCGTATTTCATGATCGGTTCTCCTTTTCTCAGGCACATAGCCTCTGCATCTCTGTTGACATCATTCTTCCGTTTTGTCTGTGGCCTTCCACGGATTCTGAAAAACCTGCTAGTGGTAATCTTTCCTCTTCCATCTTAATCAGGTGTCCAGCTCACATCAACCTTATTACACATCCTTCGAATAATATCAGCTTCTTGGTATCGGTCTGCCAGCCCTTTCTTGTGACGCGGTGTCCCTCTTGGGGCCAAATGTTTTCCTTAATATTTTCCTCTCGAAGATTGGCGGTTTTTGTTCATTTGTTTTCCTTAATGTAAATACTTCAGAGCAGAGCGATATAGAGCTACCGGGTGTAGTCTGTTTGCCTCTGCGATCCTTCATTTAATCTCAATTTCCATTCTATTCTGATCGCTAAAAATGTTGCCCAAAATATTAGAATATATGTAGTATCTTAAAAGTGAATTCATTAACTATCAATGGGGTTTTATCATTAGGCGTCTTGCTCACGCCTTGCGGAGTTACCGCCTTGTTAGAGGCGCCATGTCACCGTTTCCGCGGCCACTCCCACCGGATGTTTAAGTCCTCCCTCGGGTGTGGGTGTGGGTGTTTTTCTTAGCAGAAGTTAGTTTAAGTAGTGTGTAAGTCAAGGGACCAATGACCTCAGCAGTTTGGTCCCTTAGGAACTCCCACAATTTTTTTTGCCTTGCTCACGACCATACACTCAGTTTTCTTCTTGTTAATGGTGAACTTTGGCTTGAAATATTTCTGTAAGAACATATCCTGAGTGGCAAGTCATCCTTGCTACCGTTTTGATAGAAACATCGTCCGCGTATGCAAGCCTGTTTGTTGTGATATTAGCCAGTTTTATTCCAGCCTAGTTTAATTTTTGGTGTTTACTGCCCCCTTTCCTAAAATTAAATTAAAAATTATTTGGAGGATGAGGAAATTTAATATAGTAGTACAAAATCATGTACATTGGGCAAATTGGATATATGCTGAAGCAACCTGAATCTTTCCTCATATGTCAGGTGAATATTAAATAAAAAATTATCGTCTTAAACAGTAATTTTACATTCTGTCACCATTTAATATTAAGTCTGTGTGTATTTGTTACACTCTTCTTTTACTGGCACTGAAGAATGCTTTATTATAACTAATTAATGTTACATTGATAACTAATAATACAATGCAATCTCATAAAAATGTATACAACTAGTCATAATATGACATAAGACGGTACTTGAATTATTAACCTATTGTCTCAAGTCACTCACTTGATCAGATTGGACCGAAGGATGCAAACAATGTTGTACCCAACTCAAAATCCACGAAAATAATGTGGAGGTGAAGGTACAATGTAGCAGGACGTTTGCGAAATGCAAATAAGAAGTTTGAAAAGAAAAATGTCACGATAGGGGAGAAACTTCTTTCAGAATCAGTAGAATGTGACAGAAAAAATGTTAGATGAGTTATTCTGATAACAATGAATACCCTCCGCTATAAGATCGTGAAGATCGTTCGTTGCTAACCGGCCGCCTTGTTATCTTCCGTACTGGACTGAGACAGTTCCAGACAAGTAGAAATTAGAGATAGGACGCGGATAAGTTGATAGAACAAGAGATTATTAAAGAATTTTAAAGAGAGCATTATGCAACGATTGACACAAACAGGAAAAACGAATGCAACAAAGGGTGAATTGGTTGATTTGCGATATGAAATACTGAATGCTAGAGAGGTCCAAAGAAAGGCTTGGGTAACCCACGACGTATTGAATTTAACTCAAGAGTGAATAAAGTATAAAATATATAGTAAACGAAGCATGCAAATGGGTATACGGACGTCTAAAAACTAGATTGACAGAAAGTGCAGAATGACGAAGCAGAAAACTGATAAGCTGGAGGACCATCTAGGACTAAGGAGAAGAGATACCGCCCATAGGAAAGTTAAATAATCCTGTAGGAAAATCTGGGTCAGAGAGAGTATCCGAGTGCTAAGCAAAGAAACGAAAACTGAAAAGTGCAATGCGTTACGAAGTGGAAGATGGAGTAAATGGGGTTGAGATGGTAGATATGAGGGTGCAACTGAAACACCTAATTCCAAACAAGGCACCTGGAAGAAACGAACCTAAAGCCGTCACCTCACCGGTCGAGAAAACGTGCTATGTGGAGTTTGTGACGTCACAGCGTGGAATTCCAAGTTCTATGACACTGTGAAATGTAGGTAAAGAGTGTGGCATGTAAGAATTTTTCCTCTTGGAGAGGAAGGTGGCCAATAAGGAGTGGTTTTACGTCACAAGCAGAAGTTAGGCGCAACCATATTACGTGGAGATAAATACCGTAATTTATTTATTTTTTGCTGTAGACTACGTGATACAGATTTAAGCTGCTTAAAAGCATTAGCACATTGAGGATCTTTTACAAACCCATCGTTGTAGGGATGATTTGTTATAATAAAATGACAGGAAACTACATATCGATAGTTGAAGGCTTCCTGTATTTGATGGGTTTAGTGTTGCAACGTGTGTGTTACGAATGCATATACGGTTTCAACGCTATGGCACTGTCATGATCAAAAGCGTTTCGTTCTGGATGTAGTTTTTCAAAGTTAAATATCAAATATTGACATTTGTGTATACAGCTGTTACATGGCGGATACCATATAACTGAGGTGCTGCAGCCATGTTCAGGTTGTAGTGTAGGTGGTAACGTCGTGAACTTCACAGATTCGTGTCTTGCTACTTCCCAGTTTCTTCACAATTTTTCTCTAAAAGATTCCTCGCCCCTCAAATTTAATAGATGCATTATCTGCAATAGTCGATGTTGTTTATTATAAATGAAGTAGTTTCCGCAATTCTAGTTGCATAGATCAACGACTGCAATGTGACCCCAGTGGTCGAAATCTTAGCGTGGCTATGGCCTGTACCACAAAGTAAACGTAAGTTACATCCTGAAAGTTTTTGTTACTACATCTGTCTCTTCGTTTTATAGACTACCTCATGTATTTTTCTTACCGGTAAATATATTTATCACTGACGGTGAGCCGCTTCGAATAGATCTCTTCTTTCATTCGAGTGCCGGCCTTTGTGACCGAGCGGTTCTTGGCGCTTCAGTCCGGAACTGCGCTGCTGCTAGGGTCGCAGGTTCGAATCCTGCCTCGGGCTTGGATGTGTGTGATGTCCTTAGATCATTTCGGTTTAAGTAGTTCTAAGTCTATGGGACTGATGACCTCAGAAGTTAAATCCCATAGAGCGTAGACCCATTTGAACCTTTTTTTTTCATTCGAGTGAAAACAAATCCCGATCTTACAACTTATATACGAGTAAAATACGTTTCTTCAGGATGATGATGGTCAATACGTCGAGAACATGGATATTACGCATGCGCAAAGTAGCATTAGACGCTATGCTCTATATTAAATCTAAAACCGAAAATGAGTTACGGAACAACTTCTATTAGAATGTATCTCAGATCGTTATACAGAATTATGTAGTTTTCCTCCGCCAGAAATTTGCTATTCGAGCTATGGACGAGTCCATAATCCTCGTCGCGATTTTCTCCGCTCTTCTTCGACAATCGTTAGAAAACAGCAGCTTGCGCGCCGCATGCAGGCGGGAACTGCACTGGAGAGTGCTGTTGTCGCAAATCACGACGAGGAGCACGTTATGTGAAATGAAACGGGTCGTTTTAGAGCGTGCAGCAACCACGACAGACATCAAGTCTTGTGTGCTTCGTGAGAGGACGGCTGAAGAAGTACTGAGTTACTACTGGTGTTCGAGATATATGAGACAAGAGAAATAGCCTCAGACTTCAAGAAAAATATAATAGTTCCTATTCCAAAGAAGATAGATGGTGACAGCTGCAAATATTACCGAACATCGGTATATTAATTAATGGCTGCAGAATCCAGACTCGAGTTATTTGCGAATGTGTGGGAAGAACTGGTACAAGGTGACCCAGGGGGAGACTACTTTGGGCTCCGGAGAAATTTAGTGCTGATGCTACGACCTATCTTAGAGGTTAGACTGAACAAAGGCAATCTTCTCGCATAGCATTCGTAGGTTCAGAGACAGTGTTCGTCAGTATAGATAGGACTACATTCTTCGAAATTCTAAAGGTAGCAGCTATAAATTGCAGGGAGCGAAAGTATATTTAGAGTTTGCACGCAAAATAGGCTGCAGTTAAAAGAGCACAAGAAGATGAAAGTGGATCAGTAGCTGAGAAGCGAGTGAGACACTCAGTCGCCAGTCCCTTCTACTATTACTCAATCTGTATATTGATCAAGCAGTGAAGGAAACCAAGGAGACACATGGGAAGGTAATTATAGTTCAAGAACATGCAATAAATACTTCAAGGTTTGCCATTGATATAATGTAGGGGCAGTCAAATGAAAATGACACACATGGAAGAAAAGTAAGTAAATAGTACATACAGATTGTGTGGAGCACGCTGTAGAAGTTTCGCCTGGAAAGCATTTCCACATTCCCCATACAAGCCGGCAGGAGTGCCCTAGCGGTTCTAGGCGCTACAGTCTGGAGCCGCGCGTCCGCTACGGTCACAGGTTCCAATCCTGCCTCGGGCATCGATGTGTGTGTTGTCCTTAGGTTAGTTAGGTTTAAGTAGTTCTAAGTTCTAGGGCGCTGATGACCTCACCAGTTAAGTCCCATAGTGCTCAGAGCCATTTTTTTTTAACCTCCATGCAATCCCGATCATCGCCCATACCTCTTCGCAACTTTTGGTCGGTCATTATCCTGTAACAGAATGAAGCTGTCCGTCAACATTCGTGGGTGTTTGATCTCGATAGCGCGTTTTAATATTTACAAAATCTCGACATACCGCTGTACTTCAGTTTTGGCGCCGCGTTCCAAGAAGACAATGAGCAGCTGCCCCATGCAGTCAAAGCAAAAGGTCATCACTACTTTCCCGGAGCTGACGTGCCTGTTGGTTCGACTACACTGCAGAAGTTTCGCCGGTAAGCTCTGACATATTCCCCATACCTTCCCGATCTCTCTCCATGCGCTTTCTATACTTTTGGCTCCCTGAAGAATGACATTTGAAACCGTCAATGCGCCTTAGAAGAAGAGGTGCATGCCCGGTTACAATCATGGTGCTGTAGGCAGCCGCAAGCGTATCTTCCATGGAGGGATTGACAACTTTATCTGAGAGTGGGATAAATGTATTAACAGTTACAGCGATTTCTTTTCAAATAATGAACAGTTTCCTTTCTTTTTTTAGGATTTCGTACGTTAGTGTGTGTAAACGGAATCCTTATAGGATAACTATGTCCCATTTTCTCAGGAACGGACAGACGTATCAAGTTGAGATTTATGTCATACACTAAGATTCATGGACCCTTAGCGGTGTAATACATGTAAGCTCCTAACTCAATTCAGTCAAAACATGGCTATTTATGTCTCACATTTAGATACTCGTAAACTTTTTTGGCTTGTGCCTTTTCCCCGCAATGACGCAGGGTCGACAAGGTTAATCGGATTTGTCAAGGTTAATTTAAGGGGTGGTGGGATGTCCTTCCTGCCGCCACCCCGTACCCCCCGGGATGGAATTAGTGTCCCGTAACTGTCTGTGTCTAGTGTAATCCATGGAAAAGTGCGACTGTGTTCAGATTTCTGCGAGCCGTGTAACCGAAGCGGGAAGTGGGGACCAACCCGGTATTCACCTAGTAGGATGTAGAAAACCAGATCCAGGCTGGCCGGCACACTGGCCTCCGTCGTTAAGCCGCCGGGCGGATTCGATCCGGGACCGGCGTGTCTACCTAAGTCCAGGAAGCAGCGCATTAGCGCTCTCAGCTAACCTAGCGGGTATTTTGACACTCGTAAACTCAGTCATCAAAACCTATAGGGTACTCCCTGCTAGCCTAGAATACTGAAACTCTGCAAAATGGTTCAAATAGCTCTAAGCACTATGGGACTTACTATCTGAGGTCATCAGCCCCTTAGACTTCGAACTACTTAAACCTGACTACCTAAGGACGCCACACACATCCATGCCCGAGGCACGACTCGAACCTGCGACTGTAGCAGCAGCGCAGTTATGAACTGAAGCGCCTGGAACCACTCGGTCACATCGGTTGGCGAAATTTTGCAAGAAACAAGGTTTTGCAGTACAAGTAAAGAAAAAAAAAACCAATCATGTATTTGTAATTACATCAAAAATAAAAAGTTTCCATTTGTTAACCGACTATCTCCCTGTCTGTCTGTCTGATAAGACCACTTTTTTCACAAACGGTAGACTATCAAGTTAAAATATGTGTCGCATACGAAAGTCAACGGTCCTTTGGCGGCATAAAAAAACTGAAGCTTCTAAACCAATGAAATCAAAAGATACAGTGATTGTCACGTAAATTAGAAACTCGCCAACTCACTTACTAGAAACTATTTGTTTCTTCCCGTTGACTTAGAATCATAAAATTTGTCAAGAAGCAAGGTTACACAATACATGCAACTGATAAGTTTGAAAATTGTTAATTTTTAATTGTATCAGAAGACACAAATATTTATTTTGCTACTTGTTATCCTACGTCAAACTTGAAATTAAATCATTCTCGATATCCGTGAGACCGTTTGTTGCCAGTAGCAACGTCCCTAACAGGCAAAAATGGTCGATATTCTTGATTGCCGGGATGGATGAAGTATCTGTATATATAATTAAGTTTGTACGGAACCCTCAGTGCGCGAGCTCTACTCGCAACTGGCCAGTTTTTTTCCATGTGCCTCGTTTTCATTTGATTGTCCCTTACATTTCTATTAGAGATTTCATTGGATTCAGAAGATGAGTTCAATGGAATGGATAATGTATAGGAAAGAGTCTACAATATTAAACACAAGAAAAATACAAGTAACGGAATGCACTCGAAAAAGAAATCATGTGATGCCGAGGGAATGAAATACTGTAAGTCATACATTGTTTTGTTATTTGGATAGCAAAATAAGTACCCGTGACTGATACAGTGACGGAATAAAACGCAGACAGGCATTAACAAGGAATTCGTAGAAAAGAGAAATTTGCGTAAAACATAAATTTAAATGTTATGAAGTCTTTTCCGAAGATATTTGAAGTATACACTTGTACGTAAGTGCAACGTGGACACTAAACATATCACACAAGGAGGGAATATGGTCTTTAGAAATGTGGTGATGCAGAAGAATACTGAATATTTAGTGCGTAGGTCGGGTAGTTAATGAGGAGGTAAGAAATTAGTGGCTGAAGTTGACTAAAGCAAAGAATCAGTTGGTAGGACACATTTTGAAGCACAATCGAATCACTAATTTGGCAAAGGTGGGAAAAGAAAAGAGAGAGAGAGAGAGAGAGAGAGAGAGAGAGAGAGAGAGAGAGAGAGAGAGAGAGAGAGAGAGAGAGAGAGAGAGAGAGAGAGAGAGAGAGAGTGGGAGAGAGAGAGAGAGAGAGAGAGAGAGAGAGAGAGAGAGTGGGAGGGAGAGAGAGAGAGAGGATGCTGTAGGAGGCGATGACGTAAGGTTGAAAAGGCAGATCAAGGCGTGACTAGAATAAAGAGGTTCAAATATTCAAATGAATGTAGGCTGCAGTAGTTAGGCAGAAATGAAGAGACCTATTTGCTCAATATAGACTAGCATGGAGAGCCGCATCAAGCCAGTCTTCAGTAGGAAAACGACGACGACAAGGAAGCGGCAGGAGGTCACCTTCCATAATGGCGAACCACTACTTTCCATACAAACATCTCTATATTGGCCTCGCAGTGCACGCCACTCCCGCACTCCAACCAAGGAAAATTCCTCGCCAGCCCCGTGTCAAAACCGCTGAATGCTCAATTCCTGTGACGGATGAGTCTTCCTACGTGATGTGCAAATAAAATAATCATTTTGTAAATGTTGTAGTTCTTATTTCCATGTTTGCTGAGAAAATTGGATAGGAATTATGTCTAATGCGAGGCATCTTTGTAGTTTTGTTTTCACTGCGATGTGTTTCAGCACTTTTCGTGCTACCTTTCGGGGTTTTATTTGCTTAGTTTCCTCCTGCAAAATTGTTGCTGTACGTTTATTGTAGAAGAAACTTTTGGTGTAGAATATTTACATTCGTGGACTGAGCGAGTATTATTAAACATTTTACATTGGTTTTCATATAGTAAAGAGCTGAGACATGTATCTAGGAGTTGAGCCATTCTATGTTGCTTCATTTACGGTATGTCTAAAGGTTCTAGTCCTAAAGTATATGTGGAAAAAAGTTGATACATAGATTTGTTTAGCGTGCTACCTCGACACAAAGAAAAAACACCACAACATCAAAGAATTGTAAGTTACATGCTAAGTAATAAGATACATAGTGATTCTCAGTCCTAAATGCATAATAAACAAAAAATAAAGTAACATTTTGCTGTTCGCTGGTGACAAATTGTAAATTACGTAGTAGACACAAAGCTAATAGTATAAACATCCAGTAACTTCATGTGATGTATTTAAACGGTCACATGCTTCCACTTTATTTCCAAATGTACTATAAAGTGAGACCTTGAGACATACGGTAAACAAACAACATAGAATGTTTTAGCTGGTTGATACATATCTCAGCTCTGAACTGTATGCCAGCCCACGTAAATCATTTGATGATAATACCTCAATTTACATACGTAAATATTTTGCACCAGAAGTTTCTTTAAAGGTTAACATGAAACAACAATTTTGTGGAAGGAAAGTAAACAAATAAACCTATTGAACACAACAGAAAAAGTGGTGAAAGATATTTGGGTGAAAACAAAGATGCAAAAGTGTCTCGCATAAGGCGGAATTCCTCTCCAAGTGGAAATAAAACTTAACGTACCATAATTTTTGTATCTCAATTACGTCAGCTTGTTATGCAAAAACATTGATTTTCTTGATTTGATACGAAGATACTCCCACATTTTTCTTGATGTTTTACACTAATGTTCTATTGCAGTCTCAATATTGTGATCACTTCTATCCATCTATGACGGCATAATTTCCTCTGCATATGTTTCCTAATTTTTTTACCCTACGTAGTTCTTTGAAAATATTTCCTGTTATTGTGATGCCTACTGTCTAAGTGGCCGAATAACAAATAAATTATCAGTACTATCTTCGTATTGTAGGAAGTTTTGTTATATAATAGGTTAAAAATCAGTCACTAAGGCTGTAGCTAAGACAATGAGTTGACATTGAAGAGATATGAGATTTAAACTTGAGTCACTTTATTCTAATATTGATTTGCTGTGGCTTTCGTAAACCGATTCAGCGTCATGTCAGATTAGTACCATTCATAAGACTACGATGACTTCTCATAGACATTTCTTACCATTGTTGACAAGACATTAAATTTTTTTTGCTTTGGTTTTCTTTTCTATTACCAAGGCAAGGTTATCATTAGTAACAACAAAGTTCTTATCTGCAAATTGCCAACTACATCGCTGAGAATGGTCAGTTTTTTACGTCTGTTGCCTGTTACGAGAATATTCTACAAAAACAGCGGTGTACCACTGGAGACCTATCGACTGTTTTGAAAACAGAGCGTGTTAAATATTAACTGCAGCAGCGAAATGATGCCCCAAATATGGGCAGCGGAAATAATAATCCTGTCTTTAAACATTCACTACGCAGGTGTTTTAGTGTACAAGGCAGGAATTACTGCAACAGGAATTTTAGATCGTGATTTTTATCACGCAATGTCGGCTGTTGCAGTATAAAAGCGCGCTGCTTACGTGCCAAAAGTTTCATTTCATCGGAAAAAACCAGCAGAAATCCGTGTCTATGGCCTGAGGTTACAGGGAAGCGCCAAACGTCTAAAGCAAAAGCTAAATTTTTCTTCTTGTTCAACAATGCAGTTTTCATGTCTGTACCCAAACAGGGAAAAGAATTCATTCTCGTTTCTTGATGTATATTTCCTTATCAGTGGTCCATCTTCGAAGTGGCTGGACGTCGGTCGTCCAACAATACTGCGTAACGCAATGAAAAACAGCTTTTAGTGACCGGAAATATTCCCACCCTTCACTAAATAGGAATGTAATCGTCTTTAAAATAGTGTGGTTATTCAAGCATTTATTTCCACTTTGACTTCCTGAAATTCCTTCACGAAGGAGTGCCTTCAGGAATGTGAAGCGATTCATGTTAATACATTGACATGGAGAAGCAGTCACAGTAAACCTTCTTTTATATATTCTAACAGCAAATTAGGGGTTGTGTTAATTAACGCATGTCGGCGGGAAAAGATGATAACCTACGTCAGCGTAACCTGACAGTCCTAAAAGTTTGGACACCAGATATTAAAAAAAATAGAGGAAAGTTAAGATCGAACCTTTATGTAGAACGCGCAGAAAATTCACACATGGGAAACGGACAGAAGAATCATTACTTGGAATGTTGTTCAACTTGTGCGTCACGTTAGTTTGAATATCGGATAAGGCATTCGTCAGAGCGTTGACTCTTCACGTGAATTCTGCTCTTTGCCGTTTCGTCGTGAGTTCATATTGATAATACCAAATCTAGTCACTCGTTATCATTTCTTCCAAAAATGTAATTGTCCGCGTTTTACATTTCAAGTCAAGTCGTGGCAGGCGGTTACGTATCGTTGTTTTTGTTCGTGAGTCAAAGTGTGTGGGACAGACTTAGCACACTCTTTTCTCCTCTTCAAAACATTGTGGAAAATTTCTTGGACGCTTGATTTATGGATGTTACTCGATTGTGATTAGTAAGACAAGAACATTGACACTACACGGCCAGACGTCCTTTACTTCAAAACTACCTGCTCACAGATGACTGCTCGAATGCAAATCTGTTATTTATAGTTGTTAGTTAGAGCTGTCAACATAGATGAGAAATAGTGAGAACTCATATGGCCAGAATTGATTTTGTGTTGACAACATACATTGCCACTATGGTCATGTGACC
This sequence comes from Schistocerca gregaria, assembly GCF_023897955.1. Lineage (NCBI taxonomy): Eukaryota > Metazoa > Arthropoda > Insecta > Orthoptera > Acrididae > Schistocerca > Schistocerca gregaria. Next base: position 236,058 of record NW_026061731.1, read on the forward strand.
TAGGAATGGCCCAGGTTTGTCCGTAATGCGTCCAATAAATTTTCAATGTCATTCTAACCATAGTACACATAGATTCCCTTGGCAGGTGCTGTGGATGTGGTACAGGCGTTTTGTGGACACACAACAATTCGCATTAATTGATACTTGGAATAAATTGGGCTTCAGCTTTGATAAGCAAAATGAACGGGCATCACGTCACGACATCGTCACGTCAGGGTGCATTGATACTGTCCGTCACGCCATGTCACGTCACGTCGCTTAGCCCAGTACCTAACGGCGAAAGTGAGGTTATGAGTCACCACCGTCATTCAAAAAGTCAGAGTGTAATATCGGAATTAAGGAACTAACAACAACATCTATAACTGGCCAGAGAAAATTTCGTAACATATGATCTTGATCGGTTTTGTTTGGTAATGTACTACGAAGTGAAACACCATTTCAAAACATCGACATTTACTTGCTAGCGAAAATATATACATAAAAACACATCAACCAAAAGTTATAAACAAATAAATGTTTACCTTATCCATTAAGTTTTTTTTATTTCCTTACGTAACTGATAACGTCAAAAACAACTGTGGTTTCTCCTTCATTAAAGCTGACGTTTTCTATTAAAATTTTATATAATGGAAATTTCTTCGTGAACTTATTCTTATTTATGTACATTGTGGGCGTCAGCTTTGTTCTGTTGTTGTCAAACGTTAATAATTACTCTCTTTGAGATATCTGACATCGTTCATGTACGAACACACAAAGGCAAAAAAACATCCGAGTCGTGACAGACCATTTGTCGCGTCCCAAGCGTGGGTTTTGCGAGGGATTGAGCGACACGGTTCGTAAACGGGAATTAGCCGGTTGACCTAATTGAGATGGAGACTTTTGATCTGGCTAAGATGTTAAATTCCCTGGTGTGAAGGTACAAGGCTAGGATGTTGGTAGAAGTAAACTCCTATGGACGTTATAAAAGTTCTAATTTATTCATAAAGAATACAGATCACCCTAACTGCGTAGTGATTGTACCTACAGAATAGCCAAGCCCATTACAGAGACGGTGACTGACTTCCACCGTTCTGGCTGCCTGATAGAACTTTCCAGCACTTTGCTGCCCACACTAGCACCCTACGTCAGAGTCCCGCGGTCGCTGCCTAAACGCTCATCGGCGACTATCTCCAACTGTCTGCCTGCAGCCCGCCCTCAGCCCAAGTCGGCTGCTACTCACGCTGACTACCGTCGCTGCCTAAACCCGAGAGAGAGAGAGAGAGCCCCGGAGCGGCGTGCCTCCGAGTTTTGTTAGCTCTTCCCCTTCGACCCCGCCAGCGCTTGGCATGACGTAGCGTCGAGTGCAACTTTTCCTTATTAGGGATTGTTTTAGTATTAACTTCAGTACTTCTCTTCAGAAGCTGGGTGGAGGGGTAGAGGGGCCTCTCCCTATATGGTCACGCACTGCGTCCTGAGCCCTTCATTGGCTCCTCATGACGTAGTGCGGTCCCCACCTAGGGCCCTCTTTCTTTCTCTCTCCGCTCCCAGACTTCTCCCTCTAGCCAAGAGTGTTGATACTGTAAGTTATTGCTTATTAAGGGACCTGCCCAGAGCGCCCTTTTTATCTTAATAGCTGAGTCTGCTTCCTTGCTTATCACGCGCAGCTGCCTGGCCGCTTGGACCGCCGCCTCGGCTATCTGGCTGCGTCGTTAACTTTTGTGACCCCTCTGACACGCCTGGCGTCCCCTGTTAACTCTATCTCCCCGTATGATTTCTGGTGTATCGTCTGAGAACAACTGCATTTAGACTTGGCTTTTCTGCGGTTACAACACCTCCCCCGCCAGGGAAATTGGCGTTACTCCTCAGAGTAGCGTCAATTGTGACTGTTTTATTTTTTTTCCATTACATGCTTTACAGATTTGTTTATTACATTAGCATCTGATATGTTATATTTTTCATTTTCATTTAGTAAAGTCAAATTCATTAAACACACAAAAATACAATTACATTATACATGCCTAACATTCAGTTATGTCAAAAGCATTTGCATTAAAATCAAAAGACACTTTCATTGATACATACATTCATATTTCAATTAGAATTACATTTCAAATACAGTTACATTTCAATTACATATTTCAAATACAGTTACATTTCAATTACACATTTCAAATACAGTTATTTAACGTCTGTTTCTGAAAGCGACCGTATCACCTTGGTCTTTTCCACATCTTTCATAAATTACTATCTCTTCAGTTTCTTTATTACTGTGTCTTCTAGCTGAACTAGTCTCTGGGTATTGGTTCACTATGGTATTTCTTATACATACTTTTCCACAACAATCACGGTCTTCAAAATATTTCCATATACTTTTAAAACAGTCTTTACAACATTTACAGTTTTTACAACAGCATGTTATTATGATTAGAATAACTATTGATATGGCTACATACGTAGTTACGGAGTAATGTGTGAAGTACCTGGAGTACTTCATTTCCTCCTCTTGTCTCTCTACCATCTTCTGGACATCATCCAGTCTTTTTCCTGCGACTTTCAAGTCGTCTAACTGTGTTATTACCTGGTCCAATGGCAAATCTAATGCGAACGTTGAGACATTCCTTTTTTCCTTGTTTACCACGCAACAATCGAATTCTAGATTGATCTGCGGAACTATGTCTTTCTTCGTCACATTACTCTGAATCACTCTATCTGTTTGTATGAACACACTAGTGCCATACCCATCACATTTACTGTAAAAACTAATTTTTCCTACCCCTTTTATTACTAGGTCCTTTTGTGGTTCCCTTCCACACAATACTGTTAAGCCTTCTTCCTTCGGTGCTACAAATAGCCATTCGTTACTGTTTAGATGAGTCCAAAGGCTCTGATTCAGTGCGACTATTTTTCGCACACAATCTTCCGGAATTTCTCTTACCGGTTACAACAATTTGGCTTCGCACTCTTTGTGGTCGAATGTTGACAGCAATGCGAATGCTTGTTTGCACAGTCTCCTATTTTTACTTAGCTCCTTGCATTTTAGTTCCTCCGCAGAAAGTTTCGCGTACTGCCTTTTGGATTCATCTATTAGTAAGAATTCTTTCTCTGGCTGTATGTACACATATTTACCTTTCATGTTTGGAATTTCTTTTGGTAGTGGGAGTACTCTATACAAATTGAAACTGTTATTATTTATTAATGGAATATTAATTACATATCCTAGTATGCTACCCGAGATGAAAACATCTAAATCAATTATTCTTAACAATAGATAACCTGAGGACTCCGTAAGAGGAACAGGAAACTTTACATCTTTTAGTTCTTCCCGTATTAAACTTAGGTATTTTACAATTTGTCTGGATTAATTATATGAGGCTGTAGTATTCCCTTCTGAGCATTTACAATGACATTTATCATTTGTTCGTATTCCTCTTCGATCTGACCAAACACTGCCGATAGTTGTAATACTTGCTCTGTTACTGTGGCGAAGGACGCTACACGTTTAAACCCTATATCGGTTTCCTTCACGTATTCCTTCATGAATCGTTCTAGTCTTTGCATACCTGTCTTCAGAACGTGCTCATTTGACTCTAGTGTATATACCGTCCTGTTTACTCCCGCCAATGTGGCTCTTACCACTGCCACCTGTTCCTTTGTTAGCCTCAACAACCCTTCTGAGTTTTTCTCCATAGCGTCTATTCTTTCCTTATAGTATGCTGCATCTGCTTCGTCCAACGTCCCGAACAGTATTTTACTTACCTGCCCGACGAAGTTGAATACTCCTCTCTTCCTTCTGGTCTCGTGTTTCGTTAGCTGCTGTACTAAAAGTTGCAATCCTGTGATTTTTTCCACATGATGGGTTACTTGTTGGTCTAGTACCCTGCATTCTATTAATCCTACATTTAATTGTGTTAGTGTTTCTCGGCACCTTTGTACCGCTGCCCTACCATACCTCTCTGCATTCTGAAACCTTTCTGTTATTATATCTAGATTTACGTATGTGACTATTCTCCATGTGGTACTGTATATTTCTACCTGTCCTCTATTATTGTAATATAGTCCTGATGAACTCGGAAATGGCGTCACTTGGTACTCATTTGTTGCATGCTCTGATGCAGTGATGTAGTATGCTGTTATCACTATGACGAATTTCACGACCTGCCACTTGAGTGCCATACCTGAAATTTAAAAGAATTGTTTCAGCCTGTTGGCATGTACTTTTGTTTCCTTATTTCTTTTAACTTTTATTACTACGTTAGGACCTTCCACTTTTACTACTTCAAATGGACCTCTCCATTGTGAATCTAATTTCCGAGATCTACCCCGTCTCACCGACTCATCGTGCAGTAATACTTTATCTCCTACCTTGAAGTTTTTTGGATTTTGTTTCATGTCATACTGTTCCTTACTGATTTTCTTACTTCTTATAATCGAGTCTCTGGCCACTCTGTGGGCTTCCTGCATTCTCGCTCTTAGTTTATTTACATACATTTCATAATTGTAACTTACCTGCTGTGTTTCTTGCTGCAGTACTCCTGGTATGTTAACCTTTCTTCCGTATAGTAATTCAAATGGTGTGTATCCTGTGCTGCTGCTGTGTGGTGTAGTGTTGAACACAAAAATTGCATACGGTACCCATTTGTCCCAAGAACTTTGATCTCCTGTTACAAAGTGTCTGAGATACTCTACAATAGTTCTATGACTTCTTTCTAGTGCACCATTTGATTCAGGGTGGTACGCTGTAGTATTTATACGCTTTACCTTCAACAATTTACATACACTTTTAAATACATCACTCAGAAAGTTAGACCCTTGATCTGTTAATAATACTGATGGAATTCCATACCTTAATACTACGTTTTCCACAAATGCCTCAGCTACTGTTTCGGCATCTTGTTTGTCAATTGGGATTGCTAAGGTAAATTTACTCAGATCGTCTTGGAATGTTAACATGTACCTTTTTCCTGTATACCTTAATACTACGTTTTCCACAAATGCCTCAGCTACTGTTTCGGCATCTTGTTTGTCAATTGGGATTGCTAAGGTAAATTTACTCAGATCGTCTTGGAATGTTAACATGTACCTTTTTCCTGTATTAGATACATCTAGTGGACCCACTATATCCATCGCACACTTTCCGAATACTGTTTCTGCTGTGTCTGTAATTTCTAAGGGCATCCTAGTTTTCATTTGCGTGTTTTTATTCTTTTGATACGATGGGCATTTCCTAATGTAATTTTCAATGTCACGCTTCATTCCGCGCCACTGCTTGTATGCTTTAATTCTTTCGAGTGTCCTGTGCATTCCTTGGTGACCTCCCAAGGGATTGTCATGCATTTCCTTTAGTATATTTTCTTTTTCTTCGGGACTAATTTCCTCACCACTATCGGTTTCCTGTTCTATTTCACTCGACACTTGTGCTTGCCGCACGTTTACGGAACTTTCTTCCCCATTTGCTTTTGCTGCCGAGATCTCTGTCTCCACCTTCTGCTTCGCATCTATCTCTTCCTTCCCTTCATGCCTTATTCTACTCAGCGCATCCGCATTACTATTTAACTTTCCTGGCTTGTATATTACTTCATAATCATACTCCTCGAGTTTCAGTCTCCACTTCAGGAGTCTCGAACTCGGATCTTTGACACTAAATATCCACGTTAGTGGCTTATGGTCTGTCACTACAGTGAACTTTCTGCCATATACATATGGTCTGAACTGTTTTACTGCGTAAACTATAGCCAACAACTCTTTTTCCGTTGTGCTATAATTTAGTTCGGCTTTGTTCAATGCTCTGGATGCATATGCGATGGGCAAGTCTTCGCCAATCTTCTTACCTTGCGATAACACTGCACCCAAGGTTGCGTTACTCGCATCCGTTGTAATGATGAACGGTTTCGTAAAGTCAGGGTACTGAAGTAACGGAGGGTTTATTAATTTCTCTTTTAGTTCTTCGAACGCATTGTTCTGACGTTCGCTCCATCGGTACTCCACTCCCTTTTTTAAGAGCTCATGGAGAGGTTTCGCAATCTTGCTGAAGTTAGCAATGAAACGGTGGTAGTAACCTATCAATCCGAGAAACCCTTTTAGTTCCTTAGTTGTCTTTGGCTGTGGGAAGAACTTCACCTTCTCCACCTTCGCCATATCTGGTGATATTCCTTTGTCAGTGATGCAATGACCTAGGAAGATTACTTCCTTCCTCAGGAATTCACACTTGTCTGGTTGCAGCTTCAAATTGTGCTCTCGCAACCTGTCAAATATTTCCCGGAGCTTTTCGTTATGCTCCTGCAGGTTTTTCCCATAGCATACTATGTCGTCTAGATATACAAAGCATTTCACTCCTTGTAAACCTGCCAAGACTGTGTTCATCAGTCTCTGAAAACATCCTGGGGCTCCCTTCAGTCCCATCGGCATTCGTTTGTATTCGTAATGCTGATAGTTTGAGCTAAATGCCGTTTTCTCTCTGTCCTTCTCGTCCGTCAATATTTGATGGTACCCGCTTGCGAGGTCAAGCGTCGAGAAGTACTTAGCTTGCCCTAACTGATCCAGTATCTCGGAGATATTCGGTAGTGGAAATGCATCGCCTACAGTGATATCATTTAATCGTCTGTAGTCCACTACGATTCTCCATTTCTGTTTGCCACTAGCGTCTAGCTTCTTTGGAACTAACAGTAACGGTGCGTTCCAAGCGCTCTTACTCGCGACAATTATGTCATCTCTTAGCATCTGCTCTATTTGCTCCCTTAGCACTTCCTTTTGCGCTTCCGGGATCCTGTACGGTCTAGCGTTTACTACCTTTCCCGCGTGTTCCGGTGCAATCGGTATTCTGTGCTTCACTGCGGAAGTATAGGACAGGTTGTCCCCTGGTAGATGAAATACATCTCCGTATTCCGCGCAAACCTCTGCTAGAGCGCTTTTCTCTTCAGCGTTCAAATGAACACTAGATCGCGTGTTAATGTGACGATTTGGCTTTAAGTCGATTCGATAAAAAAGACGAAAACGGACGGATTTCTCAGGTTTTTACTCTATTTGAACACTTTTCACATTCTCCCGTGCAACTCGGCTGCTAGTCTCCTTTAATGCAGATTCTTAAGGTCCTAGCTCATGTCCAAGGCACCAAAGCCAGCTAAAAAGTCAGTAATCAATACCTAAAACTTCAATAGTACTACTTCTTACGGGCTATTACATCAAATTAGAAGCTTCATCTGTGTTCTACTGTGGTGGTTTTAGTGTCTCCGCATACCGCAGCACGCGACATAGCTTTGAAGACGGTAAGTACAACCGTTTATGAGAGAAGAGCGGCCAATGAGACGATCCGGCTTTAACTCGATTCGATAACAAATGACGAAAACGGACGGATTTCTCAGGTTTAACTCTATGCTCTGTCGAGAAATTTCTGCCTATCAGTCCGTCGTACGGAATATCTAATCCTCTCCCGTACACGTGAAATTTTTGCCCTACTTGCTCAGAACCGTCCACACTTAGGTGTACCTGTACCGTACCTATTGTGGCTGACGGCCTCACTGGTTACACCTTTTAGCCGAAGCCTTTCCGCTTCATTAATTGCAAGTGTACTATTTATCGGAATACTCGTTCTCTTGAGCAGACACAACTGTGCTCCAGTGTCTATTAGCAACTTCAGATATCTTTTTAATTCTATGCAGTATAAAACCAAAACGTCATTTTCTGTTGCACAGTCGATTACCCTAACTGAGGGTTTACCTATCGCAACAAGGCCCGACTGTGCGGCCTTGCCGCCTCTTAGTTTCCCTGCACCACTTTACCGGTTTTGCTCGATACTGGCACCCTGCCTTTTCTCCATGCGTGCCAGGGCCCTGCGTAACAATCTTTCGCGTAATGTCCCGGCCGCTTACACTTGAAACAAGCAACGTCTTTTACCCTCGTACTCGGAACTCCACAGTTCCCTGGTAGATTACATTGTGGGCACCTCCACTCTCGTAACCCTCCATCAGCTTCCCTATGATTTCCTCTAAAGTCTCTTGTATCTATCGGCTGAATTTTTCTTAATCTTACCCGGCATTCCGCGTCTGTATGTCCTGGCTTGTCGCACCCGTAACAAAAATTCGTAAACTCTTTGCCCGTCATTATCCGTACTCTTCCCTCTGGCCTATTCTTTCTACACTTGCTTGCCATGTGCCCTCTCAATCCACAATTGAAACATTTCAAATCTCTAATATCTCTGGTATTCTTCACCGTTTCCTTTCCCCGGTTGAAAGTTACTCTTGGGGCTAGTCCCCGCTCTTTCATTGACAGTATTGCACTTTCTTCTTGCAATGCTAGTTCCACGGCCGCTGCTAGCGTGATTTCATCGCCTCTACTTCTTACTATCGTCTGTATTCTATCATTGCTTAACCCTTGTATAAAGCATGCTCTTCCTAGTGAATCAACCAGTTCTATTGCGCCCTTTAAGTTCTCCCTAGCCGTAACTCTGCTTACTGCTTCCCTGAAATCCCTTTGCATTTCATCTATTCGGCTTGCCCATGTCGCAATTGGCTCTCCTTGTCCCTGTCTCGATTGAAATATCTTGCACGCGTAATAGTCAATGGTACGCTTACTCGCATAATTTTCCTCTAGAACATGTTTTACTTCCTGCCACGTCCCCGTGCGTTCTCTTACTTGCAGCCTCGATCTGGCCTCTCCGGTTATTTTGGCTTTAACAAACTTCAGTAACGTTTCGTGTTCCTCCGGTTTCACAAGTTCAAATGCAGCGTCTACATTTTCAATAAACTCCCTAAGATCTCTCTTATTTCCTTCGAACACTTTTGGAACTATACACAAGGCTTCTTTCACTGATATCTTACCGCTACTGGAGGATGACGGAACTTCGTTAGTTTGGGCCATCTTACCAACTTAACTATGTTAGCACTTTACAATACAAGATACAAAATTCTTAATATAATTTTATATGTACCGCTTCTCTTGTGGTGCGCCGTCTGTTCCGCTGATCCGCGTTGTCCCGCGTTGTGCCGCGCTGCTCCGCGCTGTCTCTGTGCTCTCTATGCCCGTGCTGTTCCGCGCTGCCGCGATGTGTCGGCCGCCGCTCTGCTGGGCTGTGCCGACCCCGTCGCTCGCCTCGGCTGCCGCTGCTACGGCTGCTGCCGCTGCTCGGCCCGGACCCCCGGTCTCGAACGCTGGCTGCTTAGGCACCTCTGTGCCTCGTCGCTCCGCGTCGTGCTGCCGCTATCCTGCGTTGCCCTGCACCCGCGAGGACTACTTCTCTGGACTCTGTCGTAGTGGGGCTACTAATGCTGAAAGTTGCGAGTCGCCACAACTTCCTGCTAATTGCCACAGTCGCTGTAGCAAAATCTACTGGCTCCTATCTCCTTTTTGCCTATATGCCTTTGTGGTACCCCACACCTGGCACCAAAACTTTTATTTATGTCGCGTCCCAAGCGTGGGTTTTGCGAGGGATTGAGCGACATGGTTCGTAAACGGGAATTAGCCGGTTGACCTAATTGAGAGGGAGACTTTTGATCTGGCTAAGATGTTAAATTCCCTGGTGTGAAGGTACAAGGCTAGGATGTTGGTAGAAGTAAACTCGTATGGACGTTATAAAAGTTCTAATTTATTCATAAAGAATACAGATCACCCTAACTGCGTAGTGATTGTACCTACAGAATAGCCAAGCCCATTACAGAGACGGTGACTGACTTCCACCGTTCTGGCTGCCTGATAGAACTTTCCAGCACTTTGCTGCCCACACTAGCACCCTACGTCAGAGTCCCGCGGTCGCTGCCTAAACGCTCATCGGCGACTATCTCCAACTGTCTGCCTGCAGCCCGCCCTCAGCCCAAGTCGGCTGCTACTCACGCTGACTACCGTCGCTGCCTAAACCCGAGAGAGAGAGAGAGAGCCCCGGAGCGGCGTGCCTCCGAGTTTTGTTAGCTCTTCCCCTTCGACCCCGCCAGCGCTTGGCATGACGTAGCGTCGAGTGCAACTTTTCCTTATTAGGGATTGTTTTAGTATTAACTTCAGTACTTCTCTTCAGAAGCTGGGTGGAGGGGTAGAGGGGCCTCTCCCTATATGGTCACGCACTGCGTCCTGAGCCCTTCATTGGCTCCTCATGACGTAGTGCGGTCCCCACCTAGGGCCCTCTTTCTTTCTCTCTCCGCTCCCAGACTTCTCCCTCTAGCCAAGAGTGTTGATACTGTAAGTTATTGCTTATTAAGGGACCTGCCCAGAGCGCCCTTTTTATCTTAATAGCTGAGTCTGCTTCCTTGCTTATCACGCGCAGCTGCCTGGCCGCTTGGACCGCCGCCTCGGCTATCTGGCTGCGTCGTTAACTTTTGTGACCCCTCTGACACGCCTGGCGTCCCCTGTTAACTCTATCTCCCCGTATGATTTCTGGTGTATCGTCTGAGAACAACTGCATTTAGACTTGGCTTTTCTGCGGTTACAACACATTTGTAATTTGTCTCGAACACAACCCATAATAATAAATCAAAGTTTGCGAAACTACAAAGGCACACATCCACTACTGTCACACGAGTGAGTGCTGAGATACCGTCAAAATTTTCTTTCCGAGAAACCTTGGCGTGTCGTGCCATGTCTTGACGTGATGGAACGATCCGTTGAGAACCGGTGTCAATGCCGCCTATTGAAATGCATTGTGAAATTCTACGCGACGCCCAAATTGAATGACCTTAAACAAAGCATCGTTCAGAGATCACGTGACAATTGACAACATGCGCAGAACCTAGTGTTCACTCCATAGATACTTCTACTCTGTAGCTGCCACCGTAGTTACTGCGCTGACATCGCTTGGACACCAAGAACAAAAGAAATCACGAAACTTTTTGGCCGGCGTCGTATTTTGAATGCGGGTCGTTACAAAAGAACAGGTAGTGTGAGCAGACTGATTTTTGCTTAAGAGAGGACTAACACTTTTCCTCAAACAAAGCATTTACGTAATTTGTCACAGAACACTAAGAGCAATATAAAAAAAAATTATTAATATGAACAATAGAGAGTAGTGAGTAACAAATACCAAATTCGCGGAAAAACTTAAAGTAATAAAATTGAATATTATTTCACCTCATAGTTCAAAGATAACGCGTCCGACGGAATTCACGTAAGAGGTATGCGCCCATTTTTACGTAATTTGAAGGGTGCTTCAGTGCCGTAAAGAACGCTAAAAAGTCTCGGTTACTTGAAATTGTGCTCAAGTTGTTGGAATTTTCTGTGCTTATGTTATTATCTTTCGGTTTTGTTTTATTTCAGTCATTTTTCAATTTCATTGGATGTTAATAGGACTAGTGTAATTAGCTAGCCATTCATAAAAATAAAAACAAAATTTTTGTGCCTAAAGCTGTATACAAGTCTTTTATGTGTCTATTACAATCATAAGTGTTTCATAAAAATAAGTTTATTCGTCGTGCTGGAGCATAGATTCGTCCCCTCTGCATTTACCTGGCGCTCACCTATTCCCCCCCCCCTTATAACATGAGTTTCGATTTGTGTGTAATAGTCACTACTTAACGACCCGCCAGGGTAGCCGAGAGCGCTAATGTGCATCTTCCTGGACTCGGGTTGGCGTGCCGGCACCGGATCGAATCCGCCCGGCGGATTAATGTGCCAGCCAGCATGGATGTGATTCTTAGGCGGTCTCCGTTTACAATTAACACTGCCAAATCAATAGTAACAAGGTTGATGCCGCATGATGCGGGGCAAAGGCCCAAACAAATACAGAAAACAGTGGTTATTTTACGGTTTTATTACACTGTAAATTTGTTTTTTGATTATACACTATCTCTACATCGTGTCTTTGTCTTTTTGAAGTACTGTCTATGGTTCCTTACGGGTCTTTTCAGATTAATCTGATGATTATGTATAAACTGAAACGCGTAATTGAAGAAAGTAGTCACCCCGAGACTTCCACATATTTTTATAACGTCCATAGCACTGACAAAACGTCCAGTTCAAAGAATTTAATGTAACGTGTCAAACGAAACCACGAGGGTCATACAGAAAACAGTGCCTTTCAATATTTCGCAACAAAATCATACGCAACATACGTAAGATACCAGTTACAACGTTCGCAATTAGTTTGTCCCTTTCCAGTGTAAACACTATCTGTATCCCTAGGTTGTTCCTATCTTGAAACAAGTGCCTATATGCCAGAGAGGTAAAAAACGTAGTCATACTTCCTCATCCAATAGAGGACAGAATGTTTCACGGTAACTGCATCTTTAAAGTGATGCAGCCGATAAGCTCCTGTGGGTAGTCCGAGCAACTGGAAGTCTTAGTCAAAGGTCTCTTTATTCTGGTCGGTCAACATGTGCAGTACCCAGCGTGGAAAAATCTTGAAGTTGCCCAGTTTTTCAATAGTGGTGGTCACTCGGCCTTTACCGATGGACAAATGCCGACACACTTTCTCTGTTGCCACCTGACGCTCGTCACGGATGATTCGGTCGACGCGCTGGATGTTGTGTGACGTCACTGCAGTCGCTGGTCGGTCGCTCCGCGTTGCATCAGCCAATTGTGTTTGCCCTTCATCTTCTATACGGAACGAAACCATCGTCTAACCTGTGAACGCCAAGCCTAATATCTTTATACACCTTCCTCATCCTCTCATGAATACGATCTGGCTGTCCACCGTCTGCAGTTAGGAATTCAGTCTCAGAACGCTCTTTTATACTCACGTCAATATCGGCCGTTGTTTGAAAATTTATCTCGGCTGCCTTCTGTCGGAGTGGGCTATAGTGAAGATTTGCGGAAGTGCCCCAAGTTCATGATTACTACATTGCCAAGTTAATGATGGAGGAAGTGAGGAGTAATTACTTTCTGGCTGTCACTCGTAATATGTAAGACACAGTCAAACGACAAGACAGATAGGAAGAAGGTATGTAAACTTTTTATTATGTTAAAAAAGATTGCCATAACTGTGAGTACATTTGCCCAACTATAAGACAACGCCACCAATACATTCATGGGAAAATGCTTGCAGTTCCTATGGAAACATGGCTCTTCTCAGGCGAGCTCCTCTTCGCCCCAAGCGAATCCATGGCTATGAATGTCTTTCTTTAGGTCTCAAAAAAACGGAAATTGCATGGGGAGGTATCGGGACGTTATTGGGCTACCCAGTGAAACATCTGCAGCGTGGTTAACACAACCTTGGAAACACGTGGGTCCCCCCACATGAAGTGTGTGCGCGCGCGCGTGTTTGTGTGTGTGTGTGTGTGTGTGTGTGTGAGAGAGAGAGAGAGAGAGAGAGAGAGAGAGAGAGAGAGAGAGAGAGAGGAGAATGATCTTTACTGATTAAATGTAAAAGTAATATAAGCTGTCCAACAGTATCGTACAGCTGGACAATGTTATGTAACAAGGGAGCCAAGGACGAGAATTCAATGGAATCTCCGATTACGACGTTACAGGTGCAAACAGTCAACTCTGGTAGTACATAGAATAAAATAGCCTTGACATTTAAATTGTTAATTTCCTGACGTCAGTTTTGTGACTCTATCGTTGTCTCTTTTCTGCACATTTGATCATGAAATGGCACCAGGAACGTCACTTTCTTGTTTACACAATGGCTTTCAAACACTAGTGCTTACGCGCGTGTCTCGATGCAGTTACTCTTTATTACCAGAAAGAAATACTAATGGGGCTCGAGGGCGAACGCGTACTGCTATTTTAAATTCTGGAAGTCAGTTCAAACGCAGTTTATAAGGTTCTCAACTTTCACGTGTGCCTTCTGCTGTGACCTTTATACGCGGCATTCAGCATCATTCATCACATCTAAACTAGTATATCCCACTGGATGGAATGTACTTGCAGGTTGTGTGTTATGGGGGTACATGCCGTACATAAAGTTCATGCCAAATGTTACACTGTTATAGACTTCATATTGGTACAGGGTGAAGATCTATCGCGCTTTTAGCCGAGTTAATGATTAGTTTTTTCTTTAACAGTGCTGGATACTTCTCACTGTAGAGTTCCTCTAGTTGAGAGCTGAGTAAGTATTACGCCTATCTTCAACACAATAAAGTGAAAGTAATGATGATGCCGTTTTTCAGCAAGCGGTGGCTTGACTGCTCAACAACAAACTGTTTAAAAATACTACAGTACCTTACAATACGTCGTCTCTCTCTCTCTCTCTCTCTCTCTCTCTCTCTCTCTCTCTCTCTCTCTTAGATAAATAAGAGTGTTTGTTTGTTTACAATTCATTTAAATCTACATTCTTATCCCCATCTAGCTGAAATTTTGCACACTTTACCTTCCAAACAAGAGGAAGACCACTATCTACATAAGATCTCGTGATACAACTTGGAACGTCTATGTATGCAATAAACGGGAAATATTGTTACCAAAAGTCTCGAAAAGTTCTTGGCCGATTTACTTCATTAGGGGATCGTGTAGGAGTCTGAAGTAACGTGAGCTATGTTTTTATTAGATGTGTCATACTGTGTGTGTGTACACCGGATATTTTTCAAACAGGAGTCTTCAATAGTTGATACGTTGCGCCACTGAGGTTCTGAGTAAAATCAACGTGATCTTCGGTTGTCAGTAATATCTTAGTTGGTAGTAGTAGTAGTAGGAGAGTGTTTGCCACACTACTGAGCAGTCTGGCAATAGCTACCAGGTGTCAGTGATAGAAATCAAAGGTTGTTGTATTTTGTAAAATTTTTATTTTGCAAAGATTGAGTTGAGAACTATGAATATTTTCGGCTAATGTTGTCGCTGCTTTGTTTAGTAGCAGGTAATTTATGAAGAGTATGTGAAAGGCAAATTTTAGATGATTTTTCTTTATTGATTCGGTTTAGTTAGTTCGATTACGATACGAGATCAAATAAAAGTATCCGTTCACATAGCTTGCACTCAGACACCTCAGTTTTACTACTCTTTCACCATTTCAGCAACTAATTACATAGCACAGCAACATTTTTTAAGAAGTAATTTTTGTAAAGATGATCGTAATTGTTAAGTATTGTGTTTCATAATACAGTTTTTTGGGTGCTGGTCTCTCCTTTATGCTTCAGTAATTACAACACCTTCCACCACCTCCTCACGAAAATTTTGTTTTGTAATTGTGTGTTGCTGCATTGCACTTCACGGGAGCGCAAGACTTTCCATTAGCTTATTTACTGCTGCGCTGCACTTTTGGAGCGGTTCCGACTTTATGTTGCCACAGAGAAGCCATGAAAGTTTGTTAAGGCCAGATTCACATTACAGTCAGGACACAGTTAAATCACTCGCAGTTGAGATACGCATTTCAGTATTATAATAAGATTCAATTTAGCAATCATATAACTTGGATTCATCAGTAACCACTTCCGGGCTTAATTGTCGTGGTAGATCTGTAGAACTTCTTCTCCCTGACGTTTCGTTCCATTGTCACGTTATTGATGCAACGTCGACCGCCATATTTTGTCAAATTTTAATCCTTCTTCTTTACGATATCCCAGGGGTATATAAAATTCCGTGTAGTTGTGGCAGGGTTTACATGTTGTTGTTGTTGTTGTTGTTGTTGTGGTCTTCAGTCCTGAGACTGGTTTGATGCAGCTCTTCATGCCACTCTATCCTGTGCAAGCTTCTTCATCTCTCAGTACCTACTGCAACCTACATTCTTCTGAATCTGCCTAGTGTATTCATCTCTCTGTCTCCCTCTACGATTTTTACCCTCCACGCTGCCTTCCAATACTAAATTGGTGATCCCTTGATGCGTCACAACATGTCCTACCAACCAACCCCTTCTAAACAAATTTGTGCCACAAATTTCTCTTCTCCCCAATCCTATTCAATATCTCTTCATTATTTAAGTGATCTACCAATCTAATCTTCAGCATTCTTGAGTAGCACCACATTTTAAAAGCTTCTATTCTCTTCTTGTCCAAACTATTTATCGTCCATGTTTCACTTGCTACACTCCATACAAATACTTTCAGAAACGACTTCCTGACACTTAAATCTATACTCCATGTTAACAAATTTCTCTTCTTCAGAAACGCTTTTCTTGCCATTGCCAATCTACATTTTATATCCTCTCTACTTCGACCATCATCAGTTATTTTTCTCCCCAAACAGCAAAACTCCTTTACTACTTTAAATGTCTCATTTCATAATCTAATTCCATCAGCATCACCTGCAACTAAATTCCATTGTCCTCGTTTTGCTTTTGTTGATGTTCATCTTATATCCTCCTTTCAAGACACTATCCATTCCGTTCAACTGCTCTTCCAAGACCTTTGCCGTCTCTGTCAGAATTACAATGTCATCGGCGAACCTCAAAGATTTTCCTTCTTCTCCATGAATTTTAATACCTACTCCAAATTTTTCTTTTGTTTCCTATACTGCTTGGTCAATATACAGATTGAATAACATCCTGGAGAGGCTACAACCCTATCTTACTCCCTTCCAAATCACTGCTTCCCTTTCATGCCCCTCGACTCTTATAACTGCCATCTGGTTTCTGTACAAATTGTAAATAGCCTTTCGCTCCCTGTATTTTACCCCTGCTACCTTCAGAATTTGAAAGAGAGTATTCCAGTCAACATTTTCAAAAGCTTTCTCTAAGTCTACAAATGCTAGAAATGTGGATTTCCTTTCCTTAATCTTTCTTCTAAGATAAGTCGTAAGGTCAGTATTGCTTCACGTGTTCCAGTATTTCTACGGAATCCAAACTGATCTTCCCCGAGATCAGCTTCTACTAGTTTTTCCATTCGTCTGTACAGAATTCGTGTTAGTATTTTGCAGCTATGGCTTATTAAATTGATTGTTCGGTAATTTTCCCATCTGTCAACACCTGCTTTCTTTGGGATTAAAATTACTATATTCTTCTTGAAGTCTGAGGGTATGTCGCCTGTTTCATACATCTTGCTCACCAGATGGTAGAGTTTTGTCAGGACTGGCTCTCCCAAGGCCGTCAGTAGTTCTAATGGAATGTTGTCTACTCCGGGGGCCTTGTTTCGACTCAGGTCTTTCACTGCTCTGTCAAACTCTTCACGCAGTTTCTTATCTCCCATTTCATCTTCACCTACATCCTCTACCCTTTCAATAATATTGTCCTCAAGTACATCGCCCTTGTATAGACCCTCTATATACTCATTCCACCTTTCTGCTTTCCCTTCTTTGCTTGGAACCTTGTTTCCATCTGAGCTCTTGATGTTCATACAAGTGGTTCTCTTATCTCCAAAGTTCTCTTTAATTTTCCTGTAGGCAGTATCTATCTTACCCCTCGTGAGATAAGCCTCTACATCCTTAAATTTGTTCTCTAGCCATCCCTGCTTAGCCATTTTGCACTTCCTGTCGATCTCATTTTTGAGACGTTTGTATTCGTTTTCGCCTGCTTCATTTATTGCATTTTTATATTTTCTCCTTTCATCAATTAAATTCAATATTTCGTCTGTTACCCAAGGATTTCTGCTAGCCCTCGTCTTTTTACCTACTTGATCCTCTGCTGCCTTCACTACTTCATCCCTCAAAGCTACCCATTCTTCTTCTACTGTATTTCTTTCCCCCATTCCTGTCAATTGTTCCCTTACGCTCTTCCTGAAACTCTGTACAACCTCTGGTTCTTTCAGTTTATCCAGGTCCCATCTCCTTAAATTCCCACCTTTTTGCAGTTTTTTCAGTTTTAATCTTGATCGTGCTCAGTCCACATCTGCCCCTGGAAATGTCTTACAATTTAAAACCTGATTCCTAAATCTCTGCCTTACCATTATATAATCTATCTGATACCTTTTAGTATCTCCAGGGTTCTTCCATGTATACAATCTTCTTCCATGATTCTTAAACCAAGTGTTAGCTATGATTAAGTTGTGCTCTGTGCAAAATTCTACCAGGTGGCTTCCTCTTTCATTTGTTTGCCCCTATTCATATTCACCTACTACGTTTCCTTCTCTCCCTAATTCCTACACTCGAATTCCAGTCACCCATGTCTATTAAATTTTCATCTCCCTTCACTATCTGAATAATTTCTTTTATTTCAACATACATTTCATCAATTTCTTCGTCATCTGCAGAGCTAGTAGGCATATAAACTTGTACTACTGTAGTAGATGTGAGCTTAGTATCTATCTCGGCCACAGTAATGCGTTCACTATGCTCTTTGTAGTAGCTTACTCGCATTTCTGTTTTGCTATTCATTATTAAATCTACTCCTGCATTACCCCTATTTGATTTTGTGTTTATAACCCTGTAGTCACCTGACCAGAAGTCTTGTTCCTCCTGTCACCGAACTTCATTAATTCCCACTATATCTAACTTTAACCTATCCATTTCCCTTTTTAAATTTTCTAACCTACCTGCCCGATTAAGGGATCTGACATTCCACGCTCCGACCCGTAGAACGCGAGTTTTCTTTCTCCTGATAACGACATCCTCTTGAGTAGTCCCCGCCCGGAGATCCGAATGGGGGACTATTTTACCTCCGGAATATTTTACCCAAGAGGACGCCATCATTTTTTAGTCATACAGTAAAGCTGCATGCCCTCGGGAAAAATTACGGCCGTAGTTTCTCTTGCTTTCAGCCGTTCACAGTACCAGAACAGCAAGGCCGTTTTGGTTATTGTTAAAAGGCCAGATCAGTCAATGATCCAGACTGTTGCCCTTGCAACTGCTGAAAAGGCCGCTGCCCCTCTTCAGGAACCACACGTTTTTCTGGCCTCTCAACAGATATCCCTCCGTTGTGGTTGTACCTACGGTAGGGCTATCTGTATCACTGAGGCACGCAAGCCTCCCCACCAACGGCAAGGTCCATTGTTCATGGGGGGGTTTACATAGGAACTACAAAAAGAAGCATCAATACACGTTTGACGGAGCACAAAAGAAACTGTCGCTTGGGACATATCGGCAGTAGCGGAACATGTTTTTAAGGATGGAGATCACGAAATAAAATTCGGTGAGACAAGCGTGCTAGCGAGGGCGTCGCATTATTATACACGTATGTATAAAGAGGCAATTGAAATCCACAAACATCAATACAATTTTAATCGTAAAGGAGGAGGATTAAAATTGGACAAAATATGGCGGTCGACGTTGCATCAATCACGTGACAATCGATTGCCTGCAATCGAGAGAACAGACAATAGCCAGAGATAGCTACACATCGACGCCACGTGACGTGCGGTGGCGCCCTCTACGATCTCCACATAAGCGGCGGCCCCAGCTCCTAGCAGCCAGTCGTCGACTCACCTCGGAAGATGTTCTCTGTAGTTGCGAACGAAACGTCAGGGAGAAGTAGTTCTACAGATCGACCACGGCAATTTAGCCCGGAAGTGTTTACTGATGAAAATGCCGGCCCTGAAAGCCTATATGGGATGATAACTTGGATTGTTCAGGATCACAATAGAAGCACAGATGGATGTTAACGGTAGGAAACCAATCCAGTTTTCAACATAGTGACAAACTCAAACCAGGTACAAAGTGTCCTTTCTATTGCATATGTTGTAGGAAAAATAACAAAATAGAAAGTATTTGTAAATAAATCATCGTTAGTTAAATAATACGTGATCGAACAGCACCATACACACTGCTTTCATATTTATTTTTGATTTGAGTTTAACACTTTTAAATTTGGACATACAAGTCAGGCACAATACCAGTAACCACAACTAGAACCATAAGTACGTCAGCAGATTTTGTTGGCATGAATCAGGATTTTTATCGGATTGCCTGTTCCACAGACTGCTGTCTCGAATGCCTTCACTGACTCCTCTAATTTGAAGCAGTGCGTTATGATTGGTTTCGGGTCGACTCTTCCGGTAGCCACCAGGCTCAGCGCTATGGGATAGCTGAAAGAAAATGTCTAATGTAACACAGGCAACGTATCGAACAGGTACAGTTCTTACAGAATGACAGTCGCTGTTGATACAAGGTTAAATCCTTCTATGCTCGTACTTTGGTCCCCCCATAAATTTGCAGTTTCCACAGTGGATAACTAATGTTAAGCTGCGTGTTAATGCCTGACTTTGTATACGAGGAAATTATTTTTCTACGCTGATGTGAGTTGGTGCAGCGTTCAGTTTAACAGTCTGCTGTTCATAGTGTGAGCACTGATTCACGTTCAAATATTGTTTTGTATTTAGGCTGTGCGCTGTATTTTCTGGTGTGTAATCGCTGTAGTCACGGGCCTGGTGTATGTTACTGCAGCTGCCATTGTATTAAATGGTGGAAGGTTCGTAATTTCGTCCCCCTTGTAGTTCTTATTTATGTCCCAGGAACGATATTTGGAGCTGCTATTAAAATTTTATAGTATTTGTTATTTATAAAGATTATTTTGCTTTTTTCATTTGGGAAAAAGCACACAGAGAGAAATGTACTCGTTTCATGAAACGCTTCGTTTCATACCACAAAACATGCCCTTCATCTACACAGACACAAATTCATACATGAAACATGTTAGAAGGCGAAGAAACAGTATAAATGTTGTTCCTTAATGGTGTTCAAGTGATTTATAATAGCTACAGTGTTTGGCAATGTCGGGTGCAGAAATACAATTAAATTAGTTATACTCTTGAGAATTTTAATGGGGACGAGATTACAAAAACTTGCTTCGTAGTTTTGCTTTCGCATTGTTAACTAACTATAACTACTAGCTACAGTACGTTGTAACTATCTGTAACTTGCCTAAAATGGAGAATAAATTCAGGAATATATGTATTGTAAACGTTTCCCTTAATCTTACACGGTTACAGGTCCTAACCTATTAGAATGACGAAATTTGTGCCCCCTGCCTTACAGATTTTAAGCCCCGAGACTTTTTGGTTGTGTGCTCTTCCAGAAAAAACATTAACATCCACCTGAAAAGTCAACAATTTCGGTTCTTTTTCGTACCTTGAGTAGTTTAGAGTTAATATTTAGCATCATTCATTCGTTTCCATTTGTTCTACTCAATAGGTGTTTCAGTGTGCCTATATACCAGGACAGAGCTACTACAATATTTTTACTACTAAGTTATACATAAATTTCATACTAAATGTACTAGGAGGATATTCTACAGATTGAACCCAACATTGCCAACAAAATTTCAGTGGTCATTCAAAGATATTTTCTAACCAATTTTGTATGATGTATCCGTGGTTCCCGGTGGCTCGTTACGGAGTAAGAATGTAAACACCGCTGGAGAAACAAACCCGACACACAACTGGGCAGTAGTGAATGAACCCTTGAAGGCGAAGATAAATCAGGAATTACTGTTGTCAAAAGGAAGTACTGTGAACAAGCACCGCGAATAAAAGAAACTAGTCAGTTTCCAAACAAGACACACAGACTATACCACAGATATTTTTACTATAGTGCGGATACTTTGAGTATAATATATCATCATCATCTTGAACAAAATGGTTCAAATGGCTCTGAGCACTGTGGAACTTAGAACTACTTAAACCTAACTAACCTAAGGACATCACACACAGCCATGCCCGAGACAGGATTCGAACCTGTGACCGTAGCGGTCGCGCGGTTACAGACTGTAGCGCCTAGAACCGCTCAGCCACTCCGGCCGGCCATCTTGAACAGTTTTGAGTCCCAGGCTGACCCCTTTTGGAACATAAGTCTTGCTATTTAGTCCTGTTTTCCCACGATCTTTCTGTGTTCATTCTGGTCAATATCTCCAGATCTCACCTTTTTTTTAAAAAAAGAAGAAAAGGAAAGACGCTCCTGCACACCTTTGTCATCCACCCCTTGGTCGTCTCCTTTTGGTAGTTTCTTTCGATTCTCCTTTTAATGCATCATCTTGCGAATCCTCTTTTCAGTCGCCTTAAGTGCCAATACCATCTTAGCCCTGATGTTCCTATCCTCTTCTGCAAGGGTTCCTCTTTCACTGTTCCACCTACCCTTCCACACCTCACTTTGTCACTCTTTGTTACTAGTTCGCTACTTTTGAGGAACTTCATCTCACGTGCCAGTAATCAGCTTACATCTTCTTTCTTCATTACCCATGTTTCAGATGCATATAATGAAGAATGTAGGTGACAATGCATTGCCTGTTTCACACCATATATTTGGTGGGACCAATCCGTCCTTTCATTTCCTACTTTCACACAACTCAGACTTCCACACTATATCTGCTCTACTTCGCGTGCTATCTCTTTTTCCGTTCCCTTCTTTTCTAGTGCATTACAGACATTTCTTCTCCTCCGTTATCAAATGCCTTTTCTATATCTGCAAACACCAGCACAAGATCTTTCCCTAGTTAATAGTGGTGTTGCTGGAACTGCCTGACGGCAGATACGGCTTCAACTGTTGACCTCCCAGATCTGAAGCCATGCTCTTTCTCTCTGTTTACTCTCGACTCCTGTTACGGGTTTGGATGTGGGGACAAAAAATCAGACGGACCACAATTACTCGGTAACGAGCCACCAGAAGTCATATGCCCGTCATGCTAGAATGCTCAGAAAATATCCCTGAACAGTCTCAAAAATATTGATCGTGGAGTTTGTATTCGTGTTGTATAATAGAACTAGAAAATTGAAGTGGATGAGAACAGAACAAATGTATCATACAGAAATGAAGTATAATGCAAACCGTATTCTTTTTCTTGTTCCACGTGTGGAGCATGTTGAGGCACTGTCCGCAACTACACTACAGATTTTGAATAACACGAGAGCACTAGTGTATCTTTTATCTATAGTTAAAATACTGCTACCAGTTTGGGCAAAAAGGTCATTATCCACTTATTGTCAGAACATAGGGGGGGGGGGGGGGGGGAAGTAGTTACGGGAAACGGACACATGAAAGGAGAGGTAGGAAATGCATTGTAAGACAAAAAAGGACGCACCACGAAGGAATTATGAGAATGGGACGGAAACTGTTAGACGTTATGTACATCTACAGACAAACAAATGAATAAAAATTTAGAAAAATTGGATGATTCACTCAAGAGAAATATCTTCACTAATTGAGCAAGTCCATAACGCTTTGATCCTCGTCTGGTAGTTATTCGCTTTAGCATTGATTGATAAGAGTTGATGGATGTCTTCCTGAGGGATATCGTGCCAGTTCTGTCCAATTGGAGCGTTAGATCGTCAAAATCCGGAACTGATTGGAGGGCTCTGCCCATAATTATCCAAAAGTTTTCAGTTTGGGAGAGCGACCTTGCTGGCCAGGCTAGGGTTTGACGATCACGAAGACGAGCAGTAGAAACTGTCACCAGGTGAGGGTGGGCATATCTAGTTGAAATGTAAGCCCAGGATTGCTTGCGATGAAGGGCAACGAAACGGAGTGTAGAGTATCTTCGGCATACTGTATTGTTGTCAGGGTGCCTCAGTGACAACCAAAGGGTTCTGCTATGAAATGGTGCCTCGGACCACCTCTTCTGCTTATCGGGCCTGCAAGCTCGTCGACTGCAGTAGAATTGTCTTCAGTTGAGGCACTTGAACTTAGCCTCGATGACCAGCGGAGACGTGTTTGGAGTCGGCCTGGACAGCAGTGGATACCAATGTGACTATTGCGCGCCATATAGCCCGACAGTCAGGAGTAATGATCTGGGGTGTCATTTCTTTTCATAGCAGGACCCGTTTTGTTGCCATACGCAGCACCCTTACAGTACAGCGGTACGTCTATTATATTCTGCGCACCATTTCGTTGCCCTCCATGGCAAGCAATCCTGGGCTTACATTTCCTGCACACGGTAGCTGGTCCTGCTACTTGTCTTCGGGGTTGCCAAATCCTACCATGGTTAGCAAGGTCGCCGGATATCTCCCCAATGGAGAACGTTTGGAGCATTATGCCTATGGCCTTCCAACCAGCTCGGTACTTTGACGATATAAGATGCCAATTGGACAGACGTTGGCAAGATATGCCTCAGGAGTACATCCAACCATTCTGTCAATGAATTCCAAGCCAAATAACTGTTTGCACAAGGACCATAAGCGAACAAATGCCTTACTTTCTTGCTTAATTTGTGAAGCTCTTTCTCTTGAATGAATCACCCAGTTCTTCTGAAATTGTAGCCATTTGTTTGTCTGTACATGTACATCATATCTGCTGCTTTCTGTCCCATTCGTATAATTTATTATTGTTACCATAATTTCCTTCCCCTTATATTATTTCATGTGTGTCGGCTCTTGGATGGGTGACCATCCAGGCCGCCATGCGCTTTTGCCATTTTTCGAGGTGCACTCAGCCTCGTGATGCCAATTGAGGAGTTACTCGATCGAATAATAGCGGCTTCATTCAAAAATACCATCTTACGACCGGGGGAGCGGTGTGCTGACCCCACGCCCCTCCTATCCGCATTCTCCACCAAGGATGACACAGCGGTCAGATGGTCTCGGTAGGTCACTCCTGGCCTGAAGACGAAGTGCTTTTTTATGTTACTTCATAGAAATGGTAGATAAATCTTTAATCTTTTAAACCGAATGAATCATTATACTTCATTGCTATCACACTTCATAAATAAGATATTTCCAGACAAGAGCTGGTGCCATTCTGCAGTACAACGGATGTCCGGCGACGACAGCTGGAAACTGCAGTGTAGACCAGGTGGGAGTACGTCTTGGACACTGCACTTACACGCATACCTTAAGCCACGACAAATAGCAATAGGAATATAATTATTTCAGCAATGTTGCAGAAATTCTTACGCTACGTGTTTCTTGTTCGTTTCTGTCAGCACTGTTATTAAAGAAAGCACTGACCGCTTTTCCCCATTTTCTATAATAACGTAATATTTCAAACCAATGCAAATTTTACGAATAAAAATCATTCCCTTTTTAAAAAAAGATTTAAAAACGAAACATTTTAGCACTGCTGCTGTGGCTAATTGATATTTCGTAATTTTACTCTGTTATAGATGAAAACTATAACCGAGACGGAAAAATACCGAACAAAATAGCCTATAGGTCGAGTAGTTGTTATTATATTGACTGAAGTCCAACGTGGGATACTGCTAGTGCTCGTGCCGTGTCCCGAGAATTGTCCGTTCTCTGGTCAAGAGTACGGGAAGTTTTGCGGTCTAGTTTACACAGCTTGCTATAGAAGATCCAAACGGTGCGACAGCTGGAACCTCATGATCTCCAGCAGCTTTCTAAATATATTGCTCTTCGGTTTTTGGCAGGAATTGAAGAGTGGAATGACGAGGCACATTTTACTTTTCAGTTTGCAGTGAATACACAGGAATGGCGAGCTTGGGGACTGCTAAACGGCGCTTTGTGTAGGAAGAATCACAGCACTCTCCGCGTGCGTCTCTGTGGTGTGGATTCGAATTTCACTTTTATTCTCGTTCCGTTCTTCTTTGAAGAGAATACACACAAAGGTCTCATCAGGTGTACCATGACTTCTGCATGTTGCGGAGACCTTGTACAGAGCGTGATTCCTGCTTTCGTAGAGCGCAGCTGTGTGGAAACCACTGTTTTCATACGACATGCCAACATCTCGCATTACTTAATACAATGTCATATCTCAAGAGGTTTTCCAGATGAATGGCCCGCAAGATCACAAGAGCTGAATCCATGTGACTTTTGGCTCTGGCGATATTTACAGAAACGCGTTTGCCACGCACACGTTCGGTCTGCACCTGACACAGGACCACGATATCCATATTCCACCCGAGATGCTGCGAGCAGCTGTTGATCTCGTCTTTTTACGGATGAAGCATCTCATCGATTCCTCCGGTGCTCATGTTGAACAAATTGTGTAAGCAGCTGTTAGTAAAAATGTCAACATTATGCCTTTCTCACTCGCTTGCCCTCTTCTGCTCATGTCTTGTTCTTAGTGCATGACACAGGGAAACATTTCTGTACATCTTTCTTGCAGAAACGGCGCTAGATTTGCATCTGGCCGCCAAAACTGTTGCTTTTTTTCTGCATAAATCATTTCCGCTTTAACGCATTAGAATATATACAAAATTCCGGTGCCCTATGGTAATTACAGCCCACTCTGGACATATCTGAGTAGCTGCGTTTTAATTATAACCATCCGGTACTTACGATAGAAATTGCTGCTGTCAGTGAATAAAGGTTATACAGATTCATCTGAACAAGTTTCCGAGTGAACACTGTCAATGGAACTGCGTACAATGAGCGTTTGGAGCCGGGTACATCTCAAATGCCATTACTTACAGTGGCAGCCTTCATTACGTCAAACAGCATAGAAAATGTACAGTACCTGACAGGTGTTGTGTATGACCCTACGAGTCGTGATTTTGCCCCTTTGTAAATGATCTAAAGCGTCTGTTTGTGCATGGGTTAGATCGCAGCGGAAGTGTATCGGTGAACATTTTGCGAGCGTTTTTCGTGCCATGACTTAACTTCACTCATTCTGGTTATCGTTAACACGAACCAGCATGTTTATTCCCACACTGTCATTGCCCAAAGTGTTTCCCTTTCTTCTGTACAGGCTGATTTTGTGATTTCGTTACAGACTTTCAGGGATGATGGAGAAGGTTAAATGTACGAATTTGAGGTAGTCCGGGAACGACAGAGTCAAAAGGTATAAGCGAAAATCTACTTAAGTTCCGGCTAATCCTCACGCAGCGCTCAAACGTAGGGTCCCAGCTTCTGCATCCTGATAATGACATACTGCATTCCTGCTGAATACTCTCCAAAACCTTCAAATAATATCCCTTGTTGCTGGAAAAGTAACGGCGCACGTAGCTTGATGCCAGAGATATCTAAAATCCTTAGTGTGACATACATTAATAATAAATTCCATTTACCTGAACAACTTTCACAGGCAGCTTCATTTACAACAGTTGTTCAAATCGTGGTGCCCCAGCGTCAATGCAGGCGTGGCATTGTCGCACAAAAGTCTGTCGTGCCCGTTCTAGTATCCCCCGTGTCGTTCAAACAGTGTCGCAGGCACCGATAACGAGATCAGGTGGACGAGCTGGCCATGAAACAGGACCTCCTCTACCTATCTGCTTTTCAGGGAATATCCGACCTTGTTTACACGAGCACTCAGTACGAAGTCAGGTCGGGCTCCACCATGTTTGGAACAAATCTGTGGACGAATAACAGATGGGATATGTTTCTGGTTCAAAAAATGGCTCTGAGCACTATGGGACGTATGTTCTAAGGTCATCAGTCCCCTAGAACTTCGAACACCTTAATCCTAACTAACTTAAGGACAACACACACATCCATGCCCGAGGCAGAATCCGAACCTGCGACCGTAGCGGTCGCGCGGTTTCACACTGCAGCGCCTAGAACCGCTCGGCTACCCCGGGCGGCTATGTTCCTGGTACTTGGATATTATGTCTCAGATAAACTCCACTGTTAAAAGCATCTGAAGATTTTCCCTTGTAACGTTCGACGCTGTCGTTTCCGGACCAGAGTCTTAGAATTGTAATTGATACATTTACCCTTCTCCATCATCCCTTAAAGTTTGCAACAAAATCACGGAATCCTCCCGTATATTCATTATGAGCATATTGCGAAGTAATGAAATTTCAAGAATGCATTTGACGAGGTAACATAATTAAGTGATTAACATTTCAAGATCCATGTAATGTAAGCGCGAGATTAGCCGTTGTCAATCGGAAATGCTGCTGCATTAATTACCGGTGCAACCGTCAGAAAGTTGAATGTAAGCATGCAAACGTTCATACATTGTGTGGTACAGGTTCCGGATGTCAGTTCGTGGATAGAGTTCGATTCATCTTGTACTTGGTCAATACAGGGACGGTTAATGATTGTTGTTGATGGCACTGGAGTTGTCTTCCGATGTCCCGTATGTCATCGATTGGAGACAAATCTTCTGATGGAGCAGTCCATGGCAACATGTCGACACTCTGTAATGTTGGGTTAGCCCGTTGGTAAACACTCCTTGGAATTATGTTCCTGAATGGCAGCACAATACGTCAAATTACCATACTGACGTACAAATTTGCGTGGGATAACCACGAGTGTTCCTGGTGCAAACGAAATCGCACCTGAGACCGTAACTCCAGGTATAGGTCCAGCGTCTCTATCACACAGAGTGGTTGGCTGGAAGCCCTCAACTGACATCCTCATAATTAACATGCGACCACCACTGGCACTGATGTAGAACCATCTTTCATCAGAAAACACAAGAGACCTCCACATTTTCTCTCGCTTGTCCAAATTGGAAATCAGTATTTTGATGTTGTCTTTCTGCAATTGTCGTTAGGTTGTTGTTGAGGAATGTGGTTTTTAGAAATCGGCCTTTTCATATTAAACTCCTTCACAACAGATCGTAATACAGTACACAACAAGAAAACAGGATTGTCTTTGTTTACGGTAAAGGAATAATCCTCCGGCCATTTCATCTGGAATTGGACATTCAGCATCTACTTTCCTAGTCTTGATGGTAGACATTTTACGGATAGCCTCGGTAAAGTCGCATGAAAGCACTTGCACGAAATCAACAAACAAGCAGCACAGAACTCTACGCGTGATTCGACAGCTCACCAAGTTATTGGCCCCTGTTGCCATTGTTCAAATCGGCCCTTTTTTGCGAGCAGTAATTGATTTTCCACTCATTGTCTACTACCTACGTCTACGATCTGTCATTGTGTACCATAGACGTAGTAAGCTGTGGATAACGATTGAGTGTGAGTATTGTCACCACTAATCCAGTGGCGAAAATACTTCTACCCTTCAAGATAGCGTCTGATTCCCCCACTCGACGTACGCACGTGACTTCGTGTTCGGAGTGGAAACGTGTTGCTCTTTATTGTTCAAAGTCATCGGAGGCGAAATGGTATTGCGCATTGGTGTGAGCAAAATTTTCACGGGTTACGCAATGAGCTGCAAACCCGGGGCGAACCAAGCGTCGGCGGAAACGAGTGAAAATGCGTCCCAGGTGGAGTACAATACGAGCGCCTCTCTCTCTCTCTCTCTCTCTCTCTCTCTCTCTCCCTCCCTCCCCCCCCCCCCCCCCCCACGGTTTTTTTTCCCCGCAGACTGGACTGAAACAAATCGCGAGATTGATGTGATTGCCCGCCCGTGCTATATTACATTGGCTGACATGTCACTATTCGTTTCACTAGATAAACAGTGACAGTAACGAAACGAAAACACTTACCAGTTACGGTAGCGGAGACAGCCCATCACATCGACTTCGTGACACACTGGAACGATCGGCATACAACTGCAGTCGGTAGATATGCCTACAAGAACATACTTTCCACCGTAACGTGTAACCTGTGGACATGTTTTCAGTCATTGAACGTCAAGCAGATCACGAAGAGCCTGAGTGAGTTTGTAGTCGCGACTACTTTCCACGTACCAGTATGCCCCTCCTAATCGTGCTCTCGAAGCCAGAGCAGTCAATGGTGACGTGTGGAGCTCCATCCATGCCACACCTTACCTCCTGCACGAATTTTGCTTCATCGTCGTCGTCGCACTGCTTGAAAGTAATATCCGCGCACATTTTCTTGGCGACGCCAAGCCGAAAGTCATTCTTATCTGAAACGAAAATAACAAGAAACTGTAGAAGATTATGTTGCACGGAAAAGCGTAGATTGCCTTTACCGAGTCAGTATCGATGGACTAAGTTAAAATGTAGCAAAATGGCTCTGAGCACTATGGGACTTAACTTCTAAGGTCATCAGTCCCCTAGAACTTAGAACTACTTAAACCTAACTAACCTCAGGACAGCACACACATCCATGCCCGAGGCAGGATTCGAACCTGCGACCGTAGCGGTCGCTCGGCTCTAGACTGTAGCGCCTAGAACCGCACGGCCACACTTGCCGGCTGACCTAATAACTATTGCACTCTATTCACACAAAACAATCGACCTAGAACAGTTTTTTAATACTGCTATCGGTCCAACAGTTTTTCGACAGGAGTGCACCAAGGGCAGTTATGGTCAACATTGTTAATGGTTTTGGTCAGAGACAAGGGACATGAAGGACATACCTTTGTCTTTGCTCCCTGCTCATGAAGTCATGATTTGCAGGACCTGCAGCGACGCACCCGGTGATGAAATGTTAGCGCCACTCAATTTAGCTCCGACTGAATATCATTAAAACTGAGTACTAGAAACAGTTTCTGTAACTTGTACATCCTAGAGTACAAGCCGTTAAGATACACTGTCTGGGTTCCAAAACTGCTGAAGACACTGCTTTCCTCCTCACTCAAACATCTCTCTCACTCCTTTCGTCTCATTCTTCGGATTCATTTGCGTTCCTTTACCGTGGCTTATTTGTTCTTTGGTAACATGTACATTGGTGAAGCAGACTGCCGCTATGATACCAGCTTGCTTTGACCTCCATTACCTTGGAGTCAGTCTAGCAGAGTCCAGTGAATTCCAACTTGGGCAAATTGTTGGTTCTCGTATGGTGGGCGCTTCCGTGACCAAGATAGCGTAAGTGATTATTGTTTTGCGAGCCACCATATTGAAGATTTATACCGAATGCAGGGTAAGGTGTAAAACATCCGCTAAGTCACAACGCGGACGGAAATGTCTGTTGAGTGATCGTGACAGACGGTCATTAAAGAGGATTTCGATAAAGAAATAAGGAGATAACAGCTGAAAAACTCACTGTGGCTCTGAATGTCGCACTAAAGAATCCTGTCAGTACCAAAAGAACACGACGGGAGCTCCAGAAGCGGGGAATAATAGGGCGAGCTGGGCCTCCAAAACCACACAGCAGTGACGGAAATGCCCGTAACAGAAAACATGATTCAGAAGCCATAAAACCTGGACTGTGGAACAATGGAAGAGTCATTTGGTTTGATGAGTCTTGTTGCAACTTCTGACCGAGTTTGTGTTTGAAGAGTGAAACGTGACATGGGTTCTTTGTGATTTGGGCAGCCATATCGTAGCATTCCATGGGCCCTATGGTTACTCAACAAGGTCACATTACTGCCAAGGGTTATATGAATATTTTGGCTGGTCAGATCCACTTGATGATACAGTCTTTGCTCCTCAATGGCGATGCTGTGTTCCAAGACGACAGGGCTCCTGCTCACATAGCTCACATTGTCTGGGACTGGTTTTTCGAGCACGAGGACGAATTTTCACACCTCTCCTGACCACCACAGTCACCAGACGTCAATGTTACTGAGCCTTTGTAGTCTGTTTTGGAGATAAGGGTGCGCGATTGATATCCACCTCCGTCGCGTTACCTAAATATGCCATTATTTTGTAGGAAGGATTGTTTAAGATTTCCCTGTGAATTATACAGTACCTGTTTTTATCCATTACGAGATGAGTGGAAGCTGTTTTGAATGTCAACGGTTTTCCTAAACTGCATCTCCTGTACGTGCTGTCGCTGCTTTGGTAAGCGCTAGAACTACCGTGGCTAGTTGACAACCTCCATTGTTTCTCTCTTTACACTTTTTCTTTCAGTTTAATTGAAATTCGAACGATTTTCGTTCTCTCTTAAGCCAGTATGGTAGTTAATCTGCCTACTACTGTCTTGAAATTGAGTTAGTAACATACTATGGACTAGAGTAAACGAACTTCTTTGTCTCCTTGACTCAAATGGCTCTGAGCATTATGGGACTTAACTTCTGAGGTCATCAGTTTCCTGGAACGTAGAACTGCTTAAACTTAACGAACCTAAGGACATCACACACATCCATACCCGAGGCAGGATTCAAACCTGCGACCGTAGCGGTCGCGCGGTTCCAGAATGCAGCGCCTAGAACCGCTCGGCCACTCCAGCCGGCTCTCTGTCTCTTTAATGCTTTGTTTGTTCAAATATTTTCCCTTGTGTTAAACTGCTATTTCCGCTAATAGTACGACGTTATGGATTAGTGACTCCCATAACGGAAGGGCTGCTTCCGCTTTTATTCGTATTGTCGAATATGTCTTATTTACGTTAAAATTCTACTGTCTGTTTCATGTGTGTAGCCAACCCGCCTGTCCCAGTATTAGCATACAGCATGTTTCGCCATAGACACGTGCACTGAGTCTACATGTTCGACACTGCCATGGTCATAGTGCAAGGAGAATTTCTCTAGAGGCAAGGTAAGAAACTACTCACGTGCGGGAAGGAAATGGAGTGACAGTGATGGAAAGACTACGGCCAAGATAAAGACACTGGAACATCCAAAGCAAAAGATTAACCTAAGCATCGGTGCTATATTCCTATACCTTGGAATTCTTCTATAAAAGGACAAGATAGTATTCAAGCAACGTGGATGCGGTAGGTGGCAGCTACTAGCCGTATCGTGTGACAAAGAAACGCCTGTATACGTGAATGAAAGTATACACGGTGAGTCGCACAAGGCGTAACACCACTTTTATGTCATGAACGGTTCAAGGAATCAGACGAGGTTTTATACAAATTGTAGTGCCCCAGAATTTTGCGAAAGTCTGGAGACACTTGTGTTCCAGCCGTTTCGAACACGCGTTATTTTAAAGCAGGGCGTAAGGATGAGCATGGGATACTGCACCCATTTATTGTTTGTGCAGGCGAAACTGGCGCTGGCAAGTGTTCAGCGCGACCTGCCAAGAATAATCAAATACGGCCCGGAAGCTCCGTGGCCGGCTGCAAAGAGTAATGTAGCTTTGCATTGTTGAAAAACAAATGGAGAGACTCCAAATAGTGACTGTTTATTAGACGTTGAACTGCTGTTTAGCGTACGTGAACTGAACGTGGATTGTCAGCCACGATAAAAGCTTCTGTATTAGTGTTCAAAAATGCGTAATTAAATGATTCTGGGTGCCCGGTAATGTGTGGGCTTACGTCATAAAGTTTAGTTGTTTTTTTGTACAAAGTGGAAATAAATATGTTCTGGTGCATTGAATGATAATCCAAGAGTAACGTATTTTTTTAAATAAGAAGAGAGAGAGCGAGAGAGTGAAAATTTCCCCTTCCTAACAGTGAAATCTTCAGAGAAGCGTCCGGTGCTAGCAGAAGACATCGGCGCTGCAAGAAAGCAGAACCGGCATTCTTCAACAAGTCAGTCCACGAAAACGCTTATGCTGTATAGAGAGAGCTTAACATTATACTGGGCCACCGGAAAATGTTAGTACACCGATGGCAAATTAATGTTGTTGTACGTTTAATCCTTGAAAGTATTGTATGAACCGTGATACTGAGGCAAATACTTTATTTTTAAATGGAACGGTGCCCTTTTGTAACAGCATTGCTGGCAAACAACTTTTGACTTTATTATTCCGGCAATGGTTTGAGACAATAACATTACTGACATGGACGGCATGCTCACAGTCCTGAGCTCAATGCAATGGGTGTCTTTGGGATGAGTTAGAACATCGACTACGTTCCACACCCCTGCGTCGAACATTGCTAGCTTCTCTGGTTTCGACTGCTGAGGAACAATCAACACATTCAGACGCCTCATTGAAATTGTCCGCAGCAGAGATGAAACCGTCAAGAAGGCGAAGGGTGGGGTCACCCCATATTATTATACACTAATAGGGGCCAAGTTTAGTGTACTTCTGAAGGCACGATTTTAATGCAAAATGTTTAGGGAACAATAATTTATGTTTACTACCGCTCCGTTACAGAGTGATTATCCAGCGAAGGAAACTTCAATTGACTGCTATTTTAGAGGAGGGAATTTGTTTGACGATAAAGGTTCAGTATTAAGACATCGAAAGTTACTGTAATGCTAGAGTCTGTGTGAGTGAAGAATGGGATACATATATTGTAATGGATGTAGATAACGAATGTCTGCGAAGATGAAAACTTATCGATGGAGCAGTTAATCAAAGTTTTGCAAGGGAAATCAATAATAATAATCGCACTATACACTATGATATAGTGAGATTTATTAACGAAATTAACAATGATACAAAGAAAGGAAACAATGACTTGGAATTAATAATTATGGTTTAATTATATTATGAACAGTTTAGATTTCCAAAGGATCACAAAATATTTCAGTATACATTGCTAACTAGGACTTCGAAGTAATCCTGAACGCGGCAAATGTTACTAACAGAAAAGATAGAGATAATTTCGCGGTTGGAATGAGTGTAATTATTATAGATGAACGAATGTGAATATAAAGTTCTTATACGTTTACGCCAAGGTCTGAACAATCTACACGCAACTGGAAACACGTGTACATTGTATAAGTTTCAAGGGAAACTTTTAAGAAACGTGTAAATAGACTGAATTGAAAAGCAGGTATCGATAAACCGCAGCCTGATACCTCCTGTAAAATAATTCCGACATAGCCAAAAACTGATATTTACTTTTTATTACCATAAGGATGTTCAACAACTGTGACATTGTAAAGTACAAATGTTCCACGTATCAACGGAAAATAGCGTTTTGCGGTAACCATTGAGATTGTTGTTTATTTGATCCTATAAAAAATAAATATTTACATCAAGCACGGTTCAAAGGGCAAAAGGTACAGCAGGACCCATGGGTTAAGCTGGTAGGGTAAAGGAAAATACTGTGTATTGTAATGTGCCTGAATTCTCCCTTGTATGAAAACATCGAAACATTATCAGATGACTTTGCCTTCAAGAAAGTGATAAACAAGAATAACGATAAATGAGCATTATTAACACCAAAAAATTTCTATACAAAGAGATGTTAAAAAGTGCTGGTGTATTTAGTTTGTAGGTGAAGTGTTCGAACTGCGTATTTCATGAGAATGTAGGCTAGTTACAAATATTATCTTTATGAGATAATCAATGTTAAATGGTGCTAGCCGGGCAGAATCAGTCAATTTAATGTCCTACAAATGTGTAGTACTCTAAGTACTCCAGCTGAAGTGTGCAAGTATGATACAGCAATAACTAGAATTGAAATGAGGTTTGCCTCGACAGAGAAATAATGATGTGAGAGTACTGGAAGGTTGTTGAGGGCATAGAGGCATTTTTAGTGTTTATTGGAAGTAATGATAAATATGGGAATGATGATGGAGAGATATATGTTTATTAGATGTATGATTGACGTACGAAACCTGTCAGAGCAAATACTGTATCGTGTATAACTGGAACAAATGTAGCACACCTACCAAATAATGACATGTTAGGCATTATCTAAGTACCCACTGGACGTTGAGCTACATGAGCATATGGAAATGTTCCTTTTTTCCCTGTGTGTGGAATCACTATATCTTGGTTAATTTAAGTTCTACTATATCCATCATTTACTATGTTCTCAACTTCGTCATCATAGTCTCGAACATGTCCGTGCAGAATAATGAGATCTAAAAAATGTATAAATTTACAACAGCTTTTTCCTTCAGTATCTGCACTTGTTTCCTCACTGTTTAATATTTATATCCCATGCTT
This sequence comes from Schistocerca gregaria, assembly GCF_023897955.1. NCBI lineage: Eukaryota > Metazoa > Arthropoda > Insecta > Orthoptera > Acrididae > Schistocerca > Schistocerca gregaria. Next base: position 271,125 of record NW_026061731.1, read on the forward strand.
AGCTGCCACGAAGAACAAGGATTTGCGTATGCTGATGACTTTGCCCATACTATGTACAACAAAAGGCTTCGGTGATGTAATGCTGTCTCTTACTGTGGGTCTGAAGAGAGCTCTAGTGTACTCAAAAAGCCGCTAGGAACTATCCACCAAACACGCACGTCTATGTTTTTCCTTCTGAGCAGCGCAATGTGCAAAACAGTAATTTCCCTCTAAATTTAAGAATAAAAACAATGACTTCATTAAATTAGCACATACAGGTGAATTAAAGCTGTAGTAGTTGCTCTAATGGACATAAAGAGAGCGAAGAGAGAGGTGGGTGTATGTAGTGGGGGAGATGAAAGTAGAGAGCCACCCTGTCACAGTTTTACAACTCCACACTTTAGATTTAATACAAGCTTTTAGGTATTTAACTTTTAATTACCCGTTCAATCTTATTACTTGAGCAAATTCTAGAGCCAGACTCTTCTCAGGTCTAGGATTTGAGCAGAGCGAAACAAAACTCTCCAGAAATTGCTTGAAAGTAATAAGGGTAATTAAGCAAACTAAATTAGTAATGTGAGGGAAAATGTTGTCCGAATTTTCGTAGCCAAACGAAGAGTGACAAATGGACAAATAGGGTATCAATTCGAGCAGCATGAGATCTTGTTTGCAAACAAGATTTCAATGCTTGGAAGTAATGAGGGTAATTAAGAAAGACATAATTAGTGATTTGAGGAAAAAATGAAATATTTCACGAACAGTTGCTGCTAAAAGTGAATAACGGAGTGTCCAAAAGTTCATCTCCTTAAGCTCTAGTAGCTATTTTACATATAATAAGTTACATTGTGGTGATATTTAATTGTCACCAAATCTTTGATCGAAGTGAAACAAGACTCCCCAGATATTACACACTGGATTTTTATCCAAATTTTCACAGCCAGACAGTGTGAAATAGACTAATCACGTATCAAAATTTTCGCAAAAATTATTTAATTACTTGAAAATAATCAGGGTATTTAACAGATCGAGATTTATATTACACTTCATGCATTCTAAACGACAAAAATAAAAAACTTGAAAAAAAAAACGATCGCAATATTCTATGAATTGATATGTCTAAAAGTAAGAAATAAATAGATTTTTGCCACGCCTTTGAATGATGCTCAAAATAATGTACAACAGTTATTCTCTAGTACTCATAAAAATTCTAAGTTAAACTCTGAACTTAATATTCTCATTTGGCACCTCATTTGCTGCACATAATTTTTTGTATGATTCAGAGGCGCGGCAGATGCTTGTCAGATCTAATTTTTTTCTTACAAATCATTTCATGAAGCGTTTTACTGTTTATTCAGCTTTTTGTGGCCCACAGCCTACAGAGAGACGTTTATGCAAATGACATCCTAAATTAACAAACAGAGTTAGCTAGTACGTAGGTAACAATTTATGTTAAGTCCTAATAGAACATCAGTGTGAAAAGATATACATGTAAAACAACTTTTCATGTCTCATTACAGTAGCCACATTGTATTATTAAGCAAGAAATTTGACGTAGTCCGTTTTCATTATACAGAAACGCATATCGCGTCTTTATATGGGCTACTTCATATTTCTATAATCGCAACTGATTTCGGACTGTATAAGAAAATTGTAAGTTGTAGACAAGCTTAAACAAAGGTTAAGTCAACCAAACGGTGACAGCTGTACTTCACTAGTGAATCAGTGAAGTCCAAAGCATATAATCAAGAAAACAGGAGTTACAAGTTACAGAATAAAAGTAAATGCATCTAACTATCAACTAAACATAAATATGTATGTGGAACAGTGATTTGGTTCTATTCGAGCCTCTGTTCTTTTTATAAGTCAAAGATCGACCGCGAATACTCAGTTATATTCTTAGGGCACTGATTCAGAATGGGCGCCCTTTATTCATCATAACCTAAATTTGTAAGTAATAAAAAAATTATTCTTCTCTAAAGTAACAGGCACTCTTGTCTGCTACACAAAACCGCTTGAAATTATTATTCTTTCCATACTAATCGTTTTATCTGCATTTATTTAATAAACTGTCTTCGTGAGATTAAAGTTTTCGTATTTAATTTCTCTTTTACAAGGGCGTGCTGGGAAGTAGCATCTCCGAATTTTTTACTCTGATCGGTTGGGATGTTACATGTCATGCATATTACGTAGTCGTCATCCCCGCTTCGCCGACGCAAGTTAAACCCTCTTCCGATAGAAGACATCGTTAGCTGAGTAGTCAGCGCGGCGGAATGCCACGCCAAGGGGCCCGGGTTCGATTCCAGGCAGGGGCAGGAGTTTTTCTGCGCTCAGGGACTGGGTGTTGTGTTGTTCTCATCATGTCATCCCTATCTCCGACGAGCGAGTCGTCCAATGTGGCGTCGAATGCAATAAGTACTTGCCCTCGGGGGCCGAACTTCCGCGAATGGGGGACTCCCGGCCCACAATGCCATACACTCTTTTCCATTTTTCCGAATAATAGCGTGTAACATGACCGTGTATAGCATAACTATGTAGGTGCATGAGAAACAGCGTGCTGTAGTCGTGTTTCTAACATCAGAAAACGTGGTTACAACTGAAATTCATAGAAGAATGTCCGCCCCGATAGCTGAATGGTCAACGTGATGGACTGCCGTCCTAAGCGGCCCGGGTTCGACTCCCGGCTGAGTAGGGCATTTTCTCCGCTCAGGTACTGGGTGTAGTGTTGTCTTCATCATCATTTCATCTCCAACCGGCGCGCAGGTCGCCCAATGTGCCGTCGAATATAATAAGATCTGCACCAAGGCGGCCGAACCTGATCCGTCAGGGGCCTCCCGGCTAATGATGCCAAATGCTCATTTTCATTTCCATAAAAGAATGTGTGCTGTGTACAATAGTGATTGTATCAACATCATTAACGTGCGAAGTTGCGTTGTTCCTGCTCGTAGTGAAGGAAACAGTGGTGGTAACATAAACGAGTGGACGACTGCGTGCGACAACCGACGAGACTCATCGGAAACTAGTTGATGAAGTCACCAGAGAAAATTGTGTGCTAACACAGAAACAGCTCTCAGGTAAGTGTGGCGCATCGTGAGAGAGCATAGGGGCCATCACTGCAGAACTGCGGTACACAAAACTGTGTACGCGGTGGGTGCCTCGAATGCTCACTCTTGACATGAAACAGAGGAGATTGAACTTGTCAACAATTTCTTTTGGTTTATGAGCGCGAGGATAACGAGTTCCCTAACAACATAGTGACAGCTGACAAAAGCTGGGTTCACCGTATCGTCTCTGAAAGTACGACAACGTCCGCCGCATAGCATCACCTGCGACAAATAAGTTCAGGACCATGCTTTCAGCGGGCAAACTCATGCTCACATTATTCTGGGATGTTCAAGGGGTGATGCATTTGGAATCCGTGTCTAAAGGCACCAAAATGAACACTGCAAGGTACTGCATGACAACGCCAGACCATACACGAGCGCTGAGTCATCTGCAACAATCCAACGCCCTGGGTTCACTGTCTTCGCTCATACTCTATGCAGCCCCGACTTGGCCCCCATCCGATTTTTCCCTACTTCTGGAACTCAAAGAACACCTTCGAGGACATCGCTTCGATACTGACGAAGCGGTGGAATCAGAGATGAGATTGTGGCTTCGTCAAAAATCATGCATTTTACGGGTGTCAACGTTGAGAAACAAATATGTAGATGTGAAGAATAAAGATTGACAATGTTTATAATTTTTTCTCATTTAAAAATTTATAATAGTTTTCACATACAAAATTCTGAGGCATTACTTTACAGCTCATCCTTGTAAATGTATACTGTTCGACACGCCCACGTAAATGTATCTCATCAACTGAAGATGAGCGAAACACGTCTTCACATAACTAAATTTCTATAAGAATCATCTGTTGTTGTGTGTCTTAAAGTAATTTAATCCTTCTCTAGCTAAGTATTACGTTGGCGACAGGGTTAGGTCCCACGTCGTCAGCTGTAGCGTACAGTGGCTGGTAACTTACATGCAATTAGAAAACTGAGCGATTTCATCTCAAATCGTCCAATTCATGTCACTCCATAGTAATGCATTTCTCTGAAAAAAAAATTGACACTAGACTTTCGTATTATTTGTATTAAGAAATAAAATAATTCCAATTTTTGATTTTAAATTGATACAGGCCTATGAAAAACGTGAATTTTGTTAATAACTCTTAATATAGTACTGAACTAAAAATATGTAACAAACAAATCGCAAATACTAGTGACCTGAAAGATTTTTTGCTTTAAAACCTTCAAATTTAGACGTGTAACACACTCATAGTCTTTCTTTTTATGCACAAATTTTAGATTTTTATAATGTTCATAACTATTTTCTTTTGAATTAGGAAGGCCAAGTAATGCCAAATTTCCTGTTATATTACCACATACAACTCATCCATCTGCCTACAATGTCTTCTCTTCCTCAGCTATCTGTATTACGTAAATATATCATAACAATTTTTAAAATCACGTTTTTATGAGATTTTACAAATTATTTGCTCTAACACACCCATCAAAAAATGTACTGCATAGTATATTAGTTGGTTATTGTGTGATTTGTGGATGCAATCAAAATGAGCAATTTTTTGTTTGTAAAATGTGAGTAATTTTTCTACATTAAGCGTATTTAATTTTTAACTTTTAATTTTTACCGCAAAATTAGTATGTTGACAACACTGTTTACAGATCTCTTCTGTTTGGTATACACACACACATGAATTTCCATGTCAACCATCCTGCTTAGAGTTCTGTGTGTGATTGCAACTTTTTGTTGGATATAGTGCCATTGATTAAATACACTAGTGAAAGGGTGAAATGCGTGAAGTGTGAAAACAAACACAGAAAGTTTGTGTTTAAGAAAAGTGGAAAACATCTACCAGTTTTTATATTCTTTCGTAAATAATTCGTGTTAGTATTTTGCCACCATGACTTATTAAACTGACAGTTCGATAGCCTTCACACCTGTCAGCATTTGTTTTGTTCGGAATTGGAATTATTACTTTCTTCTTGAAGTCAGAGGGTATTTAGTCTGTCTCATACATGTGTCACATCGAACGGAAGAGTTTTATCATGGCCGGCGCTCCCAAGGCTGTCAGTAGTTCTGACGAAATATCGTTTACTCCAAGGCCTTATTAGGATTTAAACTGTGAAATTTTTCTCGCTTGCACATCATGTCTCCAATCACAAATTCAATGAAGTAGTCTTCCATTTCTATAATATTGCCTTCAATTTCATCTGCCTTGTGGCAGATATGTGATGAATAGGGAACCGGATTTTAATTACCTAAAAGAAGTGAAATATGTAAGCATTTATGACCTAAAGCTTACATAAATATGACCTTAAAAAATAAAAAACGACGTAATAGAAGTTTATTTAAAGCATTCTTGCTTGTTTATTTAATTTTTTATTCACCATAAAGGAATATAAAATTACCTTCTCAAAATATTGTAATTATAGTTCTTTCTATCTTTAGGATTTCTGGCTCATTTGCACCTATATTTTTTGAATGTCTGTTTTATTTTCTAAACATAAAGTACAGTGAAAAGATCATCTATCGAAACAGCGAAACAATTTTTTTTATTTCTACATAGTATTTAAAGCATTTCCATTATTTAATATGTCAATCTTCAGTGTCTTCAAAGTTGCACTGGATCACAAGGTGCATTTTCGAGTTTTCCATTGTCAATGACCTACGGTTGTCGCTAAGGATAGTTTTGCACCTGGAAAAGCTCCTCTTCACAGGATATCACTGGAGCGTATTTGAAGGCAGCCAAGTCACTGGAGTTCAGCTTTGTTTCAGTATCTCCAAATGTTGCGGCATTCCCTTAAAGACTGTCATTAATTTTGCACAGTATAGAATATCCAGGATTATGTTGGGAGAACACTTTGCAATTTGGTTTTCACTTTGTCAGCCACATGACAACGAGCTCGATTCAAACTCACTCTGCACATGTTGCACAATACTAAGGGCCTCGCATAGCTGAGTGCCAACAGCTTCCAGTCGTTAGATGGCTTTTTTGATATCACTGAAAAATTGGCGTTGATGTATGCCAAGTTTTGAGACAATGAATTTGTAAAAACTTCTTTCACAATTTTGATAGCACTTGACTCATCGCTACCAAGCTCAAGGAAGATTGTCTTTATTTGCGTGTAGTTGGTGCAGCAATACTCAGCAGCATTGAGCCAAGAACCCCATCGTGTAAGAACACGTTTAGGTGGGAGGGACGTTGAAGTTGCTTGTTTCGTGAATTTCTGCATCAGTAGGGGAGCCTTCACATAGGTTTTCTTGCCACGGGAAATTAATTTGTCCACGTCAGGGTAATTTGACAGCATTTCTTCGGCAACTCTGTGCTACGCATGTGCAAGTCAATTGGCGTACACCATACGGGGCAAGAGAATCTGAAGCCCTTTGGATGCTTTAGCCATATGAAGCACCATCTGTTACAAGCAGCAAAACGTTCTTTCTTTTCACACCATCTAGCCACAGTAGCTTCAGAGAGTTGTCAAACAAAATATCAGTCGTCAAATTGTTTACTCTGTCGAGCGCTTCACACGTTAGTAGGATCATTCTCCATGGCCATCAACTTTTAGAACACTAACAACAACACTTGCAATGTATCACCCACTAAGATCCGTAGTTTCATTAATCGACAGCCAGATCTTTTGCTCAGCAATAGTAATTCGTATTTTGTTGAACACATCATTGTAGCACATGGATAAATAGTTTTTTCTCAGTGAATATTCATGTGGAACTGGATGTGGTGTGTACTTCTGCAAGAACTGTCTGAAGCGTGGATTCTTCAGCATTTCCAATGGGATGTTGCAGGACACCATCATCTCACAGATCCTTGCAGAATGATTGCACGGTTGAGGATTGACCTGTTTGTTCAAATAACAGTGTTTGCCTGCTGTTATTTTCAGTACTTTGTTTCACACAGCTGCTGTGTTTAGCGGTATTACAGTGCTGTTGCACATTAAAGCACTTTTCTGCACTAAATTTAACTTCACATAGTCTACAGAATAATAATTTTGCCGTCAGTACTGAAGAACTTCTCTCCAAACTCTCGAACATATCCTCGCAACTTCAAGCTATCGGAGCACTTTGATTTAGGCATGTTGAACAAGGCAAAGGCTGTATTCAAACTGGTTACTGGGAACACCTGTGCGGCTGCGATGATTGTTACGGCAGAAGCCTTTGTTGGCTCTGAGAGCATATTGTCGACTCTGCGCAACAATGTTTTATGTTCGCGAAACGACTTTTGTGGTAACACCGATTTTCTGCTACAGTCCTGAAACGTATAGCTGTGTACTAATTTATCTGTTTACCTTTAATAATAACACGTTATATACTGTCTCGTGAGCAACATATTCCTTCTCTAATTCGTATGTCTCGTAAGATACGAGAAGAACAGTATACGAATTTTTGGCAAAAGTTGAAAGAAATGTGACCTATTATATTAAAAGTTAGGCGCAATATGACATACTACTAAAATTTGTTGAAATGAGTTTATATCAACAATCAAAATACACTTTACGACACTAAAATGCCTAGATTTGTGTATAAATTATTTTAAAATTCACTCCACAGTTCAGAAAAATGACTTGTCATTAAAATCGGGCCCTAGTGATGAAACATCAGACTGGTGATAAGCTAGGATAAAATTATAACGTCGTAGTAACACGTTACGCTCTTTTTGTAATATACGTGAATGTTTATTTAGCGTCGTTGAGCGAATGTGAGCCGCTCTCAGCAGCCAAAATAGTACAGTCTCCGTTTTCAGAGGGGCTAGGATGTGGAATAAACTAACTCAGCCTGTCTCTGGTTTTGGGCTCGAGCGAGTATAAGAGAACAAAACGCCATTAGCAGACCTCTAGTCTGGAGCGCTCTAAGAGTTCATGTTATGGGGCAGCCGCAACTGTACAAGCCCATTTTGGAAAATTAAGAAACCGCGAAAGCTGCTTAATCTCCCAGCTTTTATTGTGTACACACGGTTGGTTTCGGAACAGTTAAAGTTCCATCGTCTGGTGCAAGAAAATAAAATCACTTAATCAGCATGCTTGAAGAGCAGGCGTAGCGACTCGGTTGTTCTCTGCCGTCTCCGAATTGGACACATGCGGTTGACCCACAGCTATCTCCTTCGCCGTGAGAACACGCCCAAGTGTCGCTGTGATGCAGGGCTGACACTGGTCCATCTTCTGATGGACTGCCCCCTTTTAGCCCCTTTGTGGCAGTCCATTAATTTAACCAGTGTGGGCGCTCTCGCACGATTTCTCAGGCTACACACACTCCAGCGACTTTTAATTGTGAAGTGGATACCAAAATAGTGTCTTTTATGGTAACAAGTTGTGTTGGTATCTCTATCAACGCTTTCCAGCTGGAGGTTCTTCGTTTGTAGTTGAGAGACTGACTTTACACCTGATCCATCAACCACTGCAGTCTGTTTTACTCTAGTCAACTATTTGCTCTGATCTTTCAAGTGTCCTCTATTTTGTGTTACTCCGGTGTTCATTTTAGCTCTGAACCAACCCCCCCTCGGTGTTCCCTCCCTGACCGCTACAGTCACAGGTTCGAATCCTGCCTCGGCCATGGATGTGTGTGATGTCCTTAGGTTAGTTAAGTTTAATTAGTTCTAACAAGGGAACCTCCCCATCGCACCCCCCCCCCCCCCTCAGATTTAGTTATAAGTTGGCAAAGTGGATAGGCCTTGAAAAACTGAACACAAATCAATCGAGAAAACAGGAAGAAGTTGTGTGGAACTATGAAAAAAATAAGCAAAATATACAAACTGAGTAGTCCATTCGCAAGATAAGCAACATCAAGGATAATGTGAGCTGACGAGCACCGTGGTCCCGTGGTTAGCGTCAGCAGCTACGGAACGAGAGGTCCTTGGTTCAAGTCTTCCCTCGAATGAAAAGTTTATTTGCTTTAATTTCGCTAAGTTATGATCTGTCCGTTCGTTCATATACGTCTCTGTTCACTGTAATAAGTTTAGTGTCTGTGTTTTGCGACCCCACCGCAAAACCGTGCGATTAGTAGACGAAAGGACCTGCCTCCCCAAAGGGAACCGAAAACATTTGATGGCAAGTTCGTAGGTCAACCGATTCCTCCACAGAACAACACGTCTGATATATTCTATACGACACTGGTGACGGCATGTGCGTCACATGACAGGAATATGTTGTCGACCCACCTAACTTGTACACTTGGCGAATGGGTAAAAAGAATCTTCTACCTTGCCCGATTTAAGTTTTCTTGTGGATGTGATAATCATTCCCAAAAAAGTGATGAAAACATCAGAGTTTCACACATAAACTGCAACAAATGAATGCAACAGTTGTACAGTCGCACAGTTTTCGCTGTGTTCTGTCAAAACATATGTTTTTAACGTTTAAAAATTTTTCCGTGTGTAGACCGTCAAATCCTGCTATGCCCAAGCAAATTTGAACATGGCCTGGAATTTTGGCGAACGAAGTTGATTATATAAAAAATCAAACTTTACACTCGAGGAAAGACTTGAACCAAGAACCACTCGTTCCCCAGCTGCTCACGCTAACCACGGGACCACGTCGCTCCTGAGCTAACACTCTACTTGATGTTGCTTATCTTGCTCATGGACAACTCAGTTTGTATATTTTGCTTATTTTTTCATAGTTCCACACAACTTCTTCCTGTTGTCTCGATCTGTGTTCAGTTTTTCAAGGCCTATCCACTGTGCCAACTTATAACTAAATCTGAGGGGGGGGGGGGGGGGGGGAGACGATGGAGAGGTTCCCTTGTAAGTTGTAGGCGACTGATGACCTCAGAAGTTAAGTCACATAGCGCTCAGAGCCACTTGAACCATTTCTTCCCTCCCTCTGGGTGCAGAGGTTACGCTTTTACTGTATAGGGCTATTACAAGTATGTCTGTTTGGAAAAGGGGACTGGTGACCTCGATGCTTAGCCCCCGTCAAACCCCAAAACCAACCAACCAAATTAATCATCAGAGGTCACTGTCACCCCAACTTTGTCACGGAACCAAAGGTCCTGCACTTTTGTACCTGCGATGCCGATCTTGTTGGCGCCGAACGCCTTGGCGGCGGCGACGGTGAGCAGCCCGACGGGCCCGGCGCCGATGACGAGCACTTTACAGCCCGGGCAGACGCCGGCCAGACGGCAAGCGTGCACCCCCACAGACAGCGGCTCCAAGAGCGCGCCCTCCTCCAGCGACACGTGATCTGGCAGTCTGCACACAACGCCACGTGCACGTTACGGATACGGTCAGCAGTCGATTCAATCTACCGATACCGGAAATCAGCTATAACCTAGATGGCGGATGTTACAGCATGAACAGGGTGTCCAGAAAAGGGCTCCCTGATTTCAAAATAAAGTGTCTCGAAAACAAAGATCGATACAAGAATGCAGTAAACGGTATGTTTATTGTGAAAGCTGTAAGAAGTTTATACAGCAGTTTGAAATTATAGTTACAAAAGCTGCTAACAAATGGCACTGTACGCTGTACAGCTCATATCAGCATACATAGGTGAAATAATCGTATGAAAACAATCATTGCAAACAATCACATCACAATGTTTTCAAAACGTTCACCATTGGCATTACAGAGGTGGCGCAAACGAAGAATGAAATTCGCCATCACGTTTCGTAGTGTCTCAACTGTAATGGATCCACATGCCACAGAGATCGCCGATTCAAGCTCGTCCAGCATGGCGAGATGCTTCGGGTAGACCATGTCTTTCACTGTGCGCCACAAAAAAAGTCACAGGGATTCAAATCCGGCTAATATAGAGGCCAAACGGTGCCTGCACCAGTAAATTTGGGATATTCCAAAGCAATGACTTGATTCCCAAAGTATTCCTCAAGAAAGCGAAACACTTGTTCGGTCCGATGTGGTCGGGCTCCATCTTACATAAACCATTCAGTACGTGGTCGATTCTCTAACGCTTGCTGTGTGGCGACAAATTGTTCTAAAATTGCAACGTAACGTGCACCAGTGACCGTTTCTCGAATAAAAAAAGGGCCAATAATGCCTCTGCTGCATACTGCAGCCCACACAGTAACTTTAGGAGAATACAGGGGTTTCGCTTCAGACCAATATGGCTTGCCGGAACCGCAAAATCGCCAGTTCTGCTTATTCACGTATCCATTCAGGTGGAAGTGTGCTTCATCTGTAAACCAGATGCAGCCAACGTCAAATTCTTCACTATCATTGTGAGCATCTGATTGGCAAAGGCAACCCTCTGTTGCACAGCTCGTACGGGTATGGCCTGGTGCGTTTGATTTTTGAGTGGAAACATGTGTAAGGTCTTTCTCAGTACTTTCAGCGTACTGGAACGCTTCAAACCGGTCTCAGATATAATTCTACGGACTAATGATATTGGATTTCGCTGAATAATTCCAGAAACTGTGGCGATATTTTCAGGCGTAACTGCGGTTTGCTTGCGGCCAACATGCCCCACTAGATGATCAGTTACGGTGCCTGTTCGTTGAAATTTTGCGAAGAGCGTATGAATGGTTTTCGCATCGGGTCCTTTTGGAACATTAAATCCTGCTTGAAAACTTCGCCTTGTTGCCGTAGGACTCTCATCTGACCTGTGGTACTCTAGCACCAGAAAAACGCATTGTTCAATGGAGTACATGGTTTTAATCTCTTCCTTCGGTACGCTAACCTCCTTTCACGTTTCAATAGTGGTACAGATCGCTCTGGGCTTCGGATCACTATTTATACTGAGTATTACGTATGGCGATTACAGCGCCATCTGTTAGCAGCTTTTGTAACTATTATTTCAAACTGCTGTATAAACTTCTTACAGCTTCCACAATAATCATGCTGTTTACTGCACTCCTCTACCTATCTTTGTTTTCGAGATATTTAATTTTGAAATCAGGAATCCTTTTCTGGACACCCTGTATCTTCGTACTCGTACAAACACAGATGCGAAAAAACATTGGCATTGTTTTATTACAAGGTGACCCAAAAGTCCATTAATATTTGAAAATGCAGTAATTGCAGAATAATAGAGGTGCAGAGGTAAAACTTGATAACATGCCTGAAACCAAAAACGAGTGCAAAAAAGGCTAACAGATGGCTTTGCACAGCAACACAACAGCAACGACACAGGATAATCGTGTATAAAATGAACTGTAGTGAGTGAGGGAGTCAGATGCGCAAACATTTTTGGTGTGAGCACTTAAAAGTTCAAATGTGTGTGAAATCTTGTGGGACTTAACTGCTAACGTCATCAGTCCCTAACCTTACTCACTACCTAACCTAAATTATCCTAAGGACAAACACAAACACACACACACACACACACACACACACACACACACACACACACACACACACACACACACACACACATGCGCGCGAGCGCGCGCGCGCCCGAGGGAGGACTCGAACCTCCGACGCGACCAGCCGCACTGGAGCACGTCGAAAAATGGGAGAAAATGACGATGTTGTCAAACCGCTATGGACAGACGTAGCCCAGCACCTACATGTTCAGAATTTGGGCTACCGAGAATCCTAGAATTGTAGTGGAATCCCAGTTACATGACGAAAAAGTCTCGGTGACTCGATCCTTTTTCTTAGGGGAAATTCGATGTGCTGTTTTTCAGACTGTCATCATGACCAAAGAAAACAAAGTAAATATTCCTGAATTCCAATCAAGAACAACTGCCAACATGAGAAACATAGAAATAAATATCCTCAGGGTAACGAAGCAGCCTAAATTACTTAATAAAGGCAAGGCCTCCGGTCCAGATCGGATACCAGTCAGGTTCTTCTCAGAGTATGCTGATAAAATTGCTCCATCTTTAGCAATTATATACAGCCACTCGCTCACAGCTAGATCCGTACCTAAAGACTGGAAAATTCCTCAAGTTACATCAATACCCAAAAAGGGAAGTAGGATTAATCCGGCCGGCGGAGTGGCCGAGTGGTTCTAGGCACTTCAGTCTGGAACCGCGCGACCGCTACGGTCGCTGGTTCGAATCCTGCCTCGGGCATTGATGTGTGTGATGTCCTTAGGTTAGTTAGGTTTAATTAGTTCTAAGTTCTGGGGACTGATAACCTCAGAAGTTAACTCGCATAGTGTTCAGAACCACTTGAACCATAGATAATATTGTGAGTAGCGTAAACCAAAGGCTGCGATTCATTGGCAGAACACTTAGAAGGTACCACGGGTCTACTAAAGAGACTGCCCTATTCTGGAATATTGCTGTGCGGTGTGGGATCCGCATCAGGTGGGACTGACGGATGACATCGAAAAAGTATAAAGAATGGCAGCTCGTTTTGTATTATCGCGAAATAAGGGAGATAGTGTCACAGACATGATACGCGAATTGTAGTGGCAATCATTAAAACAAAAGCACTATTTCGTTGCGACCGGATCTTCACATGCAATTTCAATCACCAATTTTCTCCTCCTATTGCGAAAATATTCTGTTGGCACCCACCTACATAGGTAGAAATGATCATCAAGATAAAATAACAGAAATCAGGGCTCGCACAGAAAAATTTAAATGCTCGTTTTTCCTGCGTGTTGTTCGAGAATGGAACGGTAGAGAGACAGCTTGAAGGTGGTTCATGGAACCCTCTGCCAAGCACTTTATTGTGAATTGCAGAGTAATAACTAAGACGTATAGATGTAGACGTATGCGAGGTACGCCGAAATGTTACAGGTACGAATTTTATGCAGGGGGTTGCTTCACGCCATACTGTTGCACACTTGAAAGATCTCTTGCGTACATAGTTTGGTGAGGATCGCGTGCTGAGTCGGCATTTCCGTCAAACTTGGATTTCCAGGTCCCAGACCGCTACCCGCGCGATTATTGGTTGGCGTACTGCTAGAAATCGCAAGACTACCGCGATAGCCCGACCTTATTAGGGACGCTAAATGACAACATCCGAGAAATTTCTCATCTTACCTAATGATGTGCTGTACAGTGCTGTTCACAAGATTGTCCATCGATTACAGGTGCTGTTGATGAATCACCGACATGTTGAACATTTGTCTTTTCTAAAAACCAGTCGTTATACTAATTATTGCGTTTGTAACATGTGAAGCACAATCTGTTCCTCATTTTGTGTACCGTTTTTGGTTTCAAGAAAATCCCATGTTATTTCAAGCTTGCGTCAATTTTTAGCTCTGTACCTACATTATTCCGTAAAGTATTGAATTTCCAAATGTTAATTGACTTTTGGATCACCCTCTATATTTATACTCATACGGGACAGCCGAACAAAGTGCCCATGGCGGGAAAAGTGCCACTGCGGTCACAAAAGCTACGAGGTGCCGATATCCAAAGGGAAATGTCTCAAATTATTTTGCATGGAGTCTAAAAACAATGCTGCTCTAGGAACATCCGCACTGAGCATTATGGTAGAGGTTGAACATGCCGCTTCAATTGTAAGGTGTTTTTTTATTTTTCAGTACTTACAGCACCACTGGTTTCTGGCTGTGATAACTTTGTGTTCTGACCCCGAGCGCCCTGATGGACAGGTATAGGACGCGGTCTACCACCAGCGATCGCAGAGCACGGCACTCGGGGTCACAACACTAAGTTATCACACCTGATGATGGGCATGTAACAGCCAGAAACGGGTTGTGCTTTAAGTATTTAAAAATAAAAAGCATCTTCCAACTGAAGCAGTATCTTTAACCTCCACTTTCCCTTGAGCGCCCAATCACCCCGTGAAAATTCTCTGCTGCACCGCTCTTCAAGAGTTAAAATATGCTTTGAGAGATGAAATAGTGAAGGCAGCAGAGGATCAAGTAGGTAAAAAGACGAGGGCCAGTAGAAATCCTTGGGTAACAGAATATATATTGAATTTAATTGATGATAGGAGAAAATATAAAAATGCAGTTAATGAAGCAGGCAAAAAGTAATACAAACGTCTCAAAAATGAGATCGCCAGGAAATGCAAAATGGCTAAGCAGGGATGGCTAGAGGACAAATGTAAGGATGTAGAGGCTTATCTCACTAGGGGTAAGATAGATGCGGCCTACAGGAAAATTAAAGAGACCTTTGGAGAAAGGAGAACCACTTGCATGAATATCAAGAGCTCAGATGGAAACCCAGTTCTAACCAAAGAAGGGAAAGCAGGAAGGTTGAAGGAGTATATAGAGGGTCTATACAAGGGCGATGTACTTGAGATATTATGGAAATGTAAGAGGATGTAGATGAAGATGAAATGGGAGATGTGATATTGAGTGAAGAGTTTGACAGAGCACTGAAAAGACCGAGCGAGGTGGCGCAGTGGTTAGCACAATGGACTCGCAATCGGGAGGACGACGGTTCAATCCCGTCTCCGGCCATCCTGATTTGGGTTTTCCGTGATTTCCTTAAAATCGCTTCAGGCAAATGCCGGGATGGTTCCTTTGGAAGGGCATGGCCCATTTCCTTCCCTCACCCGAGCTTGCGCTCCGTCTCTAAACACTAATCTCCTCCTCCTCCTCCTCCTCCTCCTCCAGAGCACTGAAAGACCTAAGTCGATGCAAGGCTCCGGAAATAGACAAGATTCCATTAGAACTACTGACAGCCTTAGGAGAGCCAGTCCTGACAAAACTCTATCATCTGGTGAGCAAGATGTATGAGACAGGCGAAATACCCTCAGACTTCAAGAAGAATATAATAATTCCAAGCAGTTGTTGACAGATTTTAAAATTACTGAAGTATCAGTTTAATAAGTCTAGGCTGCAAATACTACCACGAATTATTTACAGAAAAATGGAAAAACTGGTAGACGCAGACATCGGGGAAGATCAGTTTGGATTCCGTAGAAATGTTGGAACTCGTGAGGCAATACTGACCTTATCACTTATCTTAGAAGAAAGATTAAGGAAAAGCAAACCTACGTTTCTAGCATTTGTAGACTTAGAGAAAGCTTTTAACAATGTTCACTGGAAGGCCCTCTTTCAAATTCTGACGGTGGCAGAGGTAAAATACAGGGAGCGAAACGTTATTTACAATTTGTACAGAAACCAGATGGCAATTAAAGGAGTCGAGGGGTATGCGAGGGAAGCAGTGGTTGGGAAGGGAGACAGGGTTGTAGCCTCTCCCGATGTTATTCAATCTGTATATTGAGCAAGCAGCAGTAAAGGAAAAAAAAGAAAAATTCGGAGTAGGTATTAAAATCCATGGAGAAGAAATAAAAACAATGAGGTTCGCCGACGACATTGTAATTCTGTCAGAAGCAGTAAAGGACGTGGAAGAGCAGTTGAACGGAATGGACAGTGTCTTTCAGGGAGGATATAAGATGAACATCAACAAAAGCAAAACGAGAATAATGGTGTAGCGGAATCAATTTTTAAGATGGGAAAGCTAGTTTTGTGCGATACTCTGAGCACAAGTTACAGCCAGGTGAGGGCCGGATTGCAGTGAGTTACGCATTCCAACGTTTGCAAAGTAGGGTGGAGGCCACATGGCCATCGAACCAATGAAAAGAGTAAAAGCGGGGGTCCGCATGGCTTAAGCTCTAGGCATAACGCAAGCTCTAGGCTGAGGGAATTACATTACGAAATGAGACGCTTAAAGTAGTAAATGAGATTTGCTATTTGGGGAGCAAAGTAACTGATGATGGTCGAAGTAGAGAGGATATAAAAAGTAGACTGGCAATGGCAAGGAAAGCGTTTCTGAAGAAAAAATTGTTAACATCGAGTATAGATGTGTCAGGAAGTCGTTTCTGAAAGTATTTGTATGGAGTGTAGCCATGTATGGAAGTGAAACATGGACGAATAATAGTTTGGACAAGAAGAGAATAGAAGATTTCGAAATGTGGTGTTACGGAAGAATGCTGAAGATAAGGTGGATAGATCACGTAACTAATGAGAAGGTATTGAATAGAATTGTGGAGGAGTATGTGGCACAACTTGACAAAAAGAAGGGACCGGTTGGTAGGTCCTGTTCTGTGGCATCAAGGGATCACCAATTTAGTATTGTAGGGCATGGTTGGGGGTAAAAATGGTAGAGGTAGAAGAAGAGATGAATACACTAAGCATATTCAGAAGGATGAATGTTGCAGTAGTTACTGGGAGATGATGAAGCTTGTACAGGATAGAGTAACATGGAGAGCTGCATCAAATCACCATCTGGACTCAAGACCACAACAAGAACAACAATGCAAGTGTACATTTAGTGTATTTGTTACTGTGAGGGAACGACACTGTCGTATTTTTAATGAAAATGTGTTGAAAGTGCATCTCACAACTCCATAATCCTACTTTAGTAAATGAAATTTCCATCATTCTGTTACAAGGGATGCAGCTTTTGTGTAAATGCTTTAATGTGGGCAAAGTGGCCATCTTGGCGGTGGCTTCTGGTCACATTGTGCACGAAGAAATGTAAAAGCATTCACCGAAGAAGAGCTAAGCGGTGATTCTTACAGCTAGTCCTGATAACAATGACAAAGAAGTGGCAAATAAAGAATGAGAAGAAGTAGAAAGTGAAAAGAGAGAAAACGGAGAGCAGGCGAAAACAAGAAAGGCGGGGCTAGTATCTTCCTGCAGTGGGACGGTAGTTTTCTCTTAGCCGCTTGTTTACACTGTTGAACCCGGGTGGTGTGGAGCTGCTTGCTGGTGAACTCACGCTGCCCTAAATAGTGTGTTCGCTGATGCCAGGTCACCTTCAACTTGTAGCCATACTCTCTGTTCATGTCTTCAGGGAGATTTTGATAGTGTCTCTTATTTTTCCACGGCCGCCAAAGAAGAACACGAGATACTTGAAAATTAATAGGTCGGTACAGTCCTGGTGATATGCAGATATATCTGATTTATTGTGATCCACTCCTTTCTTTGAACTGTCCAATGACATCCCAGAATATGACGTTGCTAGTCAACTGACAACCGATGTAACACAATGTTCAGGGTGAACATTTATAAAAACGACGAACTACAGGGAAAGGATTCCTGACTGGAAGTGGAAGAAAACATGTCCTATGATCATATGAGCGGAAATGGACAGTGTGCGTGCAACGAGAAAAAATCGTCCCGGAACATAATACAGAACTGCATCGCATCCAGGTCACAAAAGATGTTCAAGGCGGCTTCCATGAGATGCAGCGGACGCGTTCACACATCGCATCACGGATTAGCGCACTCTTTCGCATGTTACGGCCTCTTTCCAAATAGTGTCAGGGGCGTCATGAACACGCATTTCAAAGGTCTGCACATCAACTTGTTCAGCATACACACCGCTTATCAGCTGCTGCAGAGATAAATGTCCAGGGGTTTAAGTCCAGTGCTACAGGGCCCCCGAATCTGATCCAGCGTCCAGGGAAGATGATGGTGAGGTGCTGGCAAATTGTAATGCGAAAGTGGGGTGGTGCTCCGTCATGCAGAAACCGCATAACCTGTCATCTTGCCAAAAACTCAATCTCAAGCAGCCCAGGCAGGATATTCCGCAGGAATCCCAGGTACGTTCCTCCGTCAAGGCGTTGTGGAATAATAACTGGTCCAAGTATATGGTCGCCAAGAATCGCTGTCCACACACTGGTTCTGAACCTAGGCTACTGAGACATCTCAACCATTCCCCGAGGATTGTCTGTAGCCCACAAATGACGATTATGCAGATTGACCATGCCAGTTCTGGTAAAGGTTGCTTTATTGGTATAGAGGAGCGATGACAGAAATCCCATAGACAAAATTCTTCCCGTAGAGGGAAATCCGCTACTGATAATCCTAGCACTCGTTGCAAATAATAATGATAGTAGGGGCTGTGGTGCCGGCTACACGTAATCCTACTTTGGTTTACACCCAGTTGGCGGGACACTCGCCAGGCGCTTGTACTATATTTCGTCTCAATATCCTGCAGAACCAGGTACTACAAATGTGGTGTACGCACAGCCCGCTGCATCCCTGCATGTTCGACCATCTTCAAGGGCCCATGATCACAAAAACGCCCAAAAAGGGCTTACAATGTCGTGTCATGTGGCTGGCGTCTGTGGGAGTACTTTTTTTGGCATAACCATGCTGTCTCTCGACCTTTACCATCTGCTGGGCCGTATTCAAACACCGTGTCGACTTGTTCCCGATATGAATACACTACCATTCTACTCCTTACAGTACGCTGTGTCAATCAAAGTCTACAATACACTAGGAAGAGTAGGCACATGGTTAGAGGAACTTTCATTCGTCAGCGTCATCTACCGTGGAAACGACGCATTTCAGGACAAATGTTTATATTACCTTCTTTCTACCGTTTCCAGTCAGGAATTCGTCCCTGCAGTTTGTCGATTTTATTAGAATTCATCCTGTCTAGAGGACGAACATCACCACACTCCCGCATCTCGTGGTCGTGCGGTAGCGTTCTCGATTCCCGGAGGGGTCAGGGATTTTCTCTGCCTCGTGGTGGCTGGGTGTTGTGTGTTGTCCTTAGGTTAGTTAGGTTTAAGTAGTTCTAAGTTCCAGGGGACTGATGACCATAGATGTTAAGTCCCATAGTGCTCAGTGCAATTTTTTCCATCACCACATTCGAGCACATATTAGCTGCCTTTAGCGCCTCATAACTTAGAGGCATAATACCGTAAATGATTTTCTTCGTATTTATCCTGGCCATGGAAGCCTACCAGCTTACGGTATATCTTTTTGCATCTGTCTAACTTTTAGAATGCAGCTGTGATGACCGGCTGAACTTCAGTTTCGCCAGAGATCCTGACCCGGCCGGAAATAGGCATGGTGGTTACCACTGGAACACTGTTTTCGATAACAGAGGTTCCTTTCGTCTTCAGTTTAACCTGACTGCCAAAACCGCTCAAAATAACTGGTCTTTAAAAACACCGATTTTCGGTTTTTATTGCTGCTACTTTCAGTAATTAACGTAGACTTTCGACAGAGATTGAAAAATTGTAATGGCTGTGAAGGAGAAGGAGATACTTTACGATACGGGGTGAGGTTGGGGCAGAGATCGATCTCACTGTCTCCAGCAAGGATTGCTAAAGTGAAAGAGAGAGATTCAGTGACAGCGAGAGCGAGAGGTCATAAGCTAAAGCTACCCTTCATTGTCACTTTTGGATGGTATCCAATTTTCACCCTGAAGCAGCCACACAATTAAGAATTGAATTATTATCTCAAGAATATAGCACGTCAATAAAATCGTGTGTAAACGAATATTAATGAAATTCATCTTCTCTTCCAAGAACACAGTAGATGGTTTCTCCTTACATAATGCCGCTAGCTTGTTGTGGATCTTCTAATTTTTAAGCGTTTAAAGCAAATAATACACTGTATTTCGTAAAATATACCCGCAGACAAGGGTTGATACCATTCTGCAATACTACTGATGCTCGAGAACAAGAGCGAGAATCTACTTTATTGACTGGGTGGAGGCAAGACTGCCTCATGGCGCACGTACATGGCAACAGATATATATTACTGTCTCTGAAATACTGTACCGACTCTCACGGAATGTGTTGCTGGTTCCTAACTGCAGGTGTTGTTGTTAAAACAGTGCTGATCTCTTTTTTTTCCAATCGAATTCCTGCAATATCGCATATTTCAGACCAGCTAAACTCTTGTGAATAAACATTGTTCATTTTTTTTAAAAGTTTAATTTAAAAACCAAAAGTTTTAGCACTGCTGCTACGGAAAACTGAAAAGTGAAAGAAACTGTTATAACAAAGACCAAAAAAATACCGACCTATACCAGTTATTGAGAACTAAAATAGCGTTGCCGGTTTTAACCGCTCGGTTTTGTCCATCCCTAGCCGAAAAGTGAAAGATCGTTAGTGAGTCGTCTACCGCTGTTCTCTTCTGCAAATACTTTATATGTAATCTGCCATGTTGAAAACACTACTACGGATACGGCACGTAATATAGAAATTTTACACATCACTTTTGAACGAAGACTGCCGTGCTGGAAGATATGACGATAGACAACCGTAAAACAATGAAACTTCCTGGTAGATTAAAACTGTGTGCCCGACCGAGACTCGAACTCGGGACCTTTGCCTTTCGCGGGCAAGTGCTCTACCAACTGAGCTACCGAAGCACAACTCACGCCCGGTACTCACAGCTTTACTTCTGCCAGTATCCGTCTCCTACCTTCCAAACTTTACAGAAGCTCTTCTGCGAACCTTGCAGAACTAGCACTCCTGAAAGAAAGGATACTGCGGAGACATGGCTTAGCCACAGCCTGGGAACCGTAAAACAACTTGACTGTATTTTTAATGAGCAAACTACACTTGGATGACAAGGTCATGGGATAGTCATATGTACATATCCAGATGGCGGTAGTATGGCGTACACAAGATATAAAAGGGCAGTGCATTGGCGGAGATGTCATCTGTAATCAGGTTCATTTGGAAAGAAATGATTCAAATGGCTCTGAGCACTATGGGACCTAACATCTTAGGTCATCAGCCCCATAGAACTTAGAACTACTTAAACCTAACTAACCTAAGGACATCACACAACACCCAGCCATCACGAAGCAGAGAAGATCCCTGACCCCGCCAGGAATCGAACCCGGGAACCCGGGCGTGGAAAGCGAGAACGCTACACCACGACCACGAGATGCGGGCCATTTGGAAAGGTTTCCGACGTGATTATGGCCGCGAAAATTAAGACTTTGAAGGCGGAATGATAGTTGGAGCTAGACGCATGGGACATTGTTTCGCAAATCGTTAGGGATTTCAGTATTCCGTGATCGACAGTGTCAGGAATGTGCTGGGAATACCAAATTTAATGCACTACCTCCCACTGCGCACAAGGTAGTGAACAGTGGCCTTTACTTAACGACCGATAGCAGCGGCGTTTACGTAGATTTGCAAGCATCACTGAATAAAATAACCACAGAAACCAATGTGAGATGTACGACTATCGCATCCGTTAGGTCTGTGCGATGAAATGGGGCGTTAATAGGATATTTCACCATACAATCGACGCGAGTGCCTTTGCTAACAGGACGACATCGCCTCTAGCGCATCTCTTGGACTTAAGACAACCGTATCAGTTCGATCCTAGCCGACTGGAAAACCATGGCGTGGTCAGGTGAGTTACGATTTTAGTTGGTAAGAGCTGATGGTAGGGTTCGAACTTGACGCACACCCAAGGAAGCCACGGAGCCAAGTTGTCAACAAGGCTCTGTGCAAGCGGGTTGTGGCTCCAAGGTGATGAGTTGTGAACCGATCATTATCTGGTAATCGTTATGTTAGGCTACTTGCAGAACATTTGCAGCCATTCATGGCCGTCATGTTTCCAAACAACGATGGATAACAATGCGTCATGTGGATGACGATGTCATGTCTCAGGGTCACAGTTGTTCACGATTGGCTTTAAGAACTTTCCGGATAGTTAGAGAGAATGATTTGATCATCAGGATTCCATCAAACATTTATGGGATATAATCGAGACGTAAGATCGTGCACAAAATCCTGCAGTGGCAACACTTTCTCGATTATGGACGACCATATAAGGCCATAGAGGCAGCAATTGGGAGCTCCATTTGGTGACGCGTTTAGAAAAAAATATTTTTAGCACAGATCAGGTGAGGCACAGGCCAGCTAGTTTATATCCACACGATGTCCCGCAAACCATCTTAAGGTGTGTCGTGGAGGGTACTTCTGATACCAGTAACTGATACCTGTTCCACGCGCGAGTGTTATGTGGGAAGAATTTTCTCGTCGTTTTCGTTACGCGAGATGTATGTGGCAGAAAGTAATATGCTTTCCGACTCCTCCTGAACGGTACTTTCTAGAAATTTCTGTGGTAAACCTCTCCGTGATGCACAACGCAACTCTTGTAACGTCTTTTAATGAAATTTGTTGAGCACCTCGGTAACTCTTGCCGATAAAACGATCTCGTAACGAAACGTGACGTTCTTCGTTGGATCTTCTCTATTTTTTCTATCAGTCCTACCTGATAATTATCCCATATGGACCAGCAATACTCACGAATCGGTGCAACAAGCACCTTGTAAGCGATTTTAGTTGTGGAGAAGTTACATTTCCTTAAGAGTCTTCCTATGAATCTGTCTGGCATCCGCTTTTTCCATAATTTTTTTGTGTGTTCGTCCCACATAAGGTCGCGCTAGACAGTTACCCTAGATATATTACGGTAGAGACTGTTTCCAGTGGTTTATCATCAACAGTGTAGCTGTACAGTGGAAGCATTCGCTCACCATATATGCGCTATCTGTTATATTTATTTACATTCGGGTCAACTGCCAGAACTTGCACCATCCATCAGTCCTCTGCAGGTCATTCTGCAAATCGATAGTTTTCTGGCATTTCTACTACGTTACAAGCAACCGCATCATCTGCAAACAGACTTTAAGAGCCTACGACGCTTTCTGCGAGATCATTTATATGCACTGAAAACAGGAGACATAGGCTACAGGTAATGCGATAATGAATAGCTCAGTAAGCAGTCCAGTTGAGGAGGACTGGACATCTCTAAAAACGGTAACCACAGAAGTTAGAAAGAAAATCAAAGGTACTAGAAAGGCAAATGCGAAGAAACTATGGATAACACAGGAAATACTTCACACAATGTTTCGCAAAATTCAGCAATACGTAAATACATGTCACCTAGAAATTAAAGAAACCAATGATTTTCGGAAGCACTGAGTCAGCATGCAGGAAAGTCGAAACAACCGTCGGTGAAATTAAAAACAAGGGCGGTAATGTTTAAGATTTCAATGGAATTTCACTATTAAATGCAGAGGAGAGAAAGCAAATAGGTGGAAAGAATACACTGAAGACCTTTATGGTGAGGAAGACTTATCTGACGGTGTGGTAGAAGAGAAACAGGAGCCGATAGGGAACAGGTAGAGAATTCAGTCATAGAATTTAAGAAAGCTTTGGAAGACTTAAGATCAAATAAAGCAGGAGGGATAGATAACATTCCGGTTTAATTTCTAAAGTCATTAGGCTACCTGTCAATTAAACGACTCTTCACGTTGGTGTGTAGAATGTATGAGACTGGCGATATAGAATCAGACTTCGGGAAAACGTCATCCGCACAGTACCGGAGACTGCGAGAGCCGACAAGTGCGAAAATTACCGCATAATCAGTTTAAAAGCTAATGCACCAAAGTTGCTGACAAGAATAATACACAGAAGAATGAAAAAGAAAACTGAGGATCTTTTAGATGACGATCAGTTTGGCATGATGAAAGATAAAGCGCAAGAGAGGCGGTTCTGAAGTTGCGGTTGATAATGGTAACAAGACACGTTCATAGGATTTGTCGACCTGCAAAAAGCGTGCGACAACGTAAAATGGTACAAGATGTTTGAAATTCTGAGAAAATAGTGATAAGCTGTACTTCCTGTATATAATATGTACAAGAACCAACAAGGAACAATAAGCGTGGAAGATCAAGAACCAAGTGCTCTGATTAAAAAGGGTTTGACAGGGGTGTAGTCTTTCGGCCCTACTGTTCAGTCTATTGCATAGAAAAAGCAATGACGGAAATAAAAGAATGGTTCAAGACAGGGATTAAAAGTGAAGGTGAAATGGTATCATTGGGAAGATTTTTACGGCATTGCTCTCATCAGTTACAATGAAGAAGAATGACAGGGTCTGCTGAATGGATTGTACAGAAGTTCAATTGAAAGTAAATCGCAAGAAGACGAAAGTAATGAAAAGTAGCAGAAATGAGAACAGTGAGAAAAGTGACATCAAAATCAGGGATTACGAAGTAGAAGCAGCTAAGAAACTATGCTACCTAGGAGGCAAAATAACACATGATGGACGGAGCAAGGAGGATATAAAAAGCAGACTGGCACAGGAAAAAAGGGGCATTCTAGTACAATCATTGGTTCGAGTACGCACGTGGAAAGTTTCTGTATTTCCAATTTTTACGTTATGTAAACTGCAGATAAACCAAAACAATGCTCAATGTATTGTATTTAATTTTGGTGGATGAGCGCGAGGAAAATGTAGGAATTACATCATCACAATCTCAAGAAGTTACAAAATCTTTATACAAAATTTTTTTTACTAATATGATGAAGCCTTACGTGCAGCAGGATAAATTTCTTCTGTTAATCGTCTCGGAGGAGGGGACAAACATACCGAAAGCAACACGACGAGATTTTTCGAGATGGAGGAGGACTGTCATCATTCAGTAATAATATTTCCCTCTTCACAAGCGCCCCCCCCCTCCCCCTCAAATGACCTCGCTAGTGTGCAAATCTGCGCTGTCTATATTTATCATCAGATAAAGAATTTGATGAAAAAGCTTCAAAACTGCTCCCATCTCACCGAAAGAGCAAAAGAAATCATACCGCTAGAAGACAGCATGAACATATATTCCGTTGCCAATATTTGGTGAAATGATACGTTACGCATGGTTTGCTGCTGCCGCACTGTGGGATGAGAGAGAACCTTTTATCAACCCAAACCAAATTTGATTTTCTATAGAAACTTTAAAACCACCATGTAAACGTAAAAAAGCAGCATTTATAATGTTTACAAGATGCAAGAAAATTACTGTCACCCCTATTTTTTACCATGAATATCAATTCAGCACGTACAAATCATCTGCTGTAAAATAATACATATCTGGTTGTATATATGAAAACCAGAAATTTGCCGTCCTACATTTCTGTTAACCATTCCTTTTCATGTTTTTTATGAAAATATTAATTAATGAAGTATGCTGAACATCATGTCGTTTATTCGCAGTGTAAGTAGCGTGAAAACTGAAAATAAAATAAAAAAGATTTCCTTATAGAGACACGACGTCACGAAACTCTTAAACCAGCTGTGTAGCTTTTGAGGTTATGCTGCGATAAATGCCTCCCCCAATCCATACGAAACTTGCTATTTTTTCTAAACTCTGGGGCATCTGGATCTAACACTACTGTTATTTTCATCTCTGGCCACGCCCTGTACATACCCCAAATTTGGGCGAAATCAGTGATGATAAGTATGCGTGGTCCACTTTTAAGTCAACTTATCATAAAGTCTTTTGTTTTATATGCTGCCTTTTACTATTTCTTTTAAGTGGTTTATTTTTTATGGACTTTTTCACTTGCACTTATTTGTACAGTTTCGTTAACAATTTCTTCCATATTCGATGTGTATTCACAGTGGCGAATATGGGCAACCGTCAGCTGTATAATAATTTACGCCGAACTGGCGCTCTAACCCGAATTTCCAGCTTGTCGCATGCATGAATGTCCGAAGGAACTTTGCGTCGTAGTGCTGAATAGCACAGGCACTGCAATATCGTAATCTCTTCCATTCCTAAACTGCGTCGTCATTGGTATGTTACACAACATTTTTCTGTGGCATGATTCTAACATGCCGTATATTTCTGTACCCAAAAAGAAAATTAGGATATCAATCATATGCCCTTTACTGTCATTTTATTTTCACATCTCCGTCTTATATCCGGTTCTGGTAATTTATGTACACTGACTGTGCTTGTGTGTCTTATACAGGTATAGTTCATTTCGCTGTTATACATGAGACGTTGAAGCATGAAAAGTAGTTTGTATCTTCTAACTATTACTGAGACACATGTCATCTTTTCTGTTCTTTAGTTATGTAATGGAATGCAACGTGTATCTAGGCAGACCACATTTTGATGTTACGTGCTGTGATAAAGCTGAAGAATGGTGTGAGTGCTGGTACACAAGTATAAAAGCATGTATCTGTCGACGAAAGATTTGCATAGCCAGAATAGCTCTTTGCTCTTTGCCCAGTGGAATTTTGCCTACAACATGGTACTCTGTGGTCTATCCAGACGTGATGTCTAGAGAAAATAGCAGAGTCCTCCATAAACTCAGCCCAAGAATGACGGTCCTGCGTTTAAATTGTGTATGTCCTATTTAATACAAAAACTCCTTCTTAAATTCAGTCCATGCAGCTGTCCCTATTGATAGGTATGCAACCCACAGCGCTTTCAGAAACTAATCGCGAGATTTTCACATTCTCTCGCTCCACTACTCACAATCTATTAGTCCTACAGGAAAACACGAACGAGACTTACTGTAGTAAATTTAATGCAGCTAAATTATACACTGGGATATATTTTCGCTCGAGGCTACAGCTTCCGAGTTAATTACGAAAAACGCGTTTTAAGGTAATTTTAGAACGTTTTCCTTGAAAAATTCGAGGACTACGGCCTCTACCGAAAACGTATCCCAGAACAAAATTTAACTACATTAAACTTACTGTAAGAAGGTGCTGTTGTTTTTTTCTGTAGTACTAATAGTTTACGTATTGTGACAGAGACAGAGAGAGAGAGAGAGAGAGAGAGAGAGAGAGAATATGAAGAACTAGCACGTAATTTTAGGCATTGCAGTCTGCATAAAACCCAAGGGTAGGTGCAGCTGAATGATCGCATTCCGATAAAGGGAGTCAGTATTCCACCAAGTCATCTGTAAAGATTACTTGCTTTTTCAAATCTGCAGTTAACGTAAAATTACGTGAAAAGTAGGTTCGTGGAAAGAGATAATAACCCGTGACTGGCTGGCTCAAATACTCTGTGGATGAGGTGATCAGGAGGCGATGACACTGGCAAAAGCGCTTTGTCCTGGGCGCTTAAGCAAACCGTGTGAGACTTCTTTCTCGGAAGTCGCGAGCTGTAGCATAGTTTTGAGTATAGCATACCACAACATCGGCGCGATGTTGAGTATCATTACTTGCTTGATTGGTATCGGTGTTTAGTATTCAGGAACGACTCGTTACCCAGCCATTTTAGTGTAAGACACAAATAGTGCTTCCGTTGTGCTAATCAAAATGTGTTGTAGATGAGGTGTGACAGTTGTATTAAAAAACAGATTTATTCTGACAGATTTGTTTTCTTTGGGTTGGGAGCGTGCTGGTGACATCGGCGATTTTATTAGTTCCTGCTGATGTAGTTGCATGCAGAGTGTTATCTACATCCGTTGTGACAGGGCACGGAGGTGAAGGTATAGCTGGGCCAGTTGTATTAGAAACAGTACGAAGTGTATCGCGGCCCACTGGATTCCGCAGGTTACTGAATCTGGATGCGCAAGCACAATACGGGAACAACATTCTAAGCCCCTAAGACACCCGACAGACAGTAAAGCGGTTATTATGACGACTGCTTAGCGGCTACAACCAGTCACCATGTTATTCATTTTTGCAGTCAAGACCACATGAATAAGAAACATTTATGAACATTAGATGGCGACGTTAGTAGGTCACAGGACTGATTAGTGTGTCTGTAGAGCTCACATTACATGACACTGAGTGAGTAGCGGTGCTAAGAATGAACACTTCTGACTTTAAGCTGGTATGAGTGAACACTTCTCACTTGTAGCAGAAGTCAGCGGCGTGCACATAGTAGCGGACCAGGTTGCCGTCTACAGGCGGAGTCGCGCAGAAGGCGACGTCAGGACACAGATTGTAGCGGCCCTCTTTGCAGAAGCTGCACAGCCTGCAGGAAACTCCGGGTTCTATTGCCACACGGTCACCTGTAATAGACACACGTTTGAGTCCGCGCGTAGTTAATCCCTCTCAAGAGTATACCGCATACAAGCTGCCAAATAATGACATCATTGGAAAACAGCGGGTGTTACATAATACAGAACGTTCATCTAAATTACTGTATGAAGACAAGTCGTTGTTTAACGTTGTTACCTAAAATCTCCCAAAGTATTTGTTCGATTATCTTCAAATTTTTGTACGATTCTATAAACAACATTCGGACGGGCATAGGCTATATCATAAATGGGAAACATTGTCATCACAAATCTCGAAATGTTCCTGACCCATTTCTTCAATTTTTTACTCAGTGCTCTAACGAACGTCCAGACGGATGTAGGCTATATATTTTTAATGTCTACAATATACAAATATATGTTTAATATAGAAAGTGGAGTCGGCGTTAGCAAAAATCTCGAAAAGTTCTTAGCCGATTTGATTCACATTTTTATGCGTTAGTGTGATAAACATCCAAGTGGACATAAACAGTGCACTTTTTTTAAACGACAATGTACGGATTTTCTGTCAAAACCGACTGCGAGGAAGAAAATGCTGTGCTGTACTGTGCTGTGAAAATGTACGGTTTCGATTTTATTTTATCGCGGGGACTTTCAGGTACGATAGGATGGCATGCAAACCATTAGACAAATTGGTCCTCCTGTATATGTTCTTTCTGATCTTTTCAAACAAAAATTGTGTACATAGGAGAGTGCTGTTTCCTTTCTCACCGTCTGTTTTAGAGGAAAGTTGTATTTATGGCATATCGACTTATTGGCAGAATACTACTAGGGAATCTGAATGGGACGAAACTTGGTAATCCTACCAATTCACAGATTAAAACCATGTGTATTATTGTGATTGTAGGAACTATCCTCACAGAATCAGCAGCTGGAGAGCTCTCTTTCATACTCTATATATCAATGATCTCAACCTATTTACCCATTCATTTTAAGTGACTTCAGTTCTCGATCAAGGTATCGTTTTCAAAAAAATCAACAAGGCTCAAGGTAAGAGACAGATATAAGGGGGCAGAGTGGGGCGGTTGGACGAAATGGACAGAAAAAGGGGAAGGAGGAGATGGAAAGAGAGGGGAGAAGACGATAGGTGATGTACAATGAGAGGGGGGGGAGTAGGAGATAGGCAGAGAGAGGGGAGGTACTCAAAAACCCTTAACCAATTCTCATAAATATGTAACAATTCCGAAGCATTGCGTTCGCTACTAGAGCATGCAGGAGAACTTCAGTGAAGTTCAAAAGGTAGGAGATGAGGTACTGGAGGAATCGAAGCTGTGAGGCCTAGACGTGGTTGGGGGGGGGGGGGGGGAGGAAGGGAAAAGGGTCGTGAGTCGTGCTTGGATAGAGCTCACTCAGTAGAGCATTTGCCCATGGAAGGAGAAGGTCCCCGTTTCGAGTCCCGATGCAACACACAGTTTTAATCTCCAAGAATGTTTCAAGTCAGCTCACACTCCGCTGAAGAGTGATAATTCTGGAACATGTATGTGCTACTGATGTTTTGGTATACAGTCACAGTGGTCTTCATTAGGTTTCACTTTATTGGGCAATAACACAGATTTTGCAAACTCCATACGTTTTTGAACACAAGGTATATGAGCGTTAATAAAGCGCCGTACAGAGACACAACCGAAGATTTGGCATCCTATGAAAAGGAGGTGTACAGGATGATCAGAAACAGTCTGAAATACGTGGAAAGGTGATATGGTATAGGTTGTGGTGAGAAACAATTCTCAAAAGAAGATTTCGATGTATTGCGCCGTTTCCGAGTTAATTAGCACTGAAGTTAGCTAGTCAGAACGTTACGCGCGTAGTTAAAGCCCCCCTCAGCCCCAAGGACAGTGTCATCAAACAAGTTCCTCGTTTGATTTCCTTAAACAAAACGAGAGATCGATACAAAAATTGGACATGGAACGGCAGTACGGATCGAACTGGAGCCAAAGGCTGTCCAGTCTCGTGCACTACTATCTGCCCTATTAGAAAAACTGACACTAATTGTATCTGGTACGTCGTTTGAACTTGCGAGCGGAACGGCCTGATTGACTAAATTCAGAGCTAATCAAGTCGGTAACGGCGAAACTTGTCAAAATATTTTCTTAATAAATATTAGTGAGCAACAGAATTACAAACTTCCAGACTGTTTCTGACAACCCTCTGTATTATAGCTAAGTTAGATTCAAGCATGTGCTTAAATATATGTAGTTGGACGAAGAGGAAGAGAAAATGTTATTTGTGAAATTTCAGCTTTATTAATTAACGTTGCGAAAGACGATAAAATAAATGTTTATAAGGAAGCTTATAAAACCACATGTTGCGTTTGAATAGTGGTTTCAGCACTACATTTTGAATTTATTATATGTACAGTACTCTGACATATTAACGACAGCAAAGACATGCAGTAATGTTAAATTATAAAGTGATCCGCGGACACACAGGGAAACTTTACTATCACTGCATTGTAGAAAGCAGGTTATGGAAGTTAATTTAGCTCTTTCAGATTTGATTTCCAGTGTACTTGACAATGACTTCTTGTGTATTTTATACCATTAAATGATCACCTTCAGGGCCCTGCAGTCGTTTTACTACTATTAGATGAATACACTATGCAGATTCAGAAGGATGAGGGTTGCAGTAGGTACTGGGAGATGAAGAAGCTTGCGCAGGATAGAGTAGCATGGAGAGCTGCATCCAACCAGTCTCAGGACTGAAGACCACAACAAAAAACAACAGACGTGTCACTTTCGGTTTAGTGTTTTTTGCTGTGCTCTGTAGCAGTACTGGTGCGCTAAGTTGGAAACAGTCAATATGGCGGTTCATTACGAAGTAATTAAAGACTGTATGGATCGAAAGGACGTATTAGGAAACACAGTGTGCTCATGGAGCGGATATAGAATAGACTGTTACAGAAAGATAAATTTTCTAAAACAGGGAAATGTTACATTAAAAGTAATTTAATTTTAAAAAGTTTTTCTGAAAATATATTCTAGTACGGAAGAGAAACGTGGACGATAAACCTTTCCGACAAGAGGAGAACAGAAGCTGTAGAAATTTGTTGCTGAATTTGGAAATGTGTGGTATGTTCCTATGGGACCAAATTGCTGAGATCATCGGTCCCTAGGCTTACACACCAATCTAACTTAAACTAACTCGAACCTCCGATGGGGCGAGCCGTGCGAACCATGGCAATGCGCTCTTCACCACGCGGCTACCCCGCGCGGCTAATGTGTTGCTAAATTAGAATTCTCCATATTAGCTGCGATGACCGCATAACTAATGCCGAACACATTATGATACAACCTGACTAACAGAATGTATCGGTTGATAGGACATATTTTGAGGCCTGAAAGAATAGTTAATTTGGTGGCGAACGGGTAAGCAGCGGGTCTAAATCGTACAGGGAGACCAAGGCGTCACCATTGTTATCATGCTGAACTGGATATAGTTTGCAGAAATGAAGAACCTTTCACAGGATAGACCTGTCTTTAGGCTGAAGATTACAACAACAGCTGTTTTTACAACCTCTACGATGATTTCAAAAAACACATTCAGTTTTAGTTGCCTGGAAGTCGTCAACGAGTCATAAACTTGGTCCAGTAACTCGTAAGTTTCTGTTTTGTTCACCAGGCGGCTTCTGTGATTTCAGCGTGTATTTGGCAGATGCATCACTACATTTCGAATGGGTGAATATTTTACGTGGTTTATATGTAGTATTTTTCCTCCTTTCGCAATATAGAACAACGACTACACAACGGGATAGAACACCTCAAACCTAACTGACACGTGGGACATGGACAGCCAAAACTCAGTTAGTAATCATCATCTCATAACGGATTCTTCAATATCCAGGTTTTAGCTTTTCAGGAAAAGTTTGGCCTAGGTTCAAGCAGAACCAGTGCGGTCACACGTGATGCAAGGCCATGCTTTATATGTGGGGACCTGTGGACAGCCTAAGTTGTGACTATGGAGCACTTGAGCAGACACTGGACCACATAGCAAAAGTGTGCCTTATAAGACAATGTGGAGTGTCCTCTGAGGTCTTCGTAGACTCCGCACTTCATGCTATGAAGTGGACACAAGATCTGCACTTCGATCTGTAGTCAGTAACTAGTCTTTAATGCTGTAATGTTATATCTGTGTGGTTGTTCTGTCGTACTTATGTCTTTTATATCCTCTTACATATGTTACGCATTTTATTCTTGTCTATTATGGTATTTATATTTGCATATATGCTGCTGCCTTGTGCAATACGATAAAGAAATAAAGTAAAAAAGCAATCGGCGTTGCGGAAATATACGGAACACCTTCAAAAGTTAAAGAATACAATAGTAATGTATATGTGGAAGTGTTGCGGAGTACGTAGTACTTACCGCACTTCAGGTTCGTCACGGTACATCCCACTTTCTCGACGACCCCTGCCGCTTCATGTCCAAGAACCATCGGCTCCTTCACTACAAACTCTCCTATCCGACCATCAACATAGTAATGGACGTCGGAGGCACATACACCAACAGGGCCCATCTTTAGAAGAACTTCTGCAAATAAGAATAAAAGTAGCAATGTAATAGCCATTAAATATATTGTACCTTCCGCAAAAGAAAACACACGAGTAGAAGGAAACACAATCATAATGTGTTCGTTTAGCATCACGAGTATGTTAAACCTCTCCTAATTATTGATAACAACCGCATTTTCTCCCTGTAGTATTCATTGTTATACAGGTATGTATGCCATGACTACAATTTCAATGATAAGAATTTCAGCTTCAGCATAACATCATGTAATTAACATCTTGGTAATTATGAGTGTACATTCTAACGTAATGTGAATTGAATTCTCTTACTTTCGTTTACCTTTAGTATAAGTACAGAGTAAAATGGTTTTCAGGTTTAATTCTCGAATGTATGATGTTTATGACGTTCCAAAGTTGGCTCCAATAAAAACAGAACTTGTAAAAGAAAGTGAAATATAACGAATAATATGGGAACAATTAAGCTAGAGTGTAGAAGAAATTGCAAATAGGAGAAATTGCTACATATCTTCAACACATGTCCGTATATATTATACAGATAAAAAAAGGCGACGAAAGAAATAATTACTGCAATATAATACACAATACTGTATAGTTTGTTTCCTCGGCAACCATCGATTCCATTATTGTCCTGAAATGACACAACATATGAACTGGTAGAGAAGAAGTAGTGAAGATAATAAAACGAGTGGTTTGGTAGCATGAAAGTATGCTTCATTTACTATTAAAAGTTTTGCTTTATTATTGAAATTGAATTCTTATAACTTACGGTCATACTTCGGTTCAGGAATAGGCCGTTGCTCCTGAAATGAAAAAGAAAAGTTAATAGCTAATTTCATTAAATAAAATTGCGAGTAATAGCAATGCCAATGAAAAGGCGACAATATTTAGAGGGCCAAAGCTTATCAAGGTTAACATCAAAAATGTTAGATGCTAATTTATAAATTTTCTGACCGCTTGAATGGTTTTCTAGTGCATGTGCCTTAGAGAGTTAGTTATTCTGTACAGTTTTCAGTCTTCTTGCCTTCGCTGACATTTGTCTTCAAATAAACCAGGAAGTGAAAATCTGTGAACTTCTCGTTGCTGGAAGGCTGTGTCATTTAATCTTAAAACATAAGTTTCTTGTTGAGGCCTCGGTCTGTAGAAATAATCACAAATTCAATTAATTACAACTGCCTTTTTTACTAGCAAAAGATAAAACTTTGCCCTTTAGATAAATAGTAAGGCGCTCTCTCTCTTTCTCGCACGCACGCACGCACGCACGCACTAGCACATTAGAACGGGCATTTAAATCAGGCTATACGAGCAAGCAAAATATCGAGATCTCCAGCAGAAGAAACTTGCAGTGTGATTCAACATGACTGCTAGTTTTTGAAAAAAACTGGTGTTGACGTTGGAAAGACCAGTTCCTGTTGGAGCAAATTTTGGGTTGGCCCAAGTAGTAAACATTTAAGGGGGATTTGGCGACCGAGAAAAGGAAAGTATCTTTTTTTCGTGGGTGAACAGTTAGAAATGCCAAGGGTTTTGTAAAATAGTATCAAACTGATGGAATGTTGTGGCAAAAAATAATGCAGATCTCTGTCACACCCATTAGCAATTTGACTGGCAGAAGTGGATTTTTCTCTGCACAAAGTAGTTACTGCTGTCCACAGTGAACCTCAAATTCGTTAGATATTTTTAGATTTTCCGGAAGTTTTTTTGACACCGTTCCTAGCAATTGGTTTCTAATCAAGCTAATATGTTTCTGATTATATACTAAGATGGTATCTGTTCCTTCGGACATGTCCGACAGAACGGATACCAACTTAGTATATACATAGTTAAGGCTCACCGGCCAATTGACCATCTTCTCCTTCTGTGCGGATGCACAAAAAGTGCTAGAACTCCTACGGGAATCGGCAACGCGCCGCAAGTAATGAGTATAATTGGCGGGGGCACTAGGAGTGTAGTGCGGTAGTACGGGACAGTACGTTGAGAATGTGGGTGTCGCGGCAGGCGTGCCAGAGATAAGTCCCTGCAGTCGCACTATCCTGTGTGTCGTCGGTGGCTCATATGGATAGAGCGTCTGCCATGTAAGCAGGAGATCCCGGGTACGAGTCACGGTCGGGGCACACATTTTCATCTGTCCCCGTTGACGTATGTCAACGCCTGTAAGCAGCTAAGGGTTGTCATTTCATTGTAAGTTTCTCATTCTTTAAAGAACTGTACTCCCACGTATAAAACAGATTTAAGCGTCTCATTACTTTACAAATGACTTAATGTGTTAAATAGTGGACGACAGGTATGTACATGAGGAAGTCAACATATGCTTTGAAATTAAGTTTAAAGTTTGTCGGAAGAGTCTAAGTGCTCTCATTATGAAACAACAGATGAATATAGTCT
The DNA here is from genome assembly GCF_023897955.1 of Schistocerca gregaria. Classification (NCBI taxonomy): domain Eukaryota; kingdom Metazoa; phylum Arthropoda; class Insecta; order Orthoptera; family Acrididae; genus Schistocerca; species Schistocerca gregaria. Next base: position 306,461 of record NW_026061731.1, read on the forward strand.
GGGTAATTTGCCGACTGATTTAAGCAAAAGCTGGTTATTCACGCATTTCAGTGTTAGAGGCCATATCTGCTGAATGGGAAATTAAAATTGGCAGTACACTTTCTGGGACTCGAACCGTATTCGTCGTGGACGGAAAGCCCAAGTGTACACCCCCCCCCCCCTCCCAAACACAATCAAACCACCAGAGGTGCTTGGAATTGACAGGAAATTAAAAATGGATGTGTCCTTTTTGGGACTCAAACCCTGATTCTACTGCATTGAAAGCCCAAGGGCACGCCCTACACATGGAAACTATCCAGTGCGGGAGAGGAAGGTTAGGTTGGCGTACTTTATTTATTTTGGTAGGCAAACTGACGCAACTATCGATCCTAATTACATAATTAATTACAAAAATGATTCAAATGGCTCTGAGCACTATGGGAATTAACATCTGAGGTCATCAGTCCAATAGAACTTAGAAGTACTTAAAACTAAATAACTTAAGGACATCACACACACACACACACACACACACACACACACACAATGCCTGAGGCAGGATTCGAAACTGTGACCGTAGCGGTCACGTGGTTCCACACTAAAGCGCCTAGAACCGCTCGGCATCAAAGGCCGGCAATTAATCACAAATATCAGGTCTAATTACACAATCATATCCACAGCGCTACACAGGGATGACATAAAATCGCAATACCACTCAAAAACTGCCGATATCATACAACTGTTGTTACCCTGCTGGGAAAAAAATTTCGCAATACCACTCGAAACTAGCGACACACACACACACACACACACACACACACACACACACACACACACACACACACACACACACAATGCCTGAGGCAGGATTCGAAACTGTGACCGTAGCGGTCACGTGGTTCCACACTAAAGCGCCTAGAACCGCTCGGCATCAAAGGCCGGCAATTAATCACAAATATCAGGTCTAATTACACAATCATATCCACAGCGCTACACAGGGATGACATAAAATCGCAATACCACTCAAAAACTGCCGATATCATACAACTGTTGTTACCCTGCTGGGAAAAAAATTTCGCAATACCACTCGAAACTAGCGACACACACACACACACACACACACACACACACACACACACACACACACACACACACAATGCCTGAGGCAGGATTCGAAACTGTGACCGTAGCGGTCACGTGGTTCCACACTAAAGCGCCTAGAACCGCTCGGCATCAAAGGCCGGCAATTAATCACAAATATCAGGTCTAATTACACAATCATATCCACAGCGCTACACAGGGATGACATAAAATCGCAATACCACTCAAAAACTGCCGATATCATACAACTGTTGTTACCCTGCTGGGAAAAAAATTTCGCAATACCACTCGAAACTAGCGACACACACACACACACACACACACACACACACACACACACACACACACACACACTCAAACTCTACCCTACACCTACAAGCAGGCAAGAAAAAAGCTGAGGTGTAAGGTACTAACTTTATTCCATTTGGTGGAAAGTATGTTCAACTGACGAGATGCGGGTGTTGGACAGAGAGTTGTTTTAAAAGTGTGTTACTTGTAAGCATACAGCATCTATCGTTGTTTGACGTCAGAGTTCGCTATAGCTGTCTGCTCAAAAACAATTTTGCAGCCCAGGCAATCGAAGCCAATACATGCTACCACAACTGAAGCAAAAAAATTCATCACAATTACACTTTGGAATTGTCATGAGAATGCAAAGGGGTGGCCAAAAAGAATGCAAAAGGGGCGGTAGTTCAAAATGCGTTCTCAGCGATAGGCGTCCACAGGCTGCCGAAAATAGAGGCCCTCGCCCTCCATCCACCGGTGGAGGGGGACACAGGCTTCTTGAAGCTGCCAGCTGCTCCGCCTACCACCTCGGAGCATGAGCAGGCCACTGGCCACACTCGACTTTCCAACATCTGGCCGCCACCTTAAGGCGACTGTTCTAGACAACACAGAAAGAAAATTTAGTAGCATGACCCAACCCATCCAGAGAATACACCAGATGGCTATTTCAAAAGTCGGCTGCTTGTGAAACAGAAAGACACTACCGTATAAAGCGACAGATGCCCCACGCTTGCCTCCCTCAGACCCATGGTAAATGACTGCTATCCTGACCGAAGGAGAGACGCGTCTGTTAAAGAGCTCGCCCATCATTCTGTGCTCGACATAAACCTAACTCCTATAATAAAGCAACTATTGAAAACACATTGGCGACGACAAAAAATGTCGTCTTTTCACGAAAATAGGCACAGTCCAATTTCTTTTAGTTTTATGACTAACATCGGTATAGTTCTTAGGTTCGACTGCAGTTGCACCTCATTATTTTGTGACGTTCACAGAAGTGTACTGACACCGATTACAGATGGTAAGCAGACACATGCCCACCCGGCGTAAAATCAGCGAACAGAAGAAAACTTCGACTATTTTGATGCGAGACTTACACACCACAGAATGTCCTCGTTATTTCGAAACCATCATCAGAGTAAAGAAAAAGCGAGAATTTAAACTCCAAAGAAAAAAAACTGTATTAAGCAATTTCTTTCAGCCTATTTAACAAATTACACGACCTGAGAGGGTCTCCTCCGTTTAGTGTCTGTAAATAAACTGCCATGAACGTGAAATAACATTAGAAAATACAATCCTTCAATTCATTAGTTCATATCTGCATCTTGTCAGTTGAACATACTTCCCACCAAATGGAATAGAGGTAGTACCTTACACCTCAACCTTTTTCCTGTCAGCTTGTAGGTGTAGGGTAGAGTTTGAGCGTGTGTGTCGCTAGTTCCGAGTGGTATTGCGAAATTTTTTCGCAACAGGATAACACCAGTTGTATGGTATCGGTGGTTTTTTAGTGGTATTGCGATTTTAAGCCATCCCTGTGTAGTGCTATGGACATAATTGTGTAATTAGGCCTGACATTTGTGATTAATTATGTAATTAGAATGGATCTTTGCGTCATTTTGCCGACCAAAATAAATAACGTACACAAATCTGACCTTCCTCTCCCGCATCTGGATAGTTTCTATGTGTAGAGGGTGCACTTTGGCTTTCCATCCAGTAGAATTAGTGTTCATGTCCCAGGAAGGAAACAGCCATTTTCAATGTCCAATTAATTCCAAGCGCCTCCAGTGGTTTAAATGTGTCAGTGTGGTTACACTTGGGCTTTCTACCCAAGAGGACTAGGTTTCAAGTCCTGGGAAGGGTGCTGCCAAGTTTAATTTTCCGCCAATTCTTGGAGGGGTGTGGGTGGTTTAGGTTGTCTACTCCCACCAAAATAGGAAATTGCCACCAAAATTTGAAATTTCTGCCAATAGGGTAGTTTCTGGAATGGTTATGGGGAATGGTAGTGGGGGAGGGGAGTGTGAACTAGAGGGGCCTGGAGCACACATGCAGCTGAGAAAACATGTTTCGTCTTCCAGGGACTAGAGTGGGCTTGGTCGTGTGCGAGGGTGCGAAGGTGGGTCGGTGTGGATGGGGGTGGAGGAGATTAATTGATCAATTTAGTTAATTTGCATATGAATTCAACATGAAAATTGTCCTCATAACCCCAACTCCCTACTACTGGTACCTGCATACTATCTTGTATGGCCTTTGTGAGCACGCAGAAATGCCTCGACATGATGAGGCATGGACTCGACTAATGTATGAACTAGTGCTGGAGGAAATTGACACCATTAATCCTGCAGGGCTGTTCATAAATTCATAAGAGTACGAGGGGTGGCGATATTTTCTGAGCAGCACATTGCAAGGCATCCCAGATAGGATCAATAATGTTTATGTCTGGTCAGTTGTGTGGCCAGCAGAAGTGGTTCAACTCAGAAGAATGTTCCTGAAGCCACTCTAGCAGTTCTTGACGTGTGGAGTGTCGCACTGTCCTGTTGGAATAGCCGAAGTCCGTCTAAATGCTCAATCGACATGAGTGGGTGCTGGTGATCAGACAGGGTGCTTACGCACATACCACCTATCAGAACCATACCTAGACGTACCAGTGGTGTTATATCACTCCAACTGCACACACCCAACACCATTACATAGCCTCCACCGGCCCTAACAATCCCCTGTTGACATGCAGGGTCCATGGATTCATGATGTTGTTTCCATACTCGTAAACGTCCATCCGATCGGTACAATTTGAAAAGAGACTCGTCCGCCAGCCAACATGTTTCCGGTCGTCAACAGTCCAGGATCGGTGTTGGCGGACCCAGACGAGCATAAAGCTTTATGTCGTGCAGTCATCAAGGTTACACGAGTGGGCCTGCGACTCCGAATGCCGGTATCGATGATGTTTCGTTGAATGGTTCGCACACTGTCACTTGTTGGTGGCCGAGCTTTGAAACCCGCAGCAATTTACGGAATGGTTGAATGTAGTTCTGTTACGTTGAACAATTCTCTTCAGGCTTCGTTGGTCCCGTTCTTATAGGATCTTTTTCGGCCGCAGCCACGATGTCGGAGATTTGTTGTTTTACCGGATTCCTGATATTCACGGAACAGTCGTGAAATGGTCATGGGGTAAAATCCCCACTTCATCGCTACCTCGGAAATGCTGTGTCCCATCGCTCGTATGCCAACTATAACACCATGTTCAGACTCAAATAAATCTTGATAACATGCCTTCGTAGCAGTAGTAACCGATCTAACAACAGTGCCAGATACTTGTTGTCTTACATAGGCGTTGCCGACTGCAGGGTCATATTCTGCCTGTTTACGTATCTCTATAGTAAATACGCATGTTTAATACCTGTTTCTTTGGACTTTAGCGTAAGTAGTTTTTCAGGATTTTAAATAATTAAATTCGGTCACTATTTCTTTTGAAATATGAAAATAAAAGTTTTGTTTCACTTGAAGCCGTTACATAGGTTACTTTGGTTTGGCCTTGCACTGGGATAGTCGCTTAGTAAAACAGACTACGTGGTTATGGAGTGTTGTCTCAGCTGTGCGACTTGATTCGTCATATCCTGTCAAGAAAATCACAGCTCGTGGTGATAGACAGGAAGTCATCTAGTAACAGCCAAGGTTACTGTGTGTTTCTCGCAAAACTGCTCTTAAGCAACATAAACCATTTAGTAGAGAATCTTGATGTCTACTTCCTGGCACATTAAAACTATGTGCCGGACCGACACTCAAACTCGGGAACTTTGCCTTTCGCAGGCAAGTGCTCTACCATCTGAGCTACCCAAGCACGACTCAGGCCTCGTCCTCACAGCATTACTTCTGCCAGTACGTCGTCTCATATCTTCCAAACTTTACAGAAGCTCTCCTGCGAAACTTGCGGAACTAGCACTCCTGAAAGGAGGGATATTGCGGAGACATGGCTTAGCTACAGCCTGGGGAATGTTTAACGAGTGAGATTTTCACTCTGCAGCCAAGTGTGCGCTGATATGAAACTTCCTGGCAGAGAGATGGTAGAGCACTTGCCCGCGAGAGGCAAAGGTCCCGAGTTCGACTCTCGGCCCGGCACACAGTTTAAATCTTCCAGGAAGTTTCATATCAGCGCACACTCCGCTGCAGAGTGAAAATCTCATCCTGGAATCGTGATGTCGTTTACCGTCAGCCAAGGTAATCACAAGATCAAAACGAATTATAAATTTGTTTTGACGAGATACCTACGTAATGCGAAAAGTGGAAATTCTACATCTACATCACCATGGATACTCCGCAAATCAGATTTAAGTGCTTGGGAGAGTGTTCATCGAACCACCTTCTCAGTTCACTACTGTTCTATTCTCTCATAGCGCGCGGAAGGAACAATGAAAATTATGAGTTCTTACACGCAAGTACAAAAGAAATTGCGTGGAGTACCGGTTAGACGACAAATCAAACAAAATGAAAGGTTAACGAGTCAACTAAATACATTGGGACTTCAATTACATATAACTCAAATTGGGAAAGTAATATAGAAAATGTTGTGGTAAACGCAAAACAGTGGTTGCATTGCCAAAATACTTTAGGTCCAACAAAGCTAATAAGAGACTTACTTCGCTGCGGTTATCCACCATCTTCTGGAATATCGCTGTGAGATATACGACCGCCAGAGAACATCGAGAAAATTCGAAGAGCAGCTTGTTTTGCACTGTTGCGAAGGAGGGGAGAGAGTATAAGGGATGTGATAGCGAGTTGCGGCGACAATAATTACACCCACAACTACATTTATATAATTACTCAGCAAGTCACAATTGCGTCCCTGGTAGAAGGCTCATCGAACCATCTTTAAGCTTATACTCCACCCTTCCACTCTCGAACACCTCGTGCGACGTCCGATTTCTCTTCCTTTATTACAATGATCACTTATCCTTATGTAGGTGGGCACCAACAAAATACTTTCACACTCTAAGGAGAAAGTTGGTGATTGAAATTTGCTGAGAAGGTCCTGCCGCTGCATAAAACGCCTCTGTTCTAATCAATACCACCCTAATTCGTTTATCATATCCGTAGTATTCTCTCCCATACTACGTGATAATACAAATCAAGCTGCCCTTCTTTGAACTTCTACCATGTCCTCCGTCAATCCTGATGGGGATCCCACACCGCACAGAAATAGTACAGAAGAGGGCGAACAATGGTTCCTCAGTACTTACTTGAGTTCACAGCATGTAGATTTGTGTTATGTATCGAATAACTGAAATTTAGAGGATGCTTTTTAATGCTCATGTTGCTGACCTCACACGTTTTGTGATTTAGTCACCTGCCACTTTTTGCACCATTCAGATACCTTGTCTAAATCATTCTGCAATTCGATTTGGTCATCTGATGACTTTACATGACGGTAAATGACAGCATCATCTGCAAACCATATCAGAGGACTGTTCAGATTGTCTCCTAAATAGTTTGCGTAATCAGGAACAAGAGAGGACTTCCTTGGGAAACCCCATATATTACTTCGCATTTACTCGACCACTTTTCGTCAGTTATTACTAACGGTGACCTTTCTGACGAATCCAGCCACACATCTGAGTCCATACTCCACAGATATCCAATTTATTTAGAAGTCGCTTATGAGAAACGGTGTCATAATCATTCTGGAAATTTGAAAAAAATATGGAATTTGACATTCCCTGTCGATAGCATTCATTACTTTGTAAGAATAAAGGGGTAGTTGTGTTTCACAAGAACGATTCTTTCTAATATCATTGTAAAATGGCGCAAAGAAGATATTTAAAAAAACTTTGTACAATCAAATGAAATATCATTACTGATGAACACCCTAGTATTGGAGTTGAGATATATTTACTGCTAGTTTGACTGGTATAGTGTAAGAGAGAACAACGAGAAATTATTTGGAATGGTTCAAATGGCTCTGAGCACTATGGGACTTAACATCTGTGGTCATCAGTCCCCTAGAACTTAGAACTAGTTAAACCTAACTAACCTAAGGACATCACACACATCCATGCCCGAGGCAGGATTCGAACCTGCGACCGTAGCAGTCCCGCTTTTCCGGACTGCGCGCCTAGAACCACTAGACCACCGCGGCCGGCTATTTGGAATCTAAGTATTATTGTGTAACATGAAGAGTATGACAAAAGATAACATGATTTCTTTTATTAAATCGCTAATAGAGTTCAAAATTTGCGTGCTACATGTTGTATATGCATCTGATGGCTGCAATATATTAATGCTTCCAAAACTTTGTTTAGTGAATTGCCTTAATGAAATACGCATGCCATTCAGTTTTGTTGTGTGGGGGGGGGGGGGGGAGGGGGGGAGGGGGTGCGTTTGAAGTTTCGGGCGCTAAACAGCATGGTCATCAGCGCCCAAACGCATAGAAACAGGAACACATACGGTGAAGGGACGAAGACTGACAGCGAACAACGAGAATGGCTAAAAGACACAGACCTGACGCAGAGAACAGAAATCGAAGTGAAACAAGTAGGTAATCGTAGCGCCATGTGTGGACAAACTGCGGTTCATTTCGTTTCTCCGTGCACTTTCGCAGCTTCTACATAGTGAATTCTTGAAATCAACTTGCTTTGTGTTTCATTTGCTGACTCTACAATCTGAATAGTGACAAGGCCTTTATTGACTAAGGGACATGGGTTGGGTTGTTTGGGAGAAGAGACCAAAAAGCTAGGTGATCGCTTTCATCGGATTAGGGAAGGACGGGGCAGAAAGTCGGCCGTGTCCTTTCAGAGGAACCATACCGGAATTTGACTGAAGCGACTTAGGGAAATCACGAAAAACCTAAAGCAGGATGGCCGGACACGGGTTAGAACCGCCGTCCTCCTGAATGCAAGTCCAGTGTGCTGGCCACTGCGCCATCTCGCTGGGTACTAAGGGAGTCGCTAGTAACAAGCGGAGATTTATCTTGTTTTTAAATTAATGTTGTTGTTGTTGTGGTCTTAAGTCTTGAGACTGGTTTGATGCAGCACTCCACGCTACTCTATCCTGTGCAAGCTTCTTCATCTCCCAGTACCTAATGCAACCTACATCCTTCTGAATCTGCTTAGTGTATTCATCTCTTGGCCTCCCTCTACGATTTTTACCCTCCACAGTGCTCTCCACTACTAAATTGGTGATCCCTTGATGCCTCACAACATGTCCTACCAACCAACCCCTTCTTCTACTCAATTTGTGCCACAAATTTCTCTTCTCCCGAATCCTATTCAATACTGCCTCATTAGTTACGTGATCTACACATCTAATCTTTTCTGTAGCACCACATTTCGGAAGCTTCTATTCTCTTCTTGTCCAAACTATTTATCGTCCATGTTTCACTTCCATACATGGCTACACTCCATACAAATACATTCAGAAATGTCTTCCTGACACTTAAATCTATACTCGATGTTAACAAATTTCTCTTGCCATTGCCAGTCTACATTTTATATCCTTATTTTGCTCCCCAAATAGCAAAACTCCTTTACTAATTTAGGTGTCTCATTTCCTAATCTAATTCCCTCAGCATCACCCGATTTAATTCGACTACATTCCATTATCCTCGTTTTGCTTTTGTTGATGTTCATCTTATATCCTCGTTTCAAGACACTGTCCATTCTGTTCAACTGCTCTTCCAGGTCCTTTGCTGTCTCTGACAGAATTACGATGTCATCGGCGAACCTCAACGTTTTTATTTCTTCTCCATGGATTTTAACACCTACTCCGAATTTTTCTTTTTTTCCTTTACTGCTTGCTCAATATACTGATTGAATAACATCGGGGAGAGGTTACAACCCTGCCTCACTCCATTCCCAACCACTGCTTCCCTTTCATATCCCTCGACTCTTCTAACTGCCATCTGGTTTCTGTAGAAATTGTAAATAGCGTTTCGCTCCCTGTATTTTACCCCTGCAACCTACAGAATTTGAAAGAGAGTATTCCAGTCAACATTGTCAAAAGTTTTCTCTAAATATATTTAAATTAATATGATTATTAAAACATAAGATGCCTAGGCAGTAAACAGTAGCGATCAGCAAACAGAAGAATTCTAATAGTCGGTTTTTATCCGAAAATTGCGTTCAGTCCGTTTAAATTGCCTTCCTTTCGTTGCTCATCGTATTTCCTAAATTATCATTTGTTATCGTTAAGATGTAAATTGTAATTTTAACTATTTTAACTTCTACTTTCTAATTTACATTGCATAATCCATCTCGTCTCCCGCTCCCAATAATTACTTGATTAAGGAGTGTCTCATTAATTGGAGATGGGGTCAGGACTATTAAGAAACCTACGTAAGTGGCAAATAAGTGACTTGAAGTTATCGTTTCGTAATCTGGCTGTAGTTCTGAAAATTATTCACCTGTTATCAGGACCTATTAGTCACGCTTATGACGTCATACTTAACAATTAAAATGATAGACTTTCAGTGACTTACTCACAAAAATTATGGAGGTACACTTAAAGTAGCTTAGCCAAAACACACTACGAGTCTCGATACTTCGTGTTGTTGCTCATCAAACGTGAATAAAAACTGAAATCACTGTGAGTGACTAGGATAATACAATATTAACGTGAACATTATTCGATGGCGAATGACGGTGAAATCAGATGATCCAGGTGGTCATTTTAAGACAACTCACATTTAAATCCACGTACCCAGCTTCTGATGAAAGAATACAAGCTGTCTAACTCTGGATGGCTATATTCGAAACAGGTAACGGCGTTTTTTTCAGTATAGTAAGCCAAAAGCAAATTGTAACTAGTTGCTGCAGTAGATTATAAACATTATGTATCACCAACAGCCTCGTTTTTCTCACGAAGCCAGTGTGTAGCAAAATAACATTAAAATTCAAAAATTGTGGGAAAATACAAGATAACACATCTCAGAAAAAGAAAGAAATATGTATTAAGCAGTTGGCAGTTGAATAGTGTTTATCTTGAGCACATTACACGGTCAAGTATTATTTAGAAATACCAGGTCAGGAACCATGTCTTGTCCTGTTATTTATTTGTAGCTGTGCCTGAGACTTCGTATCTCCACAATTTATTTACAACTTATTAAGCCTATTTCTACACAACGTGAATAGAAGTGTGATTGGAAACAAGAGGCAAAAGCTTGTTTGCTTCACTAACATGTGAAAGAGCCATGCACAAAGCAACTGCACTAAGATCCTCACCAGCAACACGCAGCTTCTAGCCTCGTGCTTTGTTTGTGGTCATGGCATAACATAAGCTTACCAAGAATTGCACACGTTTAAAGCGAAATGGTAAATTGTTAGGAATAAACAACATTCGGGGTATAAAATTCTCTTGCCTGCGCAACTTTGTCAAAATATCTTCTTACAAGATGTTACGTTTAAGAGCAGTACCTTTAAGTCTCTGCGGGAGTGAAGGGTTCTGAGGAGCGAGATGATGCATGATGCTCTAGATCAGAGTTACGTCACGCTTCGCTTTCGGAAGGCATTTCCAAAGAGTGAGTTTATGCATGGTGTATTGAAGCCGCAGCAAGTCTCGTCTTAGGATCTTCATTGGAATTTTAAAATCATATAGTCTTCAGTTTTTGGCCTTTCTGGTATATTGAGAATGACTTGACTGTTTTATAGGCAACTTCGTTAGTAAAATAGATGAAGTCAAAAAATGTAGTAGTAGGCACAAAAACCACAAAGTGAACTAAAAAAATCACTTTTTCGTAGCAATGAACAGAAATGAAACATATCGAAAGAATCAAAGCAAAGTCACTATGTTTTTAATACAAAAACGGAAATTAGTGAATCTGTTTATCATAGTCAAGCAAAATCGCTGTTAGTTTGTATTCGTAAATATAAGATAGCGGCGCTTAATTCTATTGGTTTCCAAATTTCCGAAAATATACTTGTTACTGAGTAAAACAACTAGCGACGCCATCTGTTGGTTGTTTGGTGTACTATGCCGTGATAATTAAATATTCGAAATATTAAGCAGAGTAGATGATTTTAGATGAAACTTTAAATTACGATATACTTTTATCGTGTTCCCATTAATTAATTAATTCATTAATTTATGCATTTATTTTACCTGGCAAGATTAGGGCCTTCAGGCCCTCTCTTACATCTAACCAGGCATACTCAGATTGATCGAGTTACAGTTTCTACAGAACATTTAAGGACATACAAAGTATTATACAGTATTGATGTTAAAGAACAAAAATAGAGATTGTAACAGTAGTGCAACGATAATTATAATCAAAAAATAACAACAAATAATAATAATAATAATAACTATGTATATGAAAGTGAACATACTTTTCTTTTGTGAATGTCAGTCCTATTGCTAGTTGGGAATTTTCTCGTTATGTTCATGCAGCTTGTGAGTTATTCTCATCGAGCAGAGACATAAAACGATACAATGGGGTGAAAGAGAGATAGAAGAGGTAGATAGGTTAGATGAAGAGAAGTAGAATGGTAAAATTCGAAGCTGTGATGGAGAGGAGAAAGAAAGAGATGAGAGGGGCACAACAATGGTGGCTATAGCGTCATTAATATGAAAGTTCTGAGTTCCCTCTTGAATGTTGAGTGGTTCTGGATAAGACGCAGATCACAGGGGAGCACGTTCCATAGTCGTATGGCTGAGATGGAGAATGACACGGAGAAAGATTTTGTGTCATGTAAAGGTACAGCCAAGATGCTAGACGTATCCGATGTGGTATTGCGATTGTGGAATGATGATAGGTGTTTAATGTGAGAAGATAAGTATTGGGGGCACCAGTGGCTGAGAAATCGGTGAAGTAAGCACATCGTGTGGAGATCGCGTGCCTTTGTGGGCGTATCCAACCTAGCTGGGAGTATGAAGGACTGATATGATCATACAACCGAATATTGCACACGTAAATTCAGCAGATTGTAGCTTAGTCGTTATGCATTTGTACAGGTTAGTTGATACATTCTTTGCATGTTTCGCTTGCGTTATCTAGGCACGGACTCGTGTTTCAGTAACTGTTGTTCAACATCGATTAGAATGGGCAGGGACTGCGATTGCTGTGTTCGGATGAGGGCTGACTTGGCATCCCTTCGTTCGCAGCTGCAATCGACGCTGACTTCGGTCGCGCAGCTTGAGGCTGTTGCCAATGGGCACCACTGTGGGGAGCCCGACTTGGGTATCACGGGGATGTCAACCTCGTCCCGTCTGTCCCCAGATCGGTCTGCCGCTGTGGTTGTCCCGGTTGCTGCCCGCAGTGGGGCTGAGCCCTCGCCTGTGGTTGATTGGGAGGTCGTTCCAAGGCGTGGCAGGCAGCGAAAGGCGTCCCCAGAGGCTGATCAGAAAGCCTCCCCGGTGCGTCTGACAAACCGGTTTCAGGCACTGTCTCTGGCTAAGCCGGATGCAGCTGCCTGCCCTGTTTCAGAGGATCATTCTCAGCCTTCAAGGTCCGGGCAATCGCAGAGGGTGGGCTTACTGGTAGTTGGGAGCTCCAATGTTAGGCGCGTAATGGAGCCCCTTAGGGATATGGCGGCGAAGGAGGGGAAGAAATCCAGTGTGCACTCCGTGTGCATTCCGGGAGGAGTCACTCCTGATGTGGAAAGGGTACTTCCGGATGCCATGAAGAGCACAAGGTGCAGCCAGCTGCAGGTGGTGGCACATGTCGGCACTAATAACGAGTGTCGCTTTGGATCTGAGGAAATTCTCTCTGGATTCCAGCGGCTATCTGATTTGGTGAAGGCTGGTGGTCTTGCTTACGAGATGAAGGCAGAGCTCACCATCCTGCAGCATCGTCGACAGAACCGACTGCGGACCTTTGGTGCAGAGCCGGGTGGAGGGTCTGAATCAGAGGCTCAGACGGTTTTGCGACCGTGTTGGCTGCAGATTCCTTGACTTGCGCCATAAGGTGGTGGGGTTTTGGGTTCCGCTGAATAGGTCAGGAGTTCACTACACTCAACTGGCGTCTACACGGGTAGCGGAGGCTGTGTGGCGTGGACTGGGCGGTTTTTTAGGTTAGAAGGCCTCGGGAAAGTGCGGGATGGGCTGCAATGTCAAAGGGTGCATGGCAAATACAGGACGTGCTTGGATTAAGGAACAGTCGGAATTATAGTTGTAAATCGTTGTAGTTGCGCTGGAAAAGTCCCTGAGCTTCAAGCGCTAATAGAAAGCACAGAAGCTGATATCGTTATAGGTACAGAAAGCTGGCTAAAGCCTGAAATAAGTTCTGCAGAAATTTTTACGAAGTCTCAGACGGTGTTCAGGAAAGATAGATTATGCACAATTGGAGGTGGAGTGTTTGTGTCTGTCAGTAGTGGTTTATCTTGTAGTGAAGTCGAAGTAGATACTCCGTGCGAATTGGTATGGGTGGAGGTTATACTTAACAGCCGAATTAAGTTAATAATTGGCTCCTTCTACCGACCCCCAGACTCCGATGATATTCCGATGATACAGTTGCGGAACAGTTGAGAGAAAGTTTGAGTCTCGCAACAAATAAATACTCCACTCATACGGTTATAGTTGGTGGGGACTTCAACCTACCCTCGGTATGTTGGCAAAAAACATCTTCCGAGATTGTCGTAAATGGTTTCTCCGAAAATTATCTCGAGCAGTTAGTCCTCGAACCCACGCGAATTGTAAATGGTTGCGAAAACACAATTGACCTCTTCGCCACAAACAATCCAGAGCTGATAGAGAGCATCATGACTGATACAGGGATTAGTGATCACAAGGTCGTTGTAGCTAGGTTCAATACAGTTTCTTCCAAATCCATCAGAAACAAACGCAAAATAATTTTATTTAAGAAAGCGGATAAAGTGTCACTAGAAGCCTTCCTAAAAGACAATTTCCATTCCTTCCGAACTGACTATGCGAATGTAGACGAGATGTGGCTCAAATTCAGAGATATTGTGGCAACAGCAACTGAGAAATTCATTCGTCATAAATTGGCGAGAGATGGAACGGATCCCCCGTGGTACACAAAAACGGTCCGAACGCTGTTGCAGAGGCAACGGAAAAAGCATGCGAACTTCAGAAGAACGCAAAATCCCGAAGATTGGCTAAAATTTACAGACGCGCGAAATTTGGCGCGGACTTCGATGCGAGATGCCTTCAATAGGTTCCACAACGCAACATTGTCTCGAAATTTGGTAGAAAATCCGAAGAAATTCTGGTCGTATGTAAAGTACACAAGCGGCAAGACGCAGTCAATACCTTCGCTGCGCAGTGCCGATGGTACTGTTACCGACGACTGTGCCGCTAAAGCGGAGTTATTAAACGCAGTTTTCCGAAATTGCTTCAACAGGGAAGACGAATGGAATATTCCAGAATTTGAAACACGAACATCTGCTAGCATGAGTCTCTTAGAAGTAGACACCGTAGGGGTTGCGAAGCAACTCAAATCGCTTGATATGGGCAAGTCTTCAGGTCCAGATTGTATACCGATTAGGTTCCTTTGAGGTTACGCTGATACTATACCTCCTTACTTAGCACTCATATACAACCGCTTGCTCACCGATAGATCTGTACCTACAGATTGGAAAATTGCGCAAGGTCGCACCAGTGTTTAAGAAGGGTAGTAGGAGTAATCCATTTAACTACAGACTTATATCATTGACGTCGGTTTGCAGTAGGGTTTTGGAGAATATACTGTATTCAAACATTATGAATGACCTCGAAGGGAACGATCTACTGACACGTAATCAGCATGGCTTCAGAAAACATCGCTCTTGTGCAACGCAGCTAGCTCTTTATTCACACGAAGTAATGGCCGCTATCGACAGGGGATCTCAAGTTGATTCCGTATTTCTAGATTTCCGGAAAGCTTTTGACACCGTTCCTCACAAGCGACTTCTAATCAAGCTGCGGACCTATGGGGTATCGTCTCAGTTGTGTGACTGGATTCGTGATTTCCTGTCAGGGAGGTCGCAGGTCGCAGTTCGTAGTAATAGACAGCAAATCATCGAGTAAAACTGAAGTGATATCAGGTGTTCCCCAGGGAAGCGTCCAGGGACCTCTGCTGTTCCTGATCCATATAAATCACCTGGGTGACAATCTGAGCAGTTCTCTTAGATTGTTCGCAGATGATGCTGTAATTTACCGTCTAGTAAGGTCATCTGAAGACCAGTATCAGTTGCAAAGCGATTTAGAAAAGATTGCTGTATGTTGTGTCAGGTGGCAGTTGACGCTAAATAACGAAAAGTGTGAGATGATCCACATGAGTTCCAGAAGAAATCCGTTGGAATTCGATTACTCGATAAATAGTACAATTCTCAAGACTGTCAATTCATCAAAGTACCTGGGTGTTAAAATTACGAACAACTTCAGTTGGAAGGACCACATAGATAATATTGTCGGGAAGGCGAGCCAAAGGTTGCGTTTCATTGGCAGGACACTTAGAAGATGCAACAAGTCCACTAAGGAGACAGCTTACACTACACTCGTTCGTCCTCTGTTAGAATATTGCTGCGCGGTGTGGGATCCTTACCAGGTGGGATTGACGGAGGACATCGAAAGGGTGCAAAAAAGGGCAGCTCGTTTTGTATTATCACGTTATAGGGGAGAGAGTGTGGCAGATATGATACACGAGTTGGGATGGAAGTCATTACAGCAAAGACGTTTTTCGTCGCGGCGAGACCTTTTTACGAAATTTCAGTCACCAACTTTCTCTTCCGAATGCGAAAATATTTTGTTGAGCCCAACCTAGGTAGGAATGATCATCAAAATAAAATAAGAGAAATCAGAGCTCGAACAGAAAGGTTTAGGTGTTCGTTTTTCCCGCGCGCTGTTCGGGAGTGGAGTAGTAGAGAGATAATATGATTGTGGTTCGATGAACCCTCTGCCAAGCACTTAAATGTGAATTGCAGAGTAGTCACGTAGATGTAGATGTATCTAACGCAAGCATTCATCACTAGCTCGAGGCATCTCGAATTTTCACTGTTTGTGCCGTGTTGAACTACATCACAGTAGTAAAGATTAGGCAAGAGTAGTGTTTGGACTAATTTTTGTTTAACATGGGTTGGAAATTGTTTTCTAAATTTTTGAATTGCATGTTGGGAGGAGAGCGATTTCCGGCAAGCTGTGACTGTTTGTTCTTCCCAGTTTAGGTGTTCATCCAAGATCATTCCAAGGTCTTTTATTGTTTTTTGGTATGGTCGTTGGGTACCATTGAAGAGTGACGGTTTCCCGAAAGTACCGGCTGATTAACTTTGGATGAGATATAAGTATGACCTGGGATTTCTTGGGGTTTAGTTTCAGACCTAGGTTCTGCGCCCATCGAGAAACAGAGCAAAGATCTGCGTTCATACTCGCTACTGCGTCAGCAGTGTTCTTAGGGCTTGGACTCATGTACAGCTGGATGTCGTCGGCATATAGATGATAGTGCAGGAGTGAATTACTGAAGAAATATTACTAATGTACAGTGAGAAGAGTAATGGACCAAGGATGGAGCCTTGGGGAACGCCAGAGCGCACGTTCATCCATGATGACTTTTCCGACCCCACAAATGATTTGTTGACTTCTGTTTTTGAGGTAGCTGTCGAACCAGTGTATTGCGCTGTTTGAGAAATTCAGCTGTTTCGTTTTAAATAGTAATATATCAAAGTCAACTGTGTCAAAAGCCTTGTTAAAGTCAAGCAGTGTCAGGATGGTAGCTTCACGTCAGTCCATAACATACTTAATTTCATTAGTTACTTCCATGAATGTAGTTGCTGTACTATGGTGCTTTCGAAAGCCTGACTGATATTTGTCATGGATTTAAGGGGTTTTGAGGTAAACCGTAAGCTCTTCACGGATGATGTATTCTAGGAATTTAGATATTGCAGGTAGTATGCTGATCGGTCTGTAGTCACCTGGCGACTTAGGGTTGTACGTTTTGGGTATAGGTTGAATTAAACTTTGCTTCCACTCAGTAGGATATGTACTACTGACAAGAGTCAGGTTGAAGATGTCTGTGATAACTGGAATAATAGTGTCTACGACGTTCTTAATCATGCCAATGCTCACTCCATCATTTCCTACTGCCTCGGAAGAGATTCTCATAATTGCCTTGTGTACTGTGCCGGTAGTGACATGTTTTAGGAAAGACTTGTCTGTCGAGAGATTGATATCTTGGGTCTGGTAATTTGTCGCTGCGTGGCAGTTTACAGCTGTTGAGAAGAAATCGTCTAATTCTTCTGCAAACGCTTGATAAACAGCGTCAGATCTTCGCTTCCCTATACCGAAACTGCGCAGCTTTTTCCACAGTGCAGCAGGTTTTCATATGCCGCATACTACAGAGCGGGCATGTCTGATTTTGGCATTCCTCACGCTTTGCTTGGTTCTGTTTGGGAGTTTCCTATAAGCTTCATACGCCTTGGGGGGTTGGGTTACACTTGAAGGCCCTATGTGCAGCATCACGTTTATTCATTAACTGGCGTAATGCAGTGGTGAGCCACGGAGCGGGAGCTCTCTTTTCCTTGACAGTGCGTTTAGATGAAATAACGCCGATATGTTTAAAGTAACGAACGATTTAGGTGATACGCCTTACACACCGTATTCATAGCTACGGCTAACGTGGATGCATGAACTTACCAAGCGAAGATCCTTGGGGGCGCAGAGTACAGCGGCGAGGTTATCGCAGGGATCGGGACACTTCTGCTGAGGTTTGCACGAAGAGTTGGAGGCGACGGACGTCAGATGGAACGGCCATCCCGTCGCACGCACGCATCTTGAAAGCAGGCGAAGCATTTCGATTTCTACCGGTTCTGCGTTGGTAAGCGATTTTCAGACCGCTGGTTCTATGCGGAGGATAGGAAGCACCTAGACGTAATAACTCTGATTACAGAATTAACGAGTATATAAGTAGTACATAAACCTCGACACTTACCCTTACACACACGGTGAAGTAGTTCTCTTCCTGACGTCTCAAAATACAAGGTGAGTGTCTTCGTCAGCAGTCATTGCAGAACCGTGATTTCCTTCGTCATTTTCATTTATATGCTGCAAACATAAAATATTATATAAATATTTGGCGAGACGTGCTTACAAAAAAGGCATTAGTAGCCTCCTGGGGACCCATATTAAGTCGTAAAAGTATAACTATGCTCGGAGGTTTGGTAAATAGCATCAATACCATAACATGTCACCAACAGGCCACAACAAAACGACGAAGCCCATTGCCAAAGCATCTTGTAGACATTCGTTTCCTGATCTGAGAAGTAGAAACACTGCAACCATCAGCGCTGAGTTGCTGGAAGTGTACGGCAATATCATCATATCTCACAGTGGTTAGATGGCACGGATGGTTGCATTGTGGTCAAAGAAATTTGAGTGATGCAGAAAATGAAAAACTAGAAAACAATTCCTGATATGTGCGAGCATGACTAGGGCACCGATGGTTCCGTACAGACTCAATTACGCATATACATAATTCATCCAATCCCACGAATCGAGAATTTGTACGTTTTTTGCCTGTTAACGATATCGAGACTGGCAACGTATTTACGTGACATAAAAGAGACCATACACTTGAGTATGCGAGATAAATTTTAACATGATACGTGTGCCCGTTTCTGAGAAAAAGCGATAGACGAATAAAGGCAAATTTTTATCGTGTTATTCGACTTTCTATTTTGTGTGATATACTTACAAATTAACAATTTCTGTGTTGTTACCTTTAGATATACTGCGAAACCTTGCTTCTTGCCTAATTTCAGGACTCTAGGTCAACAGGAAGTACCCTCCAGGTTTTGATGAGTAAGCCTGCGAGTATCAAAATATGTGCCGCAAATGGCCGCATATTTTGACTGCACTGACTAGGAAACTTATTTTTTTACAGCGCCAGGGGCCATAGAACTATGTACGTAACATAAATTTCTACTTGATAAGTCTACATCTTCCTGAGAAAATGGGGTATTAACTGTCGGAAAGAGAGAGACAATAAAGTGATCGTATACGAATTCAGTTTTTACCGACTAAGTTACCGAATCCTAAAAAGGACGTAATATCCTATATCTACTGTATAAGTGGTTCACTGTGAAACAGTCAACTGTCAACTCATTCAAGTAACTGGAAGGGGAGGGGGGGGGGGGGGGGAGCGTGGAGTAACAGTTAGTGGGGATATGAACTGGAATGATCACATAGGTTCAGTCTTACGTAAGCCTAACGGAAGACTCGGATCATTGGCAGGATGCTGATAAATATCGTCATTCTACAAAGGAGACTGATTACAGCTCACGTACACTACCTGTCTCAGAACATCGCTCAATTGTATGGGACCCATACTGAATACTGGGTATTGGACGTGTCAAAGGAGGACAATTCGAATTCCATTGATTTGTTAGACTCACAGGAGGGCGTCACGGGCATGTCGAAATACATGAACTCTTTCATACTTTGTCGTATAGAGTTCGGTGAAGTTTTTTTGGTGCCTACGAATCAGTATGTGAAATGCTAGATTTAAATGCGCTATAAATATGTTGTTCGCATACTACATTATCTTGGTTCGCATCCTGTTCTGTACTTTCTCGTTGTCAGTGAAGAACTCCATGTAAGCAGCTTTTGACACAACTGACATTCAACTACAGTATATTACATCTTGTCACCGAATGAGTAGGGTTTATGTATTTCTGCTTCGAATGGTGTTATTTCTTGCTATTCAAAATGTTTTTGTAGTCTTAGTGAGTAAGGCATTATTCTCGGCAAATGCTGAAATTGCAACCGTAGTTGCCCAGATGTGATGACATGTTATTGGCAAATACTGCACACAATGCATTTTAACAAAGATAAGTGTACTCCAACCATCCTCTTACTGTAACGAAAATTTAAAGGAAAGCAAATAATACACACTGTCGTCCTTTCATCAATGGATCTACTAGTGAATTATGTACAACTAGAGTTAACTAAATGCTGTAGCATTCAGTAGGGTGGGAGTACGTTTAACCATACCACATAATCATATGTATAAATATTCACAGCGATGAAAAATATTTTTTGTGCATTTTGGAACCTTGTACAATAACTACGTACTCTGTCACAAATATTACAAAGCACATTAAACTGCAAGAAACAATAGTCAAAGCTGAAATGTATACTCATTCCATAGCACGATGTAAAGTTGAATACCAATCCTGATAAATTGTAAAATTTAAATTTTCACGGCCGGTAATGTCACACCTATTAAAATATCCCAGGATATTATGACGTAGTCCAATAGTTCTCAAATTTAAATCGAGTGTTTCGTCCCCATCTACTGAGGACATTTTCAAGGGCGATCTTAGCTTCTTTGAGTGTCCCGATTCACCCCCTGACTCGCTACAGATTGCAGTAAAATTCCATTTACGCGTCGTTCCACGCAGTGGCGTGACGTTACGTGTTCTGAATAACCGCGAGCAACTTGTAGTTGTCGGCTGCCGTCGTCCGCTGTCGCTATCACCCCATGGTACGAGACTGGTACGTATCTTCTTCAGCACCGGGATCCAGGTGTCATTCAATTCCACGCCCCCCGCCTACACACTGAAATTTCTGTCTGTTTTACAATCTCTATGGCCTCTCTGTATAGCCTTTCATGGTATCCGCTTGTGGCCGAAAGGACTTGACTCCTATCAAAATAAATATTGTGGTCTCCTGGCTGCAAAGCATGTTCTGCAACAGCTGATACGTCAATCTCCCGCCTTGTGCATTGCCTTTGTGCTCTATCTAGTCGTTATTGGCCATTATTTTCTAGTAGTCACGTACACCTCCCCACAACTACGCAGAATTCTATAAACTACTGCTTTTCCAGCGGTTGGCGAGCATCCTTAGCCAATAATAGGTGATCGTATACTATCCGGGTGGGTTTGTGGATTACCACGATGTTCCGTTTTCTCAAGATTTATCCTATGTAATGAGTAACGTCCTTAATGAAAGACAGGAAAACTTTCGATTTCACAGGCGCTTGTGTGTCGTTATGATTTTTGCGTGGTGGCGTAACTCTCATTACAACCGTTGAAAAACGAAATGCGACGGTTGTTTTGAATATCAAGTTACCTTTCATTAGGAATGTGGATGCGGAGTCTCTATGTAAATGGATGAGTGCTGAATATATGAGTGCAAATCAAAGGAGCAAAGGAAGTTGTACAGACATGTGAATATATCATCCTTCAAAACAGGCGAAGACCAAACCATTGTCGATCAAAGTGTTTCTCAGATGTTTCTTTTTCTTCTGCAATGGTATGGTGCTAACAGGTTACGTTCGTCCGGGCTGAGGCAGCACAGGAGCACACTACCGTACGCTTCTGTGGAAATTATGAGAAGTTGTCAAGATGATGCAGTCCCACGCGGCGCTTCTGCTCTGCTGGACCTCTGTCCACCCTCTGTAGAGCACAGTCACACACGCTCATACGCTCCCCGTATTCACCCCACATGGCACCCATTGACTTCTTCCTGGGTCGCATGAAGACACCATTGCGTGCAAGCCATTTCTTAGTGTCAACAACGTGATGTCGAGGTGCAATTATTCTTAACAGTGTACGTGACGACCTCTCCATCAATGTCTGCTACAACTCATCCATGGCTGCGAAAAATTGTCGCATTGTAGGATGATTAGGTACGGAATGACTAACGCCGCCACCAGCTTCCGTTGTGGATGGTTGACTTTCTCGAGGTGATGATTAAAACTGCACTTCGGAAATTTACGGTGGTATAATCGAACAACGTGATAAAAGTTATTAGCAATATTCAACAACGGAAATAGTAGTAATCCACTGAATTACCTGTGTCACCGAAGTCGATTTGTAGTAGGATTTTGAAAAATACACTGAGTTCGAACATCATGAACTACCTCGAAGAAAACGGTCTGTTGACAAATAGCCAGCACGCATTCAGAAAATATCGTTCTTGTGGAATAAGTAGCCCTCTGTTCAAAAAATGTTCAAATGTGTGTGAAATCTTATGGGACTTAACTTTTAAGGTCGTCAGTCCCTAAGCTTACAAACTACGTAACCTAAACTATCCTAAGGACAAACATACACACACCCATGCCCGAGAGAGGATTCGAACCTCCGCCAGGACAAGCCGCATAGTGCATGACTGCAGCGCCTCAGACCGCTCGGCTAATCCCTCGCGGCTCCTTATGTTTTAAATATCCCCATAGAAAGAAGTCCGGCGACGTCAAATCTGGGGACCTAGCAGGTCAATTAATAGGGCTATCTCTGCCGATCCACCGACCAGCGTAAACACTGTCTGATACTTTCCTTGCTTCAGTTGCCTAATGCGCTTGGCAACCTTCATGCTGAAACAACATACGCTGTAGAACGTCGAGGGCGACTTTCTGCAGTAGTTCTGGTAGTTCTTGTTTCAAAAACGTTCGTTATTTGCGTCCATTCAACTTGCCGTCTGTACAGTACTACCCATAATGCCGCACCATACGTTAACCGACCAAGAACGTTGATGGTTACCTTGCCTGTCTACACTGCAGTAATGCATGTGATGTCTTTAACGCTACCATGGTTTCTAAATGTAGACTCATCGGAAAAGAGTATCTTTGCAAAAAATGTGGGGGTCGTTTACTTTTGTTAACGTGTCCTTTCACAAAACACTGCCTGGTTATGTAAATTGATGCGATGAAGTTCTTGATGCAGTGACACGTGATATGGATGATACTTATGACGATGCAGTATTGTGACAACACTACCTACAGCCGTACCGAAGTCGCGGTGGGTTGTGATACACTGCCTGTAGTACAACTATTTCCAGCCGCACAGTCCATGACTGCAGCTCCCCAGACCGCTCGGCTAATCCCGCGCGGCTAGGAATCTGTTAGCACTAAGGATATTCCATATTTCTGTATTTCCAGAATGCTTTTGACACGTTCCTTAAAAGATATGTATAATCAAATTATTTGTCTACTGATTATCATCTCTTTTGTGTGAGTGGACTCGTGATTTCCTGTCACACAAAGGTCATAGTAGTTGGTAATCGGTGAAAAAGCGTTCATAAAACAGAAGCGATATCTAGCGTTTCCCAAGGAGGTGTTACAGGTCCTCTGCTGTTCGTAATCTGTATGAACGATTTAAGACGCAATCCGAGCAGCCGTCCAAGATTTTTGCACATGAAGCTGTCATTTACCGTTGCTAAAAGTCACCAGAAGAACGACGCCAGCTGCGAAATGACGCAGACACGATGTCTCTAAGGTACGAAAAGTGGGAACTAACCCTATATAATGAAGAGTGTGAGGTCATCCATGTGAGTACGAAAAGAAATCCGTTAAATTTCAGTTGCATGATAAATCAGATAAACTGAAAGGGCTTCAGTTCCACTAAATATGTAGGAATTACAATAATGAAAACCTAAACTGGCGCGATCACATGAGAATGTTGTGGGGAAGGCAAACCAAACACTGCGTTTTGTAGGCGGAACACTTAGATGATGCAACAGATTTCCTAATGAGACTGCCTATACTAGTATCGTCCACCCTGTGATACATTACTGCTGTGCGGTATGGGGTCCCTACCAGATAGAATTGACGGAAGACATCGAAAAAGTTCAAGAAATAGTGCACAGATTGGCACGGATATAATAGACGACTTTCACGTGGCAGTCATTAAAACAAAGGCTTCTTTTAGTTGCGCGATGTTTTGTCACGAAATTCCTATCCCCAACTTTCGCCTCTGAATGTGAAAATATTTCACTGTCGCTAAAATACATAGGGAGAAATAATCACTATAATGAAATAAGAAAAATCAAAGCTCGAGCAGAAAGATTGAAGCGTTCGTTTTACCCACGCGCTCGTACAGAGTGGATCGGTAGAGAAATAAGCTGTTGGTGGTTCAAAGTACCCTCTTCCAGGAGAGTAAGTGCGAACTGCAGAGTAGTGATATAGATATACATGTAGAAAGATGCTCCACGCGTAATCACAACCAACCAACATAAAATTGCCGCCCAGCCTTCGCTCTTTATGTTTACTGGTTTCCCTGAGATTTTCCAGGCAAATACTATATTAATAACTTGAAGGAGCCCGTGCCCAGTTGACCTGCTCATGTAGTTTAATTCGCGAAGGACTTAGTTCTTAATACAGTGTGTTGAGTCACCGGTTAACTGAATCATCGCGCAGGATATATGGTCGTTGTTCTCTGAAGTCAGTCAGGCATAGTGTGGTTATTCGGTGGTTTTCAACACTTGTCTAGGCAACTCTGGGCGGAAAAAAATGCCAATGAAACCACAACACCTTACTGTAACTGGACAGGGCAGTTGATGAACGGTGTGAGCCAAATGTTATTCTACAGTTTCAGGTTGAGATCCCTACAAAGCATGCCCAGAGAAAACGCTCGTTCACCTTATGAGAATATGTTCGTTTACCTTACCGCTGTTTCGAATTAGAGAAAGGCGGACTCAGTCACATGAGGGATTTGAAGAATCATACCTAAAAATCACATTGATAGTTGGGTGTAGTGCAATGGCCTGCCGGAGTGGCCGAGCGGTTCTAGGCGCTACAGTCTGGAACTGCGCGACCGCTAAGGTCGCAGGTTCGAATCCTGCCTCGGGCATGGATGGATATATGTGATGTCCTTAGGTTGGTTAGGTTTAAGTAGTTCTAAGCTCCAGGGGACTGATGACCTCAGATGTTAAGACCCGTAGTGCTCAGAGCCTTTTTATTTATTTATTTTTTTGTTTATTTTATTTGTGCAATGACTACAGAACGAGTGGTTACGATATGTCCTCAGGGAGAAAACCATCCAAATATATTAGTCACGGTTTTTTCAGTTATTATAATTACGAGAATATCGTAGGACTGTGTGACTGGCTCCGACGAATAGACAGAAGATAGTAGCTCAAATGCGGAAGAAGTTACAGGCGGACTGCCATCACCAACCGTTGGGCAAGATGACTGGAAACGATGGAGGTTAAGATATCGAGCTACTAAGCGTCGTTTCCCGCTCACACTATACCACAAACAACATACTTGAATGGTGTAGATCAAGAGTCACCTAGAGTCATTTCGATCATTCGGTGACATTTTGCTGCTTTCAGCGATGAGTCACGCGTTTGCTTATGGTGGACAGACCGACGCTTATGTATCCTCAGATGACCCAGTTAAGGTCACAGGTAGCAACGAATCTCCAGACACACAACTCTCCAACTCATGATGGGAAGCTGTGACTAAATGACTGATTTCGTAATTGTTGAATGGAGGCCGAGCGCTGGCAGTGAACAGCCTGTGTGACCAGAGCACCAAATGCCATAGTTCGACGGGATAACGAAATATCGCACATTATAGCTTACATCAAGGTACATAAAAAGGAGATAGGCAATTCCGGCCCCTGGAGAGCAAAAAGTACCCAGACACGCCTACGCTCCATGACTTCACACAGAGAACAGTGGTGACTAAGCAATCAGTGGAAGCGGCGTGATCTATTACCCGACGAATTTGTAGCAGCTGTTAAGCGACTGCCCGGAAGTATTTCCTTCAGTTTAGAAATCGAGTTTAACTCACGAGGGCTTAAGTTAGGGGAGGGTAGTAGGTGGTATAGCACTTAGCACCCCCAAACAAGTCAGTAACAGCTTGCACTGTACGTGCTTCAGCATTGTCCTGCAAATTGATGGTCAGGTTCTGCAGAAAGTGTCATCACTTCTGTATGTATGCTGTTCATTTTTGGATAACATACAGACAGAAGTGATGACCTTTTCAGCAGTATCTGACCATCATTTTGCAGGACTATGCTCAAGCACGTACAGTGCAAGCTGTTACTGATTTGTTTGGGGTCGCACTCCCCTGACTTAAGCCCTCGTGAGTTCAACTCGATTTATAAACTGAATGAAACACTTCACGGCATTCGCTTCAGAGCTGCTACAAATTCGTCGGTAAATAGACCGCGCCGCTCCAGCTTTCAACACAACTGCCTGCTAAGAGTATCCTATGACTGGCAACGGGTTATACAGAATCGTGGTGACTACCTTGAAGGTCAGTAAAACTTTGAAACACGCATCTATTTTGTACGAGTTGTAAGTAAATAGTTGTCACTATTTAAGTTCCAACCCTTGTATTTCGATACTCGCAAACTCAGTCACCGAAAGCTATTGGGTACATCCTGCAGACCTAGAATCATGAAACATGGTAAGAAGCAAGGTATAAGGCTGTAAGTAAAGGAAAGAAATCCGACTGTCTCTCCGTCCGTCCGTCCAGACCCCTTTCTTCTCGGGAACGGGGTGACGTATCAAGTTGAAGTAAATGTCGCATACTGAGGACTGTAGTCCCTTGGCAGTATAATAAATGTAAGCTTCCAAACGAATACACCAAAAAAATGACATGTATGTTACATGATTTGATACTCGTAAACTCGCTTCACAAAACATGTAGGGCACTTCCCGTTGGCTTAGAAGCATACAATTTAGAAAGAAGGAAGGATTAACAGTACAAGTAAGCGAAAAGACCAGAAAATCGTTCACGTGCAGTTAAATCACAAGACGAAACATGTCTTTTGTTGTTCGTTATCCGAATTCAAACTTAAAAACATTCTCGAATCTCTTGGAATTTATCGGGACCGATATCTTGTCAGTTTGAATGTCGATAACAGGCAAAAGTCGTCGAGATTATCTGGTTAGATAAACTATATATACGGAACCCTCAGAGCACGAGACCTTCTCACACCTGGCCAATTTTTATCTTTAAATCTTACATAATCGAAAATAATTCCACGTAAACCGTAAAACTAGCTACCAGATCTGATCCTATGTGATGGGTGCGACGTACTGATTTAAGCATCTGAACAGACTGAAACTTCCTGACAGATTAAAACTGTGTGCCGGACCGAGACTGGAAGTCGGGACCTTTGCCTTTCGCTGGCAGGTGCTCCAGCAAAGGAGCTACCCAAGCATGACTCACGACCCGTCCTCACAGCTTTAATTCTGCCAATACCTCGTCTCCTACCTTCCAGACTTCAAAGTTTTAATCTGCCAGGAAATTTCATATCAGCACACACTCCGCTGCAGAGTGAAACTCTCAATCTGAGCAAACTGTCAGACAGATGTAAGTGAACAGTAGTCAGACACGAATTGCGAATTCGAAGTATTAGTGAACAGGTTAAAGAACACAGCAATACATACAGTCTATGTCTTTACAATAAAGCAAATATAAAAAATAATAATAATCCACAGGCAAACAGGGAAGTATTCACTAGGTTGCCAAAGAAGTAGAGACACGAGGAAAGCAATAGAACAATATAACAATAATACGTAGCAGTCCAGATTCTAAAAACTGGGGAGAGAAGTTGAACAATGAGATGAGGTACGAAGAGAAGGTTGAGTTTGAGGTTGAGGTGATGGAAGTGGAGGAATGGAGAACATATATATGATGAAAGTGACAAAGTATCAAGTTGGACACCTTTGCAAACGACGAGGAATGTAGTGGCAGCCCTGTTGGTGAGGAACGCATATATTTTCAGTCCTAGAGACTATGGAGCGTAAAAGTTACGAAGACTTGGTATTGTAAATTCCGACCACACTTTTTCACAAGGACGATGCTACATAGTAGTTCGTCTGGTTAACTGAAGGGATCATTCGAGACATATCATAATACATATTTATATTAATTTTTAACATAATGTGCCCTATCTTACATCAAATTGATTATGTAATATTACAGTTGTAGGAGAGTTTATTAAATTTATCCTATGCTTACGCGAGCAACGTAAATGCTTCCTTACATGTGGGGCGAAAAGTGAGGTTACTGGTTCTGGAAGAAACAAAAAGATACTATCCCATATCGAGAAAGTATAAAGTATTAGATGTACCTTGAATCCAGAAATCAAACTTCAGGAAAGATGCCAAGAGACATACCGTGTATATGAAAGTGTAAAACATTCGATATGACTTGAATTCAAAATTCAGTCGCCTGTAAACAAGAGAGTCCTAAAAAAGAAGTAAAAAACTATTTTTATTTTGAATAAGGTAAAAGCTACAAAAAGATAAACAAACATCCAGTTTATTTATACTGAAGACACGATTTCACTTGTGCCAATATTTTGTGTGAGGACAGATTTGCTCAGGTGTAACACGCTACTTTTGTAATACAGAAAATACTGTTAAGTTACTTAGTAGTTGATGTCCAGCTGACATTAGAGTTACTTGTAACTACGTATTTTTAAACAGAAAGAAAACTGTTTTAACTGATACAAATTTTGGTCCTTGGTGAAACACTGCATATTATATAACTTCAACGAAACACTGTTTTGTCTTACTTCACACAACTTACGACCTAGGTTTATGGCTGTAAGCCCATTTTCCAATCCACACCCGATCGAAGTCTTCGGAAAATGAGGTTTTATGAAACAAGGGAAGGAAGTGTTTCGTTTAGGCCATACAAAACAAAATCCTTTAATAAATATATTATTTGAAACCAGAGAAAAATGTGTGACAAAATTATGACAGTCTACCTTGACTCCCCCCTCCTCCCTGGCATTCCCCACCCACGCCTTCACCCGCTACAATCTTTTTTGCGAATGACAATTTCCTTTAATTACGATTTTAAGAAATACGGTAAAGTGTTCATCAAGATCGGTCAGGCATATAGACAGTTAAAATGCTACGACAAAAATGTTTTTCCAGGCTACACTTTAAACTCTGTAACAGTTTCACACAGCACGTGCCCTGCCTGTAGTGGTGAAACGACGACATTTCAGGCCGATAGTGTCACAACGTGCAAGAACGACTGTACCCACAAAATAAGTTTTGAGAATCATGTAATAAGAAATCGTGCACGATATTGCAAAGGAGGGATACGTCACACACCTCCAGTGCTATAAAACAAACACAAAAACACACCCCGAAATCAAAATGGTAAAATTGGGAATTCAATACAACTTATCATGAACGACAGTTCAGCTGTTTTGTATTCTACCATTTAGAGAGTCATAAAATTTCGGGCGCCCGTAAATATAAGATAGGTCTGTTACCAAACGTTTTTTCTGAATTATGTCTGAGAACATCTTCTCAAAGTACAAACTAATCATCAATGCTTTTTCGTATGAAGTAGAAACAAATTCGTAATACTTCTTCGCTGTAACAAAGGAAATTTGAACGTATATTGATAACAGTTGACTAAATCACTTTCAATGCATTCTCCTATACACTTCAAAGAAGGAAAATAACGTAGATTTTTATCTGAGACCAAGCAAATTTCCAAATGTTAGTTTAGAATGCCAAAAGAGACTTCCACGGTAATAATTTTGCTATATGATTACTTCCAGGAGCACATGAGTTCTTGTATCGATTAGAAATGCTTCATGGCTTTCCTGCTATAAGCAGTTAGTTTAAGGTGGTGCTCAGTGGATAGAAATCAATGTAAATGTAGATTAATTGACGTACTTAAAGATTTTCGGATTATGGAAATTATTTTACGGACAGCATATATGACTAAAGTAGGCTTTGTAAAGATCGGTGTGAATATTGTGAATGAAGAGAAATAATAAATACTATTAGATAGTGATTCTTTACCTGCGTTACAGGAATTTAACTATTTTCCCTGCTGTATTCCACAATACGACGTTCGGAGAGAATGCATAACTACTCGATTCTAACAGCGGAAACAAAGGAATGCCGATGAGTCTGTAAATAATCAGTGTATACGATCGCAGATACTCTCTCCGCTATATTGCCCTTTAATATCGAGATCACAAGAGCAGAAAGTTATTGCTTCGATATGCTGTTTCTATCCAGCGATATTACATCAACCTTTTATGGAAACAATAAGTTGCTAATATCGCAGCCTTTTTTGCATGCGAATTTTAATAAATAATGTTGAATAAATACGCTTTTGTCAAAGAGGTAGAGAAAAGCCAAAGTGAAGATACGCAAAAAAAGAAAATATAAAACCGTATGCAGAGATATGAGTACTACGCTAATGCGACGTAAACCATGAAAGAGAAATGCAGTAATAAACGACGAATCGTAGGGAAACTGCGGTCCATATGGACTTCAGTTTCACTGCGAAAATACACTTCTGTATTCAGTTATGAGCTAGAGAAAAGTTCGTGAAAATCAGAGTAATCAAACACTATGGTATCAGAAATTTCAAAAGCGACTAACTTTCAAAATGATTTAAACATAATGACAATTCTCTCCATCAAACCAATGATTATTGCAAAGACCTACCAAAAAGAGAACGAATCGTAATTGGAGAAAAAGTTCAGATATTGAAAATGTTTGCGGTGTAGAATGAAGCAAATAATTACGAATAGCGACTGAGTATGAACTGAAACATGGAAGTACATGTGTAACGAGTCGCTTTCACTTGAAGGAAAGCAGTCGTTTAACATTAGTGATAGTAATGATAACGGAGACAGAGATCTATAAAAACTTTTGAATTGTCAAGTGATTAGCTGCAGACAGAGGTCATCGTTAAGTCGAAGGCGTGAATGAAAGTGAGATATCGATAACAGAGCGTGCAAGATTTTTGAAGACTTTCTTCCGTTCGTGAAATACAGAAGTAGTAAATTTAAATGTGTTAATGGTGTTGAAAAGAGATGAAAGTTCGAATAACAAAATTAAATGGTTTTCTGTTATTGACAACCGCAGCTGAAGTAATCTGTGTTCCTAAATAAACTTTCAGCTGTATGTAAAATTTTGCAGGAATACAGTCGATTTTGTAATTTAAAGTCACACCTTCAAGTGTGCATCTACAAGATAGGAAAAATGTGACAGGAAAAAATGATAAAAATCTGTATCCTAGCAATATGCGCTCATGACAACCAATATCAAATACTCACACGTCAGTAAAATATTTAAGCCTTGATATGTTAACAGTGTTTTGTTCTGAGAAGGTTCAGTTCCTTTAGTTCCCTTATTTCTCTTATCAGGGATGAAATATTTTACTGACGTGTGAGTATTTATGTTGCTTGCCATGAGCAAACACTGATGAGCCAAAACATGATGACCACCTGCTTAACAGCTAGTTTGTCCGTCGTTGGAACGAAATATATAACTGATTCTTCCACTAGGTAGCATCTAACGTCGCAGTGGGAAGTGGTCATAGTGTTTTGGCTTATTAATGTAGATTATTAGGATATGTTTTTTAATTACAAGAACAATTGTACTTCTCCTATATAATAGATGTACACATGAAGATCTGATTTGAAATCGCGAAATCAGTCGTGTTCCTGTAAAAGTTTATATACAGTTGAAAGCGGTTTATTTCAGAAACATGAACAAAATTAAATACAATTTTCAAAACAGTCTAAACTATCCAAAGGAAAGACCTATTTCAAAATTGTGGCACGACAAACGGGAATAAAGTCAAGAACATACGGAAAGCGCTAAAAGCGATCTTCGCAACATTGGTTCACAGATAACTAGTAACACATGACAAAATGGCACTACGATAACGCCTCGTTAAATGCCGTCATTTACGCACTCACAATCTGTCATTCAGTAATCACACTCGGACTATCAATTCCGTAAGCACTGTGGTGCTAGAGCACAATGACCAATCGTGGCTTAATCGTGCGTGCAACATTCGAACCAGGTTGCGCAATGGCGAGGCACTAGAATCTCATTCGGGAGTAGCGTTTTCAAATGCCTTACGATCATCCTGGTAAGTGACTGTCATTCCTATAACTTTTCTTTTAGTGTCTAAGCCACATTATGTTGTTGTAGTAATAGTTTTTGATTCTTCCCAATAATATAAGTTTCGTTGTGCTGCGGCACAGAGCACCATCAGATAATATGGGAGCGTTACAAAATGGCGTTGATATGGAGGTACGTATGAAACATGGATGAGTATTCGAATGTCTGTTGCTGCTGGAAAAATGGCTAATCGTGTAATGACAAGATGCACTACACGAGAGTACCGTGAGGCTGTGGGCACGGCATTTCACTGGTGGAAAAGGGATATGTAGACAAGCCTGCTCAGCTCCCACCCCTTATAAGAAACTCCGTCTTCATCAACTAATTCGTGGCGAACGACCAAGGAATTGATTACGGAGCTGAACATCGACTGTATTTCCTTACACAAGACGTTGTTCAACCTAGGTTAAAACAAAACACACGTGGGATAACCGGGAACGCTTTACTGTGACTCAGAGGTTAGGACGTGTATATGTATATTCGTTCTTTTTCGACTCTCTCTCCCCTGTCTCTGTCCTTCGCCTTCTCCCCCTTCTCTGTTCATGTTATCCTCCACCCCCTCTCCCTCTTCTCCTGACCCTCTCCCCCCTCTCAATAAATCACCACCTGCCCTTCTCTTACATGTTTTCCATCCCTTTCTCTCCATCTCTTCCTGCCCTCCCTCTCTCTGTCCGACTCTTGCTTTCCTTTTCCTGTGCCCATTTTTTCCCATCCCTCTGGCCATCTCCTATTTCCTCCTCTCTCTGACCTTGAGTCATATTTATTGTTATTGCAAATTCAGATTCTGTAGCGGTTTTCTAATCATACGCCAATAAGCCATAAATACCACTTTCCGGTTTGCTAACAACATTTCAGTAACATTCAGATTCTATAAATTCATATTCTGCAACAGTATTCTAATCATAAACCAATAAACAATCAATAAAAATTTTCTGTTTGTTAAGAACATTAAATCGGAATGGTACATTTTGAGATTTTTGCTAACAATGTTTTCCCTTTATACATTACATATGTATCTTTATATATTACATGTAATAAGAATATACGTAGATTAAGGAATTAGGTACATAAAAGCACGCCCATATTAGAAATAAAGCTTGTGTCAGAATTTCGAAACAATCAAGAATTTTCGGAAATCAATGATTTTGAACGAATCAACATTTAAATTTTTGTAACGTTTCCCCCTTTTTTACGTATATTATATATAAAGTATGTTCAACTGTAGACATCGGAATATTTTGAAAACTAGATATCTGATCGAACAAGCGATAATTTCAATTTGTTTGTCTTGAGGGATCATCCAAGAACACACTCGACCTCTGATCCCTCCCTATGCGTGGGTGGCGGAGGGCAACTTTGAAATCTTCAACAGGAAACCCCGTTCTTTTATCGCAGATTACAATTCCTCTGCAAAATATGCATACTTTTTGCCTGAAGCATGTTCTTCGTTTCGTCAAGATGACGCTGTACTTGGATGAATACAAAGTGAGTACATAATAGTAATTTACCACATGCTACTTAATGCCCCTTGAATATCCAATGGCACCTCCATGCAGCGAGGATACAAAAGGCTATCATTTCATAACTTCTAATGGGAAACCCCATTTGTAACTTTGTTCCTCCGAGGCGACTACTCGAAACGCCACTGTGCCCATGTAGCAAACTACGACGTAGAACAACAGACAGAACACTGCGACAGGTACTGCAATATCATGCAAATGTAAAACAGATAGACGCCCTAAACATTACAATACTTGGGCAGTGCTTATTGCGTGCACACCTACCTGTCATTTGGAG
Source organism: Schistocerca gregaria (assembly GCF_023897955.1). Taxonomy (NCBI): domain Eukaryota; kingdom Metazoa; phylum Arthropoda; class Insecta; order Orthoptera; family Acrididae; genus Schistocerca; species Schistocerca gregaria. The sequence goes on from NW_026061731.1 coordinate 340,175, forward strand.
AACAGACGTACAAAGTGGACAATGAATGCTGCAACCACCGAAGAAAACAATGAAATGATCCTGATTTAAGGAGAATGTAAGAAAAACGTTGAGGCTACTGTTGCCTTGTATACCTAGCGTTTTCCAGGGAAAGGTCACTGTCATTCGTTATTTTACAAGGTTGTGAACGACTTTTGTTTGATGGCAGCGTACAGACTAGCAAAAGGAAACGAAGCAAACGTGTATTAGCGACTTCGCACCACAACCCACAGATAAGCGCCTGGAAATTACACCGCGATTCCGGTATGTCCGTCAGTAGTGCTGTCACAGTACTGAATCGTCATAAGTATCATCCATACCTCGTGTCAATCAAGAACTCCATGGCGCCGATTGCCATAATAGGTTAGCGTTCAGTGAATGGGAACGTCAATAACTGCAAGCCACCCTCACGTGATGTTACCCGATGAGTCTACATTCACAAACCATGGTAGCGCAGCCAGCATAATGTGCACTACCGGAGTGTAGATACACTAGTGGCCATTAAAATTGCTACACCACGAAGATGACGTGCTACAGACGCGAAATTTAACCGACAGGAAGAAGATGCTGTAATATGCAAATGATTAGAATTTCATAGCATTCACACAAGGTTGCCGCCGTTGGCGACACCTACAACATGCTGACATGAGGAGAGTTTCCAACCGATTTCTCATACACAAACAGCAGTTGACCGGGGTTGCCTGGTGAAACGTTGTTGTGATGCCTCTTACACGAGGAGAAATGCGTACCATTACGTTCCGACTTTGATAAAGGTCGGATTGTAGCCTATCGCGATTGCGGTTTATCGTATCACGGCATTGCTCCTCGCGTTGGTCGAGATCCAATGACTGTTAGCAGAATATGGAACCGGTTGGTTCAGGAGGGTACTACGGAACGCCATGCAGGATCCCAACGGCCTCGTATCACTAGCACTCGAAGTGACAGGTATCTTATCCTTGTGGCTCTAACGGATCGTGCAGTCACGTCTCGATCCATGAGCCAACAGATGGGCACGTTTGCAAGACAGCAACCATCTACACGAACAGTTCGACGACGTTTGCAGCAGCATGGACTATCAGCTCGGAGACAATGGCTGCGGTTACCCTTGACGCTGCATCACAGACAGGAGTGCCAGCGATGGTTTACTCAACGACGAACGTGGGTGCACGAATGGCAATACCTCTTTTTTTTTTTTGGATTTTTACAGCATCATGATGGTCGCATCAGTGTTTGACGACATCGCGGTGAACGCACATTGGAAGCGTGTATTAGGCATCGCCATACTGGCGTATCACCCGGCGTGATGGTATGGGTTGCCATTGCTTACACGTATCGGTCACCTCTTGTTCCCATTGACGGTACTTTTAACAGGGGACGTTACATTTCAAATGTTTTACGACCCATCGCTCTACCCTTCATTCTTTCCTTGCGAAACTCTACATTTAAGCAGGATAATGCACGACCGCATGTTGCAGGTCCTGTACGGGCCTTTCTGGATTCAGAAAATGTTAGACTGCTGCCCTGGCCAGCACATTCTCCAGATCTCTCACCAACTGAAAACAGGCCGAGCAACTGGCTCGTCACAATAGACCAGTAACTACTCTTGATGAACTGTGGTATCGTGTTGAAGCTGCATGGGCATGCCATCCAAGCGCTGTTTGACTCAATGGCCAGGCGCATCAAGGCCGTTATTACGGCCAGAGGTGGGTGTTCTGGGTACTGATTTATCACGATCTATGCACCAAAATTGCGTGAAAAAGTAGTTACATGTCAGTTCTAGTATAGTATATTCTTCCAATGGATACCCGTTTATCATATGCATTTCTCCTTGGTGTAGCAATTTTAATGGACAGTAGTGCAATTCCCACTGGCTACGAAAATTTGACCACCAACGTCCGTAATCTATTTACGTACTGTGTGGTACCGTGTGGGACAGACTTACTGGTCCGTATTTCATCGACGGCACGTTGAATGGACCCAAATATCGCAGGTTTTTGGAACAGGAACTACCAGTAGTACAACAGAATGTCGCACGGGACGTTCGACAACGTATGTAGTTTCATCATGGCGGTTGCCAAGCGCATTACGCATTCGAATCACTTGAGGTACTAGACAGTGTTTACACAGGTCGGTGGATTGGCAGAGGTGGCTCCATTAACAATTGGTCCGCTGCGTCGCCGGATTTCTTTCCGTGGTCGTATTGAAAAGCTAAGATGGGCCAGGAAATGCCAATAGCCCGTGAAGACATGGTCAACCGCATCGGAAATGCCTGTGCTGACATTCTAAGTGCACTGAATTTTGAGGTACTACGACTGAAATATTACTGTACTTGGAGAAGTATAGTAGCTTTCGCCTCGAGCCACATTTTTTGAACCGATATTTGGTTTCGAGATATTTTAATGTCTTCAGTTAAAATGAGCACACTATTTATACCATATGGCGTTCCAGTAGGCATACAGGGTAGTGTCTGCTCATCGTTGATTCGTGTGGCATAGACCAATTCCTTCCATAACCAAAAGTCAAGGGGCTTGAGGTCTATAAAAGGACCAGTCAAGCCGTCTTAAAATGTCTACGTCAGATGTTCGTGCGCATTGTGCCGAAAGTGTGCTGGTGCGCCATCGTTCATGAACCACATTTTATTCGCTGCTTCAGTGACATAGTCTCCGGCAAGGTAGCCAATACATTAATAAGAAGGTCCAGTTAATCTGCCGCAGTTAATCTTAGTGTTAGCACCTATGGCTCTATTAATCTATCGCCAAGTACGTCTGCCCATACGTTGATTGAGAATCGACGTTGATGCACTTTTTCCAGAATTGTTTGGGGATTTACATCTTCCTCTACATGTTTATGGAAATTCACAACACCATCTCTTGTGAACCATGCCCCATCGGTAAATAAAACCTTGGATGTGAACAGTGGATCTGCGGCACACTTATGCAACAGCCATTGTCAGGTCCGTCGTCTGCCATGATGATCCTGTGGTCTTAACGTCTCAACACGCTATAGTTGATTTGCGTACCCCAAATGCCCATAAAGTACCCCCAAGATAAGAGATAATTGCCGCACACTGGTCTCAGGAGTTTCTTCCAACGAACGTGAGACTCGCTCATCCATGCCAGGCGTGAGGACTGTACCGAGCATTCCACTGTCAGTTTTCCGAGCTGCTAGGGTTCCTGTGTCCCTCGGACGCTCGAAGAGTCTGTCGAACCGCTTATCAGAGGGTATTCTGTGATGCAAATGTTTTTCAGCGTAGAGGGCACGGACTCGCAGGACACGTTTATTTGCTTTACCATAGCAGATTGCCATATCCTCCATTTCACTTGTCGAGTGGTAAGCTTCCATTGTTAACAAGTGGTGGAAGAGAGAAAATCACAGATATGAAGAAAAGTAACGTAGGCTACAACACAATTCGAACAACACAACCGACTGCAGACCACGCAGTGGTAGGTATTGAGAGTGAGATATTATAATACCCGCCGACACATATGATGGAGCGCCAATGCAACGACAGTGCCAATATACACAATCAAGCGTCGCACAGCCCTTTCTATAAACACCTGTGTATCTCGAAAAGTATCATGTTTACTGGACGTACGTATCTTGTTTCGATGAGTACTCTCACCTCTACCTGTACGTATGGAATATAGACAGATCAACATTAACATCATTTCCGCCCCTATTACTGCTCATGAAACGACATATTGCATGTTGTACTACCATACAGCGAGACCGTCAGAGTTGGTGGTTCAGATTTTTGCACACACCGGTACCTCTAACACCCAGAAGTACGTCCTCTTCTATTGATGCATGCCTGTACCCATCGTGGCATACTATCAACAAGTTCATTAAGGCACTGCTAACCCAGATTGTCACACTCCTCAACGGCGATTCGGCGTAGATCTCTCATAGTAGTTGGTGGGTCATCTCCTCCGCAAACGTCCTTTTAAATCTGTTCCAGGTATGTTCGATAGTTTCATGTCTGGAGAACATGCTGCCCACTCTGGTCGAGCGATTTCATTATCCTGAAGGAAGTCACTCACAAGACGTGCACGACATAGACGCGAATTGTCGTCCACGAAGACGAATGCCTTGCCAATATGCTGCCGATATGGTTGCACTACCGATCGGAGGATGGAATTCGCGTATCGTACGCCCTCCATGACCACCAGCGGCGTGCGACGGCCGCACATAATGCCACCCCAAAACAGCACTGAACCTTCACGTTGCTGCACTCGCTGGACAGTGTGTCTAAGGCGTTGCTTCCAAACACGTCTCCGTCGATTGTCTGGTTGAAGGCATATGCGACACTCATCGGAGAAGAAAACCTGATGCCAATCCTGAGCGGTCCATTCGGCATGCTGTTGGGTCCATCTGTACCGCGCTACATGATGTCGTGGTTGCAGAGACGGACCTCGACATGGACGTTGGGAGTGAAGTAGCGCATCATGCAGCCTAAGCCGCACACTTTGAAACGAAACTCGACGTCCTGTGGCTGCACGAAAAGCATTATTCAACATTGTGGCGTTGCTGTCACGGTTACTCCGAGCCATAATCCGTAGTAGGTGGCGGTTGCACAGTGCAGTAGTAGCCCGAGGTATGTCATAGACAGTTCCTGTCTCTATTCCTCCATGTCCGAACAACATCGCTTTGGTTCACTCCGAGATGCCTGGACACTTCCCTTGTTTAGAGCTCTTCCTGCCACAAAGTAACAATGCGGACGCGATCGAACAGCGGTATTGACCGTCTAGGCATGGTTGAACTACAGGTAAGACGAGCCGTGTACCTTCTTCCAGGTGGAATGCCTGGAACTGTTCGGCTGTCGAGCCCTCTCCGTCCAATAGGCGCTAGTCACGCAAGGTTGTTTACGTCTTTCGGCGGATTTAGTGACATCTCTGAACAGTGGAAGGGACTGTGTGATACAATATCTGTTGTGGTTGGCAGGAGAGCCAACACCGTGTTACTAGAGGAGACCGAAAGGCACGCGATTTAGCTCACGCAGGTTTGGCGTGAGGTCTGGAACAGGGCAAGGAAATTAGAATTTAGAAACAACGGACATAGCTGGTGGAATACTTAACTTTAATCTGTTAAGGATGAACGTCGCTCTTGACGATACGTGATTGACAATATCAATAGTAACTGAGTATGGCGCCTTGCTAGGTCGTAGCAAATAACGTAGCTGAAGGCTATGCTAACTATCGTCTCGGCAAATGAGAGCGTAGAAGTCAGTGAACCATCGCTAGCAAAGTCGGCTGTACAACTGGGGCGAGTGCTAGGAAGTCTCTCTAGACCTGCCGTGTGGCGGCGCTCGGTCTGCAATCACTGATAGTGGCGACACGCGGGTCCGACGTATACCACGGGACCGCGGCTGATTTAAAGGCTACCACCTAGCAAGTGTGGTGTCTGGCGGTGACACCACAATATCCACACTTAACGTCTATCTTCAGGAGCTGTGGGAACCGGGGTCATGCAAAACCGTTTTTGATGTGTGTAGAAGGGAAACTTCTGAGGCATTGAAGACTTCGATCAGTAAAATTGAGGAAATAATGAGTGACAGATATTATGGTAGTGGCACGTATTAAGTTTCAAATAAGTTAACATGTTCCATAACAGAAAACGCACTAAAATTACCTTATGAAATTTTATGTCTCATTGAATACATATTTCGTCAAGAACTTCACATCTGAAGCTCAATTGCCAATGTCAATTGATTCTGGGATACTTCTTTGTCTAAGTTCTGAGCTAAAATAAAGCATCTTCAAGGAATAATGGAGTCAATGCAGACAGATGATGTACATAGAGACACTCTGTATGAGAAATTTTGTAATGAAAGCAAAGCAAATCCATGGAAATCAATGCAAACAGATAGTGGGTGAATGTTTTCTGTACCTTGAGAGCCAAAAATGTTCAGGATCCCAATTTGCTGAAAGTAGTTGGGTTTGTATTAAGCATTCCTGGTTCAAATGATGAGGCAGCGTTCCCTCATGAACCATAAATGAACAGAGGTGCGCAGCAAATGTACCACTGATATTATAAAAGCAGAACAGCATGTAGCAATGAATTTAATTTTAATTGCAGAGAATTCTATGAATATGTAAAATCGAATGAATCTTTGCAAAAAGAAGCAATAATGTGAAATGAAACATGTATGATCATTTTAAATATATTCTTTGTAGAAAACACTATTTGAATTGTTTATTTTGTGCGTTTCCTCCTAGATCCCTTATTTTCTCTGTAAAAAGTTGGAAACCCTAGTTGCTACATAGCAGCGCAGTTCGCTCAGATTTGTTGGTTGGTTGACTCGGGGGAGGGGACCAAACAGCGATGTCATCGGTTCCATCAGAATAGGGAGCAATGGTGTAGGAAGTCGGCCATGCCCTTTCATAGGAACCATCCGGGCATTTACCTGAAGCGATTTAGGGAAACCACGGAAAACCTAAATGCGGATGGCCGGACCGGGTTTGAACCGTCGTCATCTCGAGTGCTGGTCCATTGTGTTAACCACTGCGTCATCTCGTTCGGTCCCAAAGTCGTTGAAAGGAAGACATGTAGAAGTAGTGTTTTACAAACCATTTAAAAGGAAAATAACAAATAAATAAAAATTTAAAAAATGCTGTGACGCCAAGACAATTGTGCAATGTTAAATCCAAACTCAATGGCGCTATGCGAAATGTGAACTGGCCTTACGCTCTATCCATTGTTGAGGACGTTCAGTGTTCATAAATGCTCTTAGATGCGGGTGTCAGTGGTATGGTGTTCTGTCCTGTTGAAAAATGTAATATTCGGTTTGTTTTCTTCCTGTATCGTTACACATTTTTTTAACTGTACTGTGCAAATCACAACATGCTGGAAGTGTGTAACGGAATATCGTTGCGATGTTGCTTCATAATACTGAATGTTACGAAATTTGCTAAGCGTAAATGAAATAAGGTCTTCATTTGAAACAAAACAACAGCCTTACGCAGGAAAATATCGTGTTTAAAAAGTTTGATTCGAACTGCTATGAAGGACAAAAGTATATCTCCGCCGCACCGGTTAAAAAAATGTGCCTTGAAAATGTTAAAATTCACCAATGTATCATTTACTCCAACCTTTAACACGAAATATTTTAGAAGCCTTATGGAAACCATGGGGTTTCCTGTCGTTCATTTCCTCTTTCTCGTTCATGTTCAGACGTGTAAATCCATATTATCAATAATATATGTTGGCATTATGGCAAGCCTTATAGGGGTTTAGTCACCATAACAGCACACACAGCATATTAAAATAGGCCATTAAACGGTTTGCAAGCTGATTTTGTTTTAGAAATAAAATTTCACAGCCGTGATTGGGCACCGTTACATGTTGTTCTTCGCGCAACGATGTGCGAATCGTTACATGTTGGAAGCATGATTTGACGCAATTTCGAGTGATAACGTTGAACGTCGTGAAATCATTTAATCCCAAATGAAACGAAATAGTGTGTTTGGACTCAGAAACAGTCTAGCTTAAGAAAGCAGCTTCTACCAAGCAATTTAATTCGAATTGCTGTGAAAGGGAAAAATGGTGGCCTGACACCTTGTTACTGAAGAAATCTGTAACAAAGGAGTGAAGATTTAGTCTTTCTCTTTGCAGCATCCATGTCACGGTTTGCCCCCTAACATCATCCGTGAACAGTGATCTCTGTGCCGTATCGATACACTGGACGGAAGAATTTCAGTAAGGGAGGGAAAGTGAGGTTAAATTTAGACCTTCACCTCCCTGTACCGTGCTTCATTTCGGCCGATTATTTCCTTTGCACTCGATAGCGCAGTTGTGCTGTAAACTGGTAAAGTGAAGTTGCTGACATGAATAGAGTAGCTATCATTAATATAAGGAAAAGTAAATAAGACAAAACGGTCAATAGTCTTATGAAATTATCTGTCTAAAAATAAGCAATAAAATGGGTTAGAGAAATATTTGACGCATCTCTGATGTCGCTAGAAATCGTCTACAGCAGCTGAAATGTTCATACATTACCGATCACCGAATGAAATTCCACCAGACAAATTACCTCTAATACTCTCTAAACTTCTGATAGTCTGAGTTAAAGAGTGATCTGTAAATTCTCAGTCGGCACCTCATTAGTCTTACTTGATTCTGAGTTCATTGAAAGGCGCACCAGTTTTTTCTCTACCCCATTTTATTTTTTTACTTTTAGACAAACCAGCTTCCAAAACTTTTGACCTGAGCTTTCTAAGCTTCTTTATTTTCCTGTTTCGCTCAGGATTTATGAAATCTACACTGGAGCGCCAAAAAAACTGGTATAGGCATGCGTATTCAAATGCAGAGATATGAAAACAGGCAGAACACGGTGCTGCTGTCGGCAATGCCTGTATAAGGCAACAAGTGTCTGGCGTAGTTGTTACGTCGGTTGCTGCGGCTACAATGGCAGGTTATCAAAATTTAAGGGAGTTCGAACGTGGTGGTATGTCGGTGCACGAGCGATGGCTCGCAGCATCTCCGATGTAGCGATGAAGTAGGGATTTTCCCGTACGACCATTTCACGGGTGTACAGTGAACATCAGGAATCCGGTAAAACATCAAACCTCCGACATCGCTGCGGTCGGAAAAAGATCCAGAAAGAACGGGAACGACGACGGCTGAAGGGAATCTTTCAGCGTGACAGAAGTGCAACTCTTCCGCAAATTGCTGTAGATTTCAATGCTGGGGCATCAGCAATTGTCATCGAGTGAACCATTTACGGAAACATCATCGATATGAGCTTTCGGAGCCGAAGGCCAACTCGTGTACCCTTGATGACTGCACGACTCAAAGCTTTATGCCTCGCCTGGGCTCGTCAACACCAACATTGGACTGGTGGTCACTGGAAACATGCGTCCTGGCCGGATGAGCCTCGTTTCAAATTGTATCCCGCGGATGGACGTGTATGGGTATGGAGACAACCTCTTGAATCCATGGACCCTGAGTGTCAGCGGGGGACTGTTCAAGCTGGTGAAGGCTCTATAATGGTGTGGGGCGTGTGCAGTTGGGGTAATATGGGATCCCAAATATGTCTAAATAAGACTGTTATAGGTGACACATACGTAAGCATCCTGTCTGATCACCTGCATCCATTTATGTCCATTATGCATTACGACGGATTTCGGGTGATTGCAGCAGGACAATGCTATGCCTCACACCTCCAGAATTGCTACAGAGTGGCTCCAGGAACACTCTTCTGAGATGAAACACTTACGCAGGCCACCAAACTGCCGAGACATGAACTTTGTTGAACATACCTGGGATGCCTTGCAACGTGTTGTTCCGAAGAGATCTCCACCCCCTCGTACTCTTACGGGTTTATGGAAAATTCTGCAGGATTCATAGTGTCAATTCCCTTCAGCACTACTTGAGACATTAGTCGAGTTAATATCACGTTGTTTTGCGACACTTCTGCTTGCCTGCGGGGGTCCTACACGATATTAGGCAGGTGTACCAGTTTCTCTGGCTCTTTAGTGAAATACGAGTATATTACACTAGCTGAGTACGTGGAGTTGCCGGGGTATGTATTTATTCGAGTATTCTGTTAGTCCATCCCCTCCTTCACCCTCTGCCCATCTCCTCCTCCCCACTATTCTTTCTACATCTCCTCCCCCCCTCTCCATCTGCTAACCCCCCCTCTCTCTCTTTCTCTCTGTCTATCTCCTGCTCCTTCCTCCCTCCACCCATCTCCGACTTCCCCCTCTCTCCGTCCATTTAGTCACCTTCCCTTCCACTGCCATGTCCTCCTCCCCCTCTCTCTATCCACCTCGTCCTCCCTCTTATCTGTGTCCATCTGCTCGTTCCCACTTTCTGTCCATTTCCTCCTCAACGCCTTCTCTTTTGAAGTTGTCAGCCACATCCCAATAGCAGGCTTGTGGTTTTTACACTATCAGCATTTCTTTCCAGGTAGTAAGTAAAGAGTGTACCAAGTTTAGTTGGAAACAATCCAGAAGTTTAGGAGCAGCTTCTTACCCGCGATTTTGGTGGAGTACGCACTTGTCAGATATATTTCATCATACTTAACGTATTTCATTTGTGTTTGTGGCGAATTTCGCCGTACAGTTTAGTTTTCACGTAACTCAAACTTCAAGAAGGCGATCTTCTGAACAGTGTTTCGTACAATGCTACAATTTTGCATGTACATTTAGTGGTGTATACGGATACTGTTTGCGAAATGTGTTGTGAGTAGAAATAATAATAAAGAAGTAATAAAGTGAAACATCAGGTCTGATGCGGTAGTTTTACAGCCATAAGAGCGAAAATGTCATCATTTTGTGGGGGTGGTCAAGAGACAAAGTTACGTATAGGTTTGAAATCATGTGCAAAGCATATAGCAAGTCATTAAGTGGTCTCAGTCTCAATTACGGGATGAACATAATCTAGGAATTCGTGCGTCGTGGGCTACACTTCCTTCTCTCCTCCCACTGCAGGTGGTCCTTACCCATTCAGCGATTTCTTTCAGACAGTAAGCGACACTTGTACGAAGTTTGATTGAAACTGGCCCTCTGGTTTGAGAGATGTGGAATATACATATACATTTTTATAATATACGTGTGGATTATTATTAAGAAAACTGTCAGTCAGTGGGGACCAGAGAAGAATCCATTTATGCTGTGATTTAATATGTTGAGAGTCTTTAAGAACATTGCTAGAAGCAGCTATTCATGAAATGTTTCAGTTGTCCCTCATGTCACTATTTGAGCTTTTCTTAATTACACCGATTATTTTCACAATTACATTCGTCTTTTCAAAACTAGACTCTGTGCTGGGGACCTTGATACCTTTTGGCAATTTCCTTGTCTCCGTTTCGCTATGCAAATTGCGACAAAAATCCATTGTGTAATTTCTAGGCGGCCTTGTTTTTCAGTCCGCTAAAACATTTGACCAAAAACAGGGATGCTAGCTCTGTGAGCTTATGGATAATAATTTCTGTGAACGTTACAGAAATAAAATTCTGTTAATGATGATCGTAATTAACTCGATAACGAAAAATGTTAAGGTACTGAGCTACGCGGAGATCTCAGCTGGCCGGCTGGAGTGGCCGTGCGGTTCTAGGCGCTGCAGTCTAAAGCCGAGTGACCGCTGCGGTCGCAGATTCGAATCCTGCCTCGGGCATGGATGTGTGTGATGTCCTTTGGTTAGTTAGGTTTAATTAGTTATGAGTTTTAGGCGACTGATGACCTCAGAAGTTAAGTCGCATAGTGCTCAGAGCCATTTGAACCATCTCGGCTGGATCGTGTCTAAACGCTGAGTTAGTAACTTGACGCCATAAGGAATTTTCTATACATCATTGCTCTGTTTCTCACTTCATCATATTCTCTTGGAGACTGTCCTCGTCATTTCATTGGCCATAATAGAAGCTGACTGCACAGGATTAAAGTCTCTAGAACAGCACCGTTTCCGGCCAAGAGGAGAAGTTGCAGCCCTAGGACGAGGCCGCCTTCTACCCGAACGACGCCCCCAAATCCGCCACTGCCGAGCGAGACGTTGTGAGCGCAACGACATCCATGAGTGCGCCTGCGTCCAAAGCACCATGAGGACGCTGAACTAAACGATGCACATAGCACAGTCGAAACTACACCATGAACCACACTGCTCCATCTTCTGAAGACAAAATGCTCGTTATACCGGTGCCCACCTCCAGGGTATGGCACGATGAGGAGGTAGAATAGCAGGACCCGTTACGGGATCCTGCGCCGTCGGTGCCGCTCCACTAATCATACTCCCCAGAACTCCCTGGCAGCGATCGTAAGGGGAAAATCCCCACTTCATCACTAAATCGGAGAAGCTGTGTGCCGTCGCTCGTGCGCCGACTGTAGCATCATGTTGAAACTGGCTTAAATCTTAACAACTTTCCGTTGCAGCAGCAGTAACAGATCTAACATCTGCGTCAGACACTTGTTGTCTTACATTATTCGTTGCCATATCTCTGAATCAGAATACGCATGCCTATACGTGTTTCTTTGGCACTTCAGTGTATAACAAGAGTAGAGCCATTAGGGACTTCAGTCCAGATGCCTTCATGACGCTGTATTTTCACGAAATTATTTTAACATTTACTAGTTACAACAACTGTTAGGTGCACATGATAGGAATAAGGGACAAGAAGCAATCGTAAACATTAGTCTAAGTTTTTGGGACATCTAACATGGCGGCGCCGACTTCCTCAGCGCGGTCTTCCTTATTATATCCCTCCATAGTTTTTGATGAATTAAGTAACATGGCGTAGGGAAAGAAATTTATGCCGTCTGAATTGGCATGTAAGCGCGGAAATAGGAAACTTAACACAGAGTTGCAGCTCTAGCTTCGGTAAGCATTATTACAAAACTTCGTGTATACGTCGGTTGACACCGAGCGAGGTGGCGCAGTGTTTAGCACACGGGATTCACATGCGGGAGGACGACGGGTCAATCCCGTCTCCAGCCATCCTCATTTAGGTTTTCCGTGATTTCCCTAAATCGTTTCAGGTAAATGCTGGGACGGTTCTTTTGAAAGGGCATGGCCGATTTCCTCCCCAATCCTTCCCTAACCCGTGCTTGCGCTCCGTCTCTAATGACCTCGTTGTCGACGGGACGTTAAACACTAACCACCACCACCACCACCACCACCACCACGTCGGTTGACACTTTTCGACGGTATCTCGTTAATGGAATAGTAAATTTTAAAGCTGGACGCTAATTACTGACGACCAACATAACCTGAAGAAAAGGTATCGTTTACGTTAACTGTTGTATCTCAGATGATTTATGACATCTGCGGCGACAAATGCGAAGCAATTGAAGGATTTTATTAAGGTACGGTATATAAAAGATCGATAACGGCAATAAAATATGATAAATGAAATATGAAATACACTCCTGGAAATTGAAAAAAGAACACCCTGAATTCATTGTCCCAGGAAGGGGAAACTTTATTGACACATTCCTGGGGTCAGATACATCACATGATCACACTGACAGAACCACAGGCACATAGACACAGGCAACAGAGCATGCACAATGTCGGCACTAGTACAGTGTATATCCACCTTTCGCAGCAATGCAGGCTGCTATTCTCCCATGGAGACGATCGTAGAGATGCTGGATGTAGTCCTGTGGAACGGCTTGCCATGCCATTTCCACCTGGCGCCTCAGTTGGACCAGCTTTCGTGCTGGACGTGCAGACCGCGTGAGACGACGCTTCATCCAGTCCCAAACATGCTCAATGGGGGACAGATCCGGAGATCTTGCTGGCTAGGGTAGTTGACGTACACCTTCTAGAGCACGTTGGGTGGCAGGGGATACATGCGGACGTGCATTGTCCTGTTGGAACAGCAAGTTCCCTTGCCGGTGTAGGAATGGTAGAACGATGGGTTCGATGACGGTTTGGATGTACCGTGCACTATTCAGTGTCCCCTCGACGATCACCAGAGGTGTACGGCCAGTGTAGGAGATCGCTCCCCACACCATGATGCCGGGTGTTGGCCCTGTGTGCCTCGGTCGTATGCAGTCCTGATTGTGGCGCTCACCTGCACGGCGCCAAACACGCATACGACCATCATTGGCACCAAGGCAGAAGCGACTCTCATCGCTGAAGACGACACGTCTCCATTCGTCCCTCCATTCACGCCTGTCGCGACACCACTGGAGGCGGGCTGCACGATGTTGGGGCGTGAGCGGAAGACGGCCTAACGGTGTGCGGGACCGTAGCCCAGCTTCATGGAGACGGTTGCGAATGGTCCTCGCCGATACCCCAGGAGCAACAGTGTCCCTAATTTGCTGGGAAGTGGCGGTGCGGTCCCCTACGGCACTGCGTAGGATCCTACGGTCTTGGCGTGCATCCGTGCGTCGCTGCGGTCCGGTCCCAGGTCGACGGGCACGTGCACCTTCCGCCGACCACTGGCGACAACATCGATGTACTGTGGAGACCTCACACCCCACGTGTTGATCAATTCGGCGGTACGTCCAACCGGCCTCCCGCATGCCCACTATGCGCCCTCGCTCAAAGTCCGTCAACTGCACATACGTTTCACGTCCACGCTGTCGCGGCATGCTACCAGTGTTAAAGACTGCGGTGGAGCTCCGTATGCCACGGCAAACTGGCTGACACTGACGGCGGCGGTGCATAAATGCTGCGCAGCTAGCGCCATTCGACGGCCGACACCGCGGTTCCTGGTGTGTCCGCTGTGCCGTGCGTGTGATCATTGCTTGTACAGCCCTCTCGCAGTGTCCGGAGCAAGTATGGTGGGTCCGACACACCGGTGTCAATGTGTTCTTTTTTCCATTTCCAGAAGTGTATATATACGGCTCACAAGATAGGCTGCTTGACAAAATCTCGTACATAGTTTGTTGGAATTCAGATAGGTATTGGTTGAAAAGTTTTTACTTATCCTCAGAAATAACTGCCAAAACAGTAATGCATCAGCCCTATAACTAAAGCAACCATGAACCTAAGCAACAAGAATGATACGGTATTTGGTGTACTTTACATCACTATGAAATATTCTTTCGGGCAACAATTATTGAACTATATGAAAGAAGACATAAATTAGTTACAAACTACGGTGTGCACACAATATTCAACATATAAAGGTCACTACAGGTATTCTGATTTTTACGAGATGTTCGATAAACCTGCCATGATCGGCGATGATGCGGCGCAGACGAATAGCGAAATTGTCCTTGACCCACTGAAGTGAAGTGTTGGATCATCGATGCTGTCGATGACCTCCTGAAAGGCTGTTTACAGCTCAGCAGTGGCTTTGGGGTACACCTTGTCTGTGATATAATCCCACAAACGTTTACGTATTGTTCGGTAGTGATCATGCCATCAAGGAATATCGCAACGATTATACTGTGACTAGACGTTGCACATCACAGAGTCACGTTTTGAGGGTGAAGGGACTTCTCAATCACGAAATGGGGATTCTCAGTCCCCCAAATGCGCCAATTCTGCTTATTGGCGAACCCATCGAAACGAAAGTGGGATTTGTCGCTAAACCAACCCATACTAATTCCCATCCTGTCCCAGGGCCAACGGTGCAGTTTGAACGTCCTAACGCAGACTGTTCAGAAGTTATGAAGATTTTATTTCATATAATTCAGTAATTGTCACCCTGTATCAGCGTTTGTTTACTTTCACGAAATTTATTGTGCATCCCCTGTATAGCAAAGAGAAATACAAAGCTTGTGCTTTTTCGCTGTGTTTCCGCCTGACACAGCATGTAATGAGCTTATTGTGTCTCTCACGTCCACAGTAGGACCTTTGAGTGCTTCGGCAAATTTGTACCAATCACATTTGTTTTACTTCGCTATTGATGCTGTGGATCTCTAGGATGACATGAACACTCCCATAATCGTCTATCGGCAACATTACATCCGCATCAGACACTCCACCGCTCAAGACACTTACGGTAAGAACGAAGACAGCAGACAAAAGATTTCAATTCCGCTATACTGCTAGTGCCGAAGTGAGGGGGGCAGGGAGGGGGGCACACGAACCTCCTTTGATGGTTCACTAATAGACTGAAGGACAACGCAACATCAACGAACACTAAGAAATGCGAACCGAAAACAACTGAAATTAGATCACTAGCGCTCCTTTGTGTTTACACCAGAGAGGATTCTCGTTCGCATATTCTTGCCAGTGTAAACCAGGCTATACAGAGTACCTTCACAAACATGATATGATTGACTCAAAGAATATTTGACTAATACAACTCAGTAACTAGATGCTGAATGTTCCACACAAACTAAAGCATCATCGTGTGTCTCCCACGGAAGCGTAAGAGGATCCTTAATGTTTTCAATATCGTAAACGATTTAGCAGATACGATGAGTAGAACCAAAATTCATTCACGACGGAGGAGTTGCGTTCAGGAAAGTACTGTTAGACGTACGTAAGGAATTGCAGAAAGACTTCGACAAAATTTTCGCATCGTGTAATAAATTGTATCTCTCGTTCATATATGTGGATAAATGTAAGCTATTGCCAGTAAAAAAAAAAAAAGTGAAAGAACTGTACTGTATCAGATTCTAAGATTAGTGGTTGTTCGTACCAAGCATGAGAAACATAAGAACTACTACGAGAAGTCACTGCCACACAGATCCACTGCCCTGGCGTCTCTCAGGAATGTGCAGCAGCCTCCAAGTAGCGCTCGCAAATCGCAGACATCTTTCTGCTTGCGCACCGCTACCTTCAGCACAGTGTGGGCAGCCAACGGGATACCCGCAAAACTGCAGACTAAACTGCTGCCATCTGGTGGACCTCGACGTGCTTCCACCGACAGGCATCGAAGCACGATGTGCAGTGGACACTCACTGTCACGCACTAGCAGCCACACACATGATTTCATGTTGAATATTAATATGACTGGACTATGTAGGTATTCGTAAAAAAGGCCCTTTTGCGACCAGTTATACAATATTCTTCCTGTGTTTCGAGTTATTAAAGCCGTCGAACGAATTAAGAGGCGTGCTGCTAGGATTTTAAAAGTCGGTAGAACATACGAACATGATACAGAAATGTTGTAAGAACGTAAATGGGATTACGTGGAGGAAAGACGACGTAGTTCTTGCTAATCCAAACGCAGAAAATTTAGGGAATATGTATTCGTGAATCCCTGCGACTCTTAGGTTGCCATTATCGTGTATCTAGCACCATCATGACAAAACGGTAAGAGAAATTATGGTACAAACAGATGTATTAAGATGGTAATTTTTTGCTCGCTCAGTGGGTGATTGGAGTATGGAAACTAGTCATATAGATGTGAAATACCGTCTTCACGGGCTCTACAGCGTTTTGTGGAGTATTTGTGTAGCTCGTTAGTTAGTTTCAAGTTCTATGGATCACTTGCACTATTAACCGCAATGCTTTTGGTACGACTCGTTTTACATTCGCATTACACATTCACACGTAAATGTGGCTATGTGCTGGCCATTTAGATTTTTTTCTAATACTAATGTAAGTCAGTAATCTCTAACAAAACCTTTTACACATTACAAAAACAGAAAATCTTTTACAGAATAGAAGGTGTTACCGAGGAGAAACTGCATTTGTTTATTTTCGAATTACTTACATTTTCTTCTTTTGTTGTATGTATGTTTGTGTAGATTATAATACTACTGTCATGTGTGTGTTAGACAGAAAGTGTTCTAGAATGAATGGTAAATATTCGGAGATATTACAGAAACACTTACTTGATGCATAAAGCTTCAATGCCCTATTCCTAACGGGTTCTGAGATAGAAACATTTATTACTAATAGGAGTGGACCCAGAATTGAAGACTGTGGGACTCCCTCTGTTGTTTCTCCTCAGAACAAGTAATTGGCCGCCAAAATCGTCAGACCTTAAGCCATTGGATTTTTGTTTCTGGGTTGGATGAAGTCTATGATGTACAAATGAAAGGGGAATACAAGGGATGAAATGGAGCACCATGGATGCTTCTGTCCTCATTAGGGAAAGTATACTTGCGCTCAGACAAGGAACACATCATGTTCTCCCAATGCGAAAAAATGCAATGAAGTTGATGGTGGCATAATCGAACATTTATTGGGAGCCCTAGAGCAGTAGTAACATGACGTGTGCCATAACGTTTAGTGGTGAAATTGTAAATACATATTTTTCAATTAAAGCTTTGTAAAACACAAGTATTGTACACGTGTAAATCTGACTACGTACTGAATAATACAGAAAATAAGTAACATTGTGCATTAAATGCCTTCTGTCTCGGAAACCATTCGAAATACTGCATATATACACACATACAAGAAGTTTTTGGCTTCCAATGATCGTTCCTGGCACATCCCCAAATATTGACCATTCCTCCTGCTACGACTTGCGTATTACGGCAGGAGTGCACCTAGCAGTGAGCCTTGTGGAACCACGGAAGTGATTTCTTCTCTTTCAAAAGGATCCCCCCTGCATACATTGGCTGAATTATTAAGTTCAACTTTTTGCTTTCTTTTGTTTAGATATGACAATTACAAAGATGTAGATATGAGGAAGGGCGTAGGCTGTGTAATGTGGAGGCGTTAGCCCGGTCTGTAAACCTCCAGGCGGAGGCGGTACCCTCCGCTCACAGAGGCGCTTCTGGAAGCCTGGAGCCGTACCGCGGAGCCCCAATTTCTTTCAGGGATCCTCTCTAATCCTTTCCTTTATTGGCGGCGGATGAGGTAGCGTGGCTGGAATTCCTGGAATCTGCTGACATTTTTACGTTCCTCCGCTGGTCTCACAGCAAAGCTGGGGCTCTGCTTAAGACAGTCATTCAATTCCAGCTCACAAAAACAGCCCCAAGCTGGCCGTTGGTATCTGTCGTTATTAATTGCACAGGCTTACCAAGAACTAAACGCTTAATTTCTACAAGATGACAGAACACGCACACACAAATGTTTTTACTGTGCAGCATCTAGGATCGGAAATGAGTAATTTCGACAAAAGATGATGGATGATTAGCAACCAGCCTTCACACAAGGCTTTCTAATAACTTACACGTCTTAGTCGTCTATAAAAAATTAGAATTTAAAATAAATAAAACTTAAAAAACTATTTAGAATTGGCTACCTAACAGATTCTTCTTTCTTATTTTGTCCGCAATAACCCACTTAGATGTAGAACATGTCAGCATATTTACGAGGAAGATAATTTTTTTTTTCTGTGAGAACATGACTACTTGCTGTCCATTTAAACATTCCGGTTCTGTATTTTTCCCCCAATACTGTTCTAAGTGGTTTGTCACAGGAACACTTACACTAAGTGTCCTGAATTAGGTTTTGGTTGTTCTCCGTCACCTGCTTCCGTCATCTACTTCAGTTTTTATCCTCAGCTATTCCCTTCAGTACCATGGAAGTTATTTTCTGATATGTTAATACGTCCTATATTGCTTACCCTTACCTTAGTAACTGAAAAACCAAATAAAACTTCCTCATCGATTCTGCGAAGTATCTCCTCACCTCTTACCTTATCAGTCCATCAAATTTCCAACGGCTTTCTAAAGCACCTCATCCCAAACGCTTCGATTATTTTCTTTCCCGGTTTCTCCACAATTCTTGATTAATTTTATACAATGCTGGACCAAATCCGTACTTTTTCTTCCTCTAATTAAGGCCTACTTCGATATTCGTTGTCATCTTTTGCTTATTTTAGTCCTGTTCTCATGTTCTCCGTGCTTCTCCCGTCTTGCTATATTTTGTTTTCGATCTAGTAAAATTCCTTCACTTCGAGTGCTTCGCGTTCGCCCGTTTTGTTGGTAAGGTTATTGCAAATCTCAGTATTGGTACTGCTCATTACTGTTATGTTTCTTCGATTCACCCTGAGTCATAAAGTGTGTACATTAGAGTTGTTCATTCGACTGAACGGGTCTTGTAATTCTTCTTAACTTTCAAAATGGATATCAAAGCCATTACAGAATCCTTTTTACTAATATGTTTTACCCCGTGATTTAATCCCACTCGTAAAACTTTGTTCAACTCATTCAGTGCTTCTTCGACGTACAAATTGAACAGTAAAGAAGAAACACTACATGAATGTGCCACACGTGTTAATCGGAGCTATTCTTTTTTGGTCTCGCAGTTTCATTTATTTGTAATTTACAGCAAAATTTGATAATAGGAACCCAACCATGTAAATATTACACGTTCAAATATCATTTTTGGAACAGCAGTTTTCAAGTAAAGTGATGTCAGTTTGCATTTACAACTTTCACTATCTGCCAGGACCTATAATTGACACAGGAGGATGTGAAACATTTTTATGAGTGCACGTTTTTCTTCGTTCTGTGCAAGAGTAATGTTAGGTTGCGGAAAGTGAAGGCTACACTTAAACTATGCGTTATCTTCATGAATGCTACTGTTATGTCCAGTTTGTACCTGATTCTTCATAAGAAATCTAACAAGAGCGTAAATACATTGTGAGGCGGCTGTTGATATTCCTAACAGGTTAAACGTTTGCCCTTATGTAGTTACGAGGATGTACACCAGATATCCTTATTGAGAATGTTTCTGCACAGTGAATACTTTGTCTGTCGATTTGATCCATGAAATCATTCTTCATGACGTCACTGAACGAAAGTATTGAAAGCAAGCCTTCATCACCAAAATTAGCAGTTACACATCAATCGAACGTTGCTCAGTGCAGACATTTGATGAGATGTATAATACATTATTTGCAGTTCATGTTCAGAACAAAATGGACACGCAGGAGTTTTCATTTATAAATTTTATGCAGCTCATTTGCCCCATGCTGTATTGTCATCGGTGATTTTATCTTCACTTTTACAGACTTGAATGAATTGTGTTTTTCTTCAAAGTTAACTGATAGTCCGTATACTGAGAACCAGCCACTAATGGTTTCATATATTATTTTCGTTAATTCATTCATGCAGTCTTTCTTCAGCCTGATCAGTGTAGAGCATTCGAGCCCCTTATTACATTACAGAAGGAACAACACACACCAAAAAATTACAAAACATTCTCAGTTTAGACGAGCCCTCCTCGTTCGATCATAGACATCTCAGAAATTATTATGGGAACAATTACAATTACCAACAAAAGTAATAGCAGTGAGTAGCAATAATTGACATTAGTAATAATAATCCATACGTATCATAAAAATGAATATTTGTATTTATGTTCCACATCTCGTCATCAACCACTGGACTGATTTCAACCAGACTCGGTACACTTACCCAGACAGTAAGTGATATCATCACAAGGAGAGGGTGGGTGGGGAGGGAGAAGGAAGGAGAGTAAGAAGCAGCTTTCTATCAATGGGTTGAATACTAACTCAGTTTGCAACACACTTTGCAGGCAGTATTTACATATGTCGCTGAACGTACCTACAAAAATATATCATTGTGCGAAAAATAGTTTAGGAGATATGACGTCACATACTGAGATGCTTGAAAAACCCGCGACATCGTGTGTGACGATTTAATTTATTAGTTCTTTACTACTAAATCTGTTTGCAGTACATTTCGAAAATTGTATCTACATATGCCGCTGAATATACCTAGAAAATACAATGAACTCTGTGAAACTAGAAGTGCAACCGGAAATATGCTAGGGGTACAAATATGTCTAAAATTCGTTAAATATATGTGATATATATTTGAAATGTGCATGTGCAGACAAAGCAATGGATGAACATCGTAAACCCCTGGAACTATTTCAGTTAAATTTGGTATACTTATTATTTACAGCATGGAAAGAAACATTGTGAGGGTAAGAACTACCAGCCTCCTATTCGGCTGAGCATCATAAAGTGGAGAGAGAAGAGGGCAGGAGGAGATGGATAGGTAGGTAGGGGGAAGGTGCAGACCGACAAGGAAAGAGGGAGGGAGACATGGTCAGAGATTGGAGAGATGGACAGGAAAACGGAAGAGGAGGAAATGGACAGAGACAGTGGGGATGAAGTTGTAGGCAGAGACAGGGGGGAGGAGGAGATGAACCAACAGAGGGGGAGAAGGAAATGGACAGCAAAGGGAAAACTAAAATTAAGTCGGCAACCAAAAAAAAGGAAGGTCCGTCCAGCAAAGCTTGAGCAGTAACAGACTTGACTGGTATACGATTCTTCTTGTCTCCAGATGTTGTAGCAAACTCGACGTTCTCGATGGTTTTGTACACCGTCTGTTTAGAACGGCGAGCAGGTAGAGAGAAGTGGATTAGATGGACAGGTAGGTGAAAGTGGAGAAGATGAACAGGGTAAGGATGAGGGGGAGAGAGAGAGAGAGAGAGAGAGAGAGAGAGAGAGAGAGAGAGAGAGAGAGAGAGAGAGGAGGAGATGGAGGGGATGTAGGAGATGTAGGAGACTGGAATAAATTCGTACTCAAGCATAATAATAATAATAAAGGTCATTAAGAAAAAATAATTTTGATTAGTTCAGTAGATTTGAATCTAGTATCGTCAAAAAGGAAGGTGATAAAGAAAGAGGAGAAGAGTGCAATGTCAGTAACATGGCTATTCAATAGCGGGCTTTGTAGACGATGGTCCCCAGAATTCCACAAGCGAGCTGCTTCTGTCTAAGACAGTCTACGTCTGTACGGCAATAAACGTGCGCACAAATCTGAAGTTTAAAAATAAAATTAACCAAGTGTGATGAAACATTAGATGGTTAAGCCGAAAATTTAACCCCAAACACAGATCGTTTACTCAAAATAAAATACTGCAGACAAGGAAATTACAGATTAATCGATCAGAAACTGTTAATTGTGTGAAACGTATAAGGTGACCCGAAAGTCACTGAAAAATGGAAATTTCGAGAAATGTTGCTACATACGGCGAGACATTCACAAAGACATGCAAAAACTTCGGATATTTCCCAGTAACGAAGAATTCATTACCTGAAAGGCGTAAGGAGTACTGGTAGATTTGGGGTTATGATGTAGTAATATCGAACTCCTTACTCACTGCTGGCTTCTGAAATTTTTGAAACTGAACGCGTCTTTCTTCTGACGGGAACACTTTCTTGCTATTAACATACACAATACTCAAGTGCTGCTGGTCAAGCGCATGTACGTGAGCTGAGTCGTCGTTTGGGTTCTTCTAGAGCGTGTCGCGTGCAGCCGCTTAGCGCACGAATTACTTCAAGAATTTGATAACTGGTGATTATGAGTTCGAAAGTACAGCAGATTCCCACTAATCCGAACCCCGGTAATCGGAACATGAAAAATGTTAGTCCAAGTAGAGAAAACTGTGTGGTGAACTGCTGTACAAACACACTCTTTTAATTTACACAGTACAGTAAACATGAATTAGTAAAATTGGCGAGAAAACGTTAGGTTTAAACAGTGCATAACAATGAAAGAAAAGCTGTCAAACATACTAAAATACGGCGGGCATTTTATCCTTACTTTTTAGATGACAAAAACGCAGTCATTATTGTTTGGCGTAATGAAGATAGTCTGTTATATGACGCGTAGTTTCGCCTTCGTCTCATAAACATCAAATCAGCAGGTGTAGCATGGGGCTCTTGCTCCAAACAACGTAGAGCGAGATGAAGGGCTTCTGCTGCGTCACTACGTGCCACCAGCTCTCCTTTGTCGCTTTCAGGCTCATTGTTACTTCCGCCACAGCAGTCCACTTCTTCCGGGCCTCGAGTCACAGCACCAACTAAATCGTCAGTAAGGTTCTCCACACATGCCTCATTCCCTGCCATCCACTCATGTACGTCTCCTTCACTAGCTTCTAGGGATTGTCCGTATCATTTGTAGTAGATTTTCCTCTTTATTTTCAACTAGGTTGTGCTGAAATTCAAGATATGCCCACAGTTTTCTTCACGATTTTCTCATAGTATTTCTGAAATATTCTGCCATGCCTCAGCAGCCTAATAAGCAACATCCTTCACATTGGTCTTTTTTATTTTGTCAACTAAAGGAATGCTACCATCTTGGATCGGCATTCTTAAAAATTGTTTTCTGTAAATCTGTTTTGTTTACAGTACGCCCTGGTCCTAGTGTAACGTTCGTCTGCAAAAACTTCGCCACAATTTCTCCATCACATAATTCCTCAGTGGTGAGGTGAGATGGCACGTTATCAATCAAAAGCATTGGACGGGGAGGCAAATGATTTTCCTTAGAAACCATCGAACAGAGGGAACAAACTGGCCCTGAAACCATTCTTTGAACAGCTTACCATCCATCCATGCTTTTTTTCTTGTTGCGATAATATACGGGCATGGACTTAACGTTGCAGTTTTTAAGAGCTCTTGGCCTAGCAGATTTGCCGAACAGCATTAAAGGCAGCTTGTGATTACCAGCAGCGTTGATTTAGAAGTTAAATCTGGATGTCAGCACAGCTGCAAAAACGAAACGGGGGAACTTTCTTATAGTTTACAAGTTCATACAGGACGCGATACATTCTGTGCAAATTCATCGGGTGTAAATTATGTTTGCGTACAATTTGAAAACGGGCCATCTACAATGGACGCCGGTTTACCTAGAGCATATTGATATCAACTTCAAGACAATCATCAAAATGTACGTTTTAGCATTGACAGAGGATTAGTCAAAGGTAAACTGACTGAAAATACTAAATTAAAAATTATAAGCAGCAGATGATGCAAGCGTCAGGGTACTATCCCTAGAGGCACTAACACCAAAATAAAGTTTAGCTGCTGATATTATTGCAACTATACATGTCATTAAATGGAAAGATATCGGCAGTGATACTCCTCAACTGTAAACGAAGTGTGTTTTGTATTGTTATGGTTCTTCGGAGTCAAGAGAAAATGCATGGCGTGATGAAATAATTAGTGACTACGTCAATATCCCATGAACCATGGACCTTGCCGTTGGTGGGGAGGCTTGCGTGTCTCAGCGATACAGATGGCCGTACCGTAAGTGCAACCACAACGGAGGTTTATCTGTTGAGAGGCCAGACAAACGTGTGGTTCCTGAAGAGGGGCAGCAGCCTTTTCGGTAGTTGCAAGGGCAACAGTCTGGATGATTGACTGATCTGGCCTTGTAACAATAACCAAAACGGCCTTGCTGTGCTGGTACTGCGAACGGCTGAAAGCAAGAGAAACTACGGCCGTAATTTTTCCCGAGGGCATGCAGCTTTACTACATGACTAAAAAATGATGGCGTCCTCTTGGGTAAAATATTCCGGAGGTAAAATAGTCCCCCATTCGGATCTCCGGGCGGGGACTACTCAGGAGGACGTCGTTATCAGGAGAAAGAAAACTGGCGTTCTACGGTTCGGAGCGTGGAATGTCAGATCTCTTAATCGGGCAGGTAGGTTAGAAAATTTAAAAAGGGAAATGGATAGGTTAAAGTTAGATATAGTGGGAATTAGTGGAGTTCGGTGGCAGGAGGAACAAGACTTTTGGTCAGGTGAATACAGGGTTATAAATACAAAATCAAATAGGGGTAATGCAGGAGTAGGTTTAATAATGAATAAAAAATAGGAGTGCGGATAAGCTACAACAAACAGCATAGTGAACGCATTATTGTGGCCAAGATAGAAAGAAAGCCCATGCCTACTACGGTAGTACAAGTTTATATGCCAACTAGCTCTGCAGAAGATGAAGAAATTGGAGAAATGTATGATGAGATAAAAGAAATTATTCAGGTAGTGAAGGGAGACGAAAATTTAATAGTCATGGGTGACTGGAATTCGTCAGTAGGAAAAGGGAGAGAAGGAAACATAGTAGGTGATTATGGATTGGGGCTAAGAAATGAAACAGGAAGCCGTCTGGTAGAATTTTGCACAGAGCATAACTTAATCATAGCTAACACTTGGTTCAAGAATCATAAAATAAGGTTGTATGCATGGAAGAATCCTGGAGATACTAAAAGGTATCAGATTATATAATGGTAAGACAGAGATTTAGGAATCAGGTTTTAAATTGTATGACTTTTCCAGGGACAGATGTGGACTCTGACCACAATCTATTGGTTATGACCTGTAGATTAAAACTGAAGAAACTGCAAAAAGGTGGAAATTTAAGGACATGGGATCTGGATAAGCTGAAAGAACCAGAGGTTGTACAGAGTTTCAAGGAGAGCATAAGGGAACAATTGACAGGAATGGGGGAAAGAAACACAGTAGAAGAAGAAAAGGTAGCTCTGAGGGATGAAGTAGTGAAGGCAGCAGAGGATAAAGTAGGTAAAAAGAAGAGGGCTGCTAGAAATCCTTGGGTAAAAGAAGAAATATTGAATTTAATTGATAAAAGGAGAAAATATAAAAATGCAGTAAATGAAGCAGGCAAAAAGGAATACAAACGTCTCAAAAATGAGATCGACAGGAAGTGCAAAATGGCTAAGCAGGGATGGCTAGAGGACAAATGTAAAGATGTAGAAGCTTATCTCACTGGGGTAAGATAGATACGGCCTACAAGAAAATTAAAGAGACCTTTGGAGAGAAGAGAACCACGTGTATGAATATCAAGAGCTCAGATGGCAACCCAGTTCTAAGCAAAGAAGGGAAGGCAGAAAGGTGGAAGGAGTGTATAGAAGGTTTATACAAGGGTGATGTACTTGAGGACAATATTATGGAAATGGAAGAAGATGTAGATGAAGACGAAATGGGAGGTAAGATACTGCGTGAAGAGTTTGACAGAGCACTGAAAGACCTGAGTCGGAACAAGGCCCCCGGAGTAGACAACATTACATTAGAACTACTGACGGCCTTGGGAGAGCCAGTCATGACAAAACTCTCCCAGCTGGTGAGCAAGATGTATGAGACAGGGGAAATACCCTCAGACTTCAAGAAGAATATAATAATTCCAATCCCAAAGAAAGCAGGTGCTGACAGATGTGAAAATTACCGAACTATCAGTGTAATAAGCCACAGCTGCAAAATACTAACGCGAATTCTTTACAGACGAATGGAAAAACTGGTAGATGCGGACCTCGGGGAGGATCAGTTTGGATTCCGTAGAAATGTTGGAACACGTGAGACAATACTGACCTTACGACTTATCTTGGAAGAAAGATTAAGGAAAGGCAAACCTACGTTCCCAGCATTTGTAGACTTAGAGAAAGCTTCTGACAATGTTGACTGGAATACTCTCTTTCAAATTCTGAAGGTGGCAGGGGTAAAATATAGAGAGCGAAAGGCTATTTACAATTTGTACCGAAACCAGATGGAAGTTATAAGAGTCGAGGGGTATGAAAGGGAGGCAGTTGTTGGGAAGGGAGTGAGACAGTGTTCTAGCCTTTCCCCGATGTTATTCAATCTGTATATTGAGCAAGCAGTAAAGGAAACAAAAGAAAAATTCGGCGTAGGCATTAAAATCCATGGAGAAGAAATAAAAACGTTTAGGTTCGCCCATGACATTGTAATTCTGTCAGAGACAGCAAAGGACTTGGAAGAGCAGTTGAACGGAATGGACAGTGACTTAAAAAGAGGATATAAGATAAACATCAACAAAAGCAAAACGAGGATAATGGAATGTAGTCGAACTAAATCGGGTGATGCTGAGGGAATTAGATTAGGAAATGAGACACTTCATGCAGTAAAGGAGTTTTGCTATTTGGGGAGCAAAATAACTGATGATGGTCGAAGTAGAGAGGATATAAAATGTAGACTAGCAATGACAAGGAAAGCGCTTCTGAAGAAGAGAAATTTGTTAAGATCGAGTATAGATTTAAGTGTCAGGAAGTCATTTTGAAAGTATTTGTATGGAGTGTAGCCATGTATGGAAGTGAAACATGGACGAATAATAGTTTGGACAAGAAGAGAATAGAAGCTTTCGAAATGTGGTGTTACGGACGAATGCTGAAGATAAGGTGGATAGATCACGTAACTAATGAGGAGGTATTGAATGGGATCGGGGAGAAGAGAGGTTTGTGGCACAACTTGACTAGAAGAAGGGATCGGTTGGTAGGACATGTTTTGAGGCATCAAAGGATCACAAATTAAGCATTTGAGGGCAGCGTGGAGGGTAAAAATCGTAGAGGGAGACCAAGAGATGAATACACTAAGCAGATTCAGAAGGATGTAGGTTGCAGTAGGTACTGGGAGATAAAGCAGCTTGCACAGGATAGAGTAGCATGGAGAGCTGCATCAAACCAGTCTCAGGACTGAAGACAACAACAACATCAATATACGAGTTTATTTCACTTTTAACCTGACTTTTAGTCCGTTAATATCCATTGTTTTCATATTTGTTATTTGAAGTTTGATATACAGGGACCCCAAAATTTAACTGCATGGGGACCCCAAAATATTATTTACACTACTGTTTTTAGACATTGTTAAGGAATGCGTTTCGTGCCCAAGGACAGTAAAACGAGATAATATGAATTATAATGTTATTATTGAAAGCGACATATTTTCCACTTTAATTTGAGAGACTTTAATATCTGAATGTATGAGTAATGTGTGTTGGTATATGGCTACATGGTCAGGTTTATTCATTAACGAAACGTGTTCTATTTTTAAAACTCGCATTCTTACGCTGTCGAGATTTGTGTTTACATTTAAACTGGAAAGGGAAGCATACTCGTATTCCCAAAGGATCACCGATTTTACTCATAGTTCGTATCTTTTAACACACACTAAATGATAAAAATTCCGTTCTACATCTATAGCTACGTGACTATTCAGCAAATTAAGTTCCTGGCAGAGGATTCATCGAACCACCACAAACATGTTACACTTTACTACTGTTCCACTCTCTCAAGACGCGTAGGAAAAACGAGCACAAAAATCTTTTTTCTTTGTGCTTTTTCAACGTCTCTCGTCAGTCCCGTCTGATGAGGATTTCACACCTTATAACAATACTCCAGAAGAGGGCGGTCAGGCATGGTGTAACCAGCCTCTTCAGTAGACCTGCTGCGTTTTCGAAGTAATCGGTGTCTTTGGTTTGCTTTCCCCAAGATATTCTCTATCTGGTAGTTCCAATCTTATTTATTTGTAATGGTAATACCTAAGTATTTAGCTGAATTTATCGCCGTTAGGTTTGTGTTATTCATCGTATAACCGAAATTTAGCGAATATCTTTTAGTACACGTGTAGATGACTACACACTTATCATTATTTGGAATAAGTTACCATTTTTTGCGCTATATAAGTGTCTTGTTTGTATCATTTGGCAATTTGTTTCGATCATCTCATGACGTTACAAGACGGTGACTGACAGCTTCCTCTGCAAACAATCTAAAAGGGTTGTTCAGATGGTCTCCTGTGTCGTTCATATAAACGAGAAACAGCAGAGGCGTATATGACGTCCTTGGCGAAAGCCAAATATTACACTACTGGTCATTAAAATTGCTACGCCACGATGATGACGTGTTACAGACGCGAAATTTAACTGACAGAAAGAAGATGCTGTGATAT